>NC_138370.1:42316843-42337124 GCF_054177405.1 Leptonychotes weddellii | reverse complement strand
GGGGAGGGGCAGAGGGAGAGAATCTCAAGCAGACTCGCTGCTGAGTGTGGAGCCTAACACAGGGGTCAATCCCATGACCAATGAGGTCATGACCTGAGCCTTTATTCATTTTGACAGAGAGACAGAGAGAGGAACACAAGCAGAGGGAGTGGGAGAGACAGAAGCAGGCTTCCCGATGAACAAGGAGCCGGATGCAGGACTTGATCCCAGGACCCAGGTATCATGACCTGAGCCGAAGGCAGACGCTTAAAGACTGAGCCACCCAGGCGCTCCCGAGTTGGACTCTTAACCTACTGAGCCACCCAGGTGCAAAAAGGTCTTGCCTCAAAGTTGATGGTTGCTGACAGATCAGGATGGTAGCTGCTGAAGGCTGGGATGGTTGCGGCAATTTCTTAAAATAACAATAAAGTCTGCCACACTGATGAACTCTTCCTTTCACAATTTCTCTGTAGCATATGATGCTGTTTGATAGCATTTTGCCCACCGTAGAACTTCTTTCAAAATTGGAGTCAGTCCTCTCAAACCCTGCCACTACTTTATCATCTAATTTTCTGTAATATTCTAACCCATTTGTTGTCATTTCTACAATCTTCACAGCATCTTTACCAGGAGTAGTTTCTATCTCAAGAAACTACTTTCTTTGCTCATCTGTAAGAAGCAATTCCTCATCCACTGATTTTTTATCACAAGATTGCAGCAGTTCACTCCCATCTTCAGGCTCTAATTCTAATTCTAGTTCTCTTGCTATTTCCACCATATCTGCAGTCACTTTCTCCACTGACGTCTCAAACCCCTCAAAGTCATCCATGAAGCTTGGAATTCACTTCTTCCAAAGTCCTGTAAATGTTGGTATTTTGACCTCTTCCCATGAATCACAAATACTTTTTTTTTTTTTTTTTTGAGAGAGAGAGAGAGCACAGGAACGGTGGTGGGGGAGCATAGGGGCAGAAGGAGAGGGAGAGAGAATCTCCAACACGCGGGGCATGGAACCCAACACAGGGCTCAATCTCACAACTTTGAGATTATGACCTGAGCCGAAATCAAGAGTCGGACGCTTAACCGACTGAACCACCCTGGAGCCCCAAATTACAGATATTCTTAATGGCATCTAGAATGGTGAAACCTTTCCAAAACGCTTCAATTTACTTTACCCAGATCCATCAGAAGAATACCCACCTACGGTAGCTATACTATAGCCTTATAAAATGTAGTTCTTAAATAATAAGACTTGGACACTGAAGTTACTCCTTACCTATGGGCTGCAGAATGGATGTCGTGTTAGCAGACATGAAAACAACATTCATCTCAGAGCTCTTGGGTGACTTGGTGCATTATCAGTGAGCAGTAATATTTTGAAAGGAATCTTTTCTCCTGAGCAGTAGGTCTAACAGTGTACTTACAATATTCAGTAAACCATGTTGTACACAGATGTGCTGCTATCCAGGCTTTTTATTCCATTTGTAGAACTCAGGCAGAGTAGATTTAGCATAATTCTTAAGGGTCCTAGGATTTTCAGACTAGTAAATGAGCATTGGCTTCAATGTAAAGTCACCAGCTGCGTTAGCTCCTAATAAGAGAGTAAACCTGTCCTTTGAAGCCAAGCACTGACTTGTCCTCTCTAGTTATGAAAGTCCTATATGGCATCTTCTTCTAATAGAATGCTGTTTCATCTACACTGAAAATCTGTTGCTTAGCATAGTCACCTTCATTAATTATCTTGGCTAGATCTTCTGTTTTTAAAGCAGCACTTGCTACTTTACCTTAAACTTTAATGTTAAGCAGCTGCCTTCTTTCTTTAAACATCATGAACCACTGCTAGATTTAAACTTTTCTTCTGCAACTTCCTCACTTCTCCCAGGCTTCACAGAATTGAAAAGAGTCAATGCCTTGCTCTGGAGTAGGGTTTGGCTTAAGAGAATGTTGTGGCTGGTTTTATCTCCTATGCAGACCACTAAAACTTTCTTCCTATCAGCAAAAAATGCTCTTTAACATTCTTATCATTTGTATGTTCACTGGAGTAGCACTTTTAATTTCTTTCAAGAACTCATCCTTCACCTTCACAACTTGGCTGTTTGGCACAAGAGACCTAGCTTTCAGCCTATCTCAGCTTTCACCATGTCTTCCTTACTAAGCTTAATCATTTCTAGCTTTTTGATTTAAAGTGAAAAATGTGTGACTCTTCCTTTCACTTGAATACTTAAAGGCCATTGTAGGGTTATTAATTGGCCAAATTTCAATATTGTTGTATTTCAGGGAATATAGAGCCCCAAGAAGAGGGAGAGACAGGGAAATGGCCAGTTGGTGAAGCAGGCAGAAAACACACAACATTCATCAATTAAGTTTGCTGTCTTAGATAGAAGCAGTTCGTGGTGACCCAAAACAATTACAATAGTAACATCAAAAATAACTGATCTCAGATCACCATAACAAATATATATATGAAAAAGTTTGAAATATTGCAAGAATTACCAAAATGTGACATGAAGGCACAAAGTGAGCAAAGTCTGTTAGAAAAAATAGTTCTCATATTCTTGCTCTACACAGGGTTGCCACAAACAATTGATTTAAAAAACAAAAAACAAAAAATGCAATTATCTGCAAAGCACAATAAAACAAAGTATGCCTGTATTATAATTTAGATGCTATGAATATTTAGGTACTCGATATTGTGTTTTTTCTGAAGTAGGCAAAATCTGTACAACTCCTGAATATCCCCCGAAAATCTTTGTCTCTGTTTTCTTCCACTTTCCCAACGATTCCTAGTTTATCTGAATTTTCCCCTCAGTTTGCTGCTTTTTGCTCACCCAACAAAATTTCTTTTTGTCACCTCAGCACTTATCGTTCTCCCTCTCTGTTGCATCCTTCCTTCTTTTCCTACCTGGTTTTCCTCTCTTTTTGCATTTTGCAGGAACTTGGTTTGCACACCAATAATAGAGAACTACCTTAAATTCTACATCTTTTCAGTTGGAGCACCTAACAGACAACTAAAAATTTCTGTTCTTGGGGCGCCTGGTAGCACGGTTGGTTAAGCACCCAACTCTTGGTTTCGCTCAGGTCCTGATCAGGGTCATGAGATCAAGCCCTGTGTCGGGCTCTGCACTCAGTGCAGAGTCTGCCTGAGACTTTCTCTCCCTCTCCTTCTGACCCTTCCCACATCATGTGCTCTCAGTCTCTCTCTAAAATAAGTAAATAAATCTTAAAAAAAAAAAACACAAAAAAAACTTCTGCTCTTCTCCATGTCTTGTCTATTATGATCCTACCACTCAAAACAATACTGCTTACTGGGAGCTTTTAATTAACTGGGGACTCAGTTCGTGATTAACTATACTTTTTGGGGATGCCTGGGTGGCTCAGTCAGCTAAGCGTCCAACTCCTGATTTCAGCTCAGGTCACGATCTCAGGTTTGTGAGATCAAGCCTCGCACCAAGCTCTGCGCTGGGCATGGAGCCTGCTTAAGAATCCCTCTCTCCCTCTGCCCTTCTCTCTCTTTCCCTCTCTAAAAAAAAAAAAAAAAAAAAAAAATATATATATATATATATAATATTAGAGTTTCTCATGAATGAACTCAAAACAATTTCCTGAAACAATTCAATGAAACAGTCTCCAATTAATATGATCAACAAAACTTGTATGTTCTTTTTCACTAGGGAAAAAAGAAATTCATATTTTAGACACATATGTCAGATCAAAGATTTTCATTTCTAAGAAGTTATTATAACTTCTGAGAATAAACATGTCTACAATGTCTGGCAAGCATTCAACACATGATTTTTCTTGAATTTCATTTAAATCTGCTATGTCAAGTGTATAAAAAACACAAATTTGATGGTCATTGCTTTTTTTCCTCTCTTGGTATCACCTGGGTTACGACTCTTATAAGTAATTAAAAGCACAATTATAGAAAAATGTGGTGCTAATCTTCATCCTAGCCAAATCTTAATGGAATAAGGAATATGGAGCTACTTGAAGTATAATATATCCACCCAATGCGACACTTTGCAAATGTAAGAAAGAATGAGAAAATTCTCCATGCACTGATATGAAAGAATTGCCATTATGTAAATGTCAAATAAAATGAAGAAAAACATGTAAAATGTGCTACCTTTGTTGAAAAAGAAAGTGAAAATAAGAGTATGTATTTGCATAAAGAAATTCTGGAAGGATATACAACAATCTAAAAACAGTGTTACATAAGAAAGAATGTAGAAAGGAACATGGTGGGTAAGGGGCAAATAGAGAGACTTTCCAATTGTCAATATATAACTTCCTACATTTGTTAATTTTTAATCATATGGAATATATTTGGCATTGAAAAATAATCTAATTTTAAATCTCCCCTCCTGAAATGAGATTATACATAAATACCAAGTTTAATGGGAAAAAAATTACTTTTAGTTAAAATATGCTGAAAATCAATGTGCTAACAAAAAACAACCAAAAAGTGGGGGTGAAGAGAAAGGGCAGCCATAGTTCCTAAAAGAATTTCTGGTGATGCTCTCAATACCATATTATAACATAAGCCTAAATCATTTGTCTATAATTTATATTCAGAATACCCAGTTAGGTACTGAGTGACATGTTCCCTACCCTCATAACATAATTGTCAAGAAAATTCAAATATACAGTTAAAAACAAACAATAATTTAAGGCAGGAAGGCCTAACGCCAAATGAGTGGTACAAATGATATATGTTCCAACTGATGCAACTGAATGATCACAAAACGCAAATGAATTAAGACTTCATACAAGATGCAGGCATTAGGCAAGTGGAAAGAAAAGGAGAAGACTATTCCAGGTAAGTGGACTGCTATAACAAAGATGCCTTTCTGCCAAAGGGAGAAAAAAAAAGCACAAAGTATGCTTAAGGATACTGACTACACCAGTTTGACTGAAACAAGAGGCTGGTAAAGGTAACAGTGAGAGAAAAGGATGAATTCTAATAACTAGAGTAATATTTGATATTTGTACAATAGCTCACTTACAGTATCTCATTTGATCACCAAAACAAGCATATGAGAAAGGGTGGATTACAGAATGCCATGAGAATCTCGTTATGTCTAGCAGCAACATCTAAGATAGACTACAGAGGATAAAGAAGAAACTGGAGGCAAGGAGACTTGTTATGAAAGATCAGGCGTAAGTTAACAAGAATGTAGGTTAAAGTGATAGCAGTGAGAATATAAAAGGAAGGAATTTATCAGAGTATGGTGATAACTGTGGGAAGAAGGTAAAAAGTCTGCCAAGGGCTTAGACTCAGTTACTAGGAGAATGATATGGAAGTCCAGATGGAAAGGAGCTGTTTTTAGTAATAGAGTCTGGTTTCAGAAATATGTTTGAAGCAACACTGGCACATCCAGTTTCTAGAGCCTCGATCACACATTCCAATGAGTGTGTTCTATGTCCACCATCACCTAGCCAAGTGAGACATGTTTCTCTGCCATTAGGCCCAGGGCCTAACATCCTCAAAATGACAACTGATACGTGAAGGAGGAACAGAGAGTGACTGCTTAATGGGTATGGGGTCTCCTTTGGAGATGTTTTGGAACTAGACAGGGGTGATGGCTCTACAACACTGTGAACACACTAAATGCCACTGATTTGTACACTTTAAAATGGTTAATTTACGTTACGTGAATTTCATTTCAATTGAAAAAAAAAAAAGGCAGCTGAAATAAGACCATGATGCCTTTTCTTAAAGGTCGTTAAATGTCTATGCCCAGAATGCCCTGTGCTTTCCTGCCAATTCACTCTTCCTACGCCTCTCTACCTTCCAAACCATTTCAGTGTGCCTCTGGCACTATCTTTAGCAATAACCTGGACATTCTATCTTAAAGCTTTTTTCTGATTGTTTCTCCTTACTTTAAAACAAAGTTGGCTCTCCTCTATGTACAATACTTACTTGCAGCCCATCCAATGGTGTGTATGTTTTTATTTTTTTCCTCAGGGCCTGGAGGGAAAAAATGAGTTTCCCTGGTCCCACCATAACCTCCAAAAATAACTCTTCTATCATCATATTAAAAAACAAACAAGGGGCGCCTGGGTGGCTCAGTTGGTTAAGCGACTGCCTTCGGCTCAGGTCATGATCCTGGAGTCCCTGGATCGAGTCCCGCATCGGGCTCCCTGCTCGGCGAGGAGCCTGCTTCTCCCTCTAACCCTCCCCCCTCTCATGTACTCTCTCTCTCTCTCATTCTCGCTCTCTCAAATAAATAAATCTTTAAAACAAACAAAGAACTCATTTCTTTGATGCGCAGGCCCTCTCAACTATATTACCATTTCTTCCCTCATGACTGCTGTCATCTTCTAACTTTGTCGTTCTCTCCTCCATTTGTGTAAGTCTTTGGTATCCAGCTTACAGCCTCCTTCTCTTAAGCCTTGTCACCATCCTAGATACTTTCAGATCCAAGAGAACTACTTTCCCAACAGTACACCTTTGGGTCATCTCCAGTGATATTCTCCTTCGTGCCACTTTTTAATCCATTGCTGAGGTAAGATTTTGGACACTTGATCATCACTCAAAATGCTCTTACACCAAAATTAATAGCTCAGATATCCTATTATTACCTACTTTCTCCATGCATGACTGCACCTGAGCAGCCAAGCAATAGGTAGAGTTCTCCAAGAGTTGATTCTATTATTAACTCATCATTACTGATCTCAGAGGAGACCTCCATGCAAGGGAACAATCCTACATTTCTCCAGTTAATGCATTCTTCCACATGCCACCATGGCTATTGCAAATCTTCTCCATTTTCTTTCTTTTTTTTTTTTTATTCCTCTGACACTCCCCTCTCTTGCTGTGAATGATGACCTTTCCTCCAACTTTAGAGAAAATAACCATTAGGCAAGAACTCTCACATCCTACCAATATGAAATGCAAAAAATATACCTACAACTGCATCCATCCTCTTCTCTCTTCCTAACTCTCAACAATGAAGTATCTTTTTTCTTATCTCAGGCTAGCCCTACACTCTCTATCTCATTCCCTTCATTCATTCTTTTAACATTCAATAAATACTTAGTGAAGGCCTACTAAATGCCAGGCACTGATCTCCACATGGGAGACACAGTGAGACAAAAATTCTTGCCCTCCTAGAGCTTAACTGTTGGGACTTGGGGGAGGATATAAATGATAAACATTAAACATAGGCAATATGTGACATATGTTTATATCATATGACATGGCAAATGACATGTTAGAAAATAAGTGCTGTGGGCGAGAAAAAAAGCACAGAAGAACCAGGAGCGTGTGGGGCGGGGACAGCACTATTTCACTGTAAAATGGGTAAGTCAGAGTGGACCTCACAAATTTATTTCTCCATCTCAGATCTGTCCTCTGAGCTCCACACATAATTCAACTCATGAAACTCAAACAGGTCCAAAGGGAATGTGTGAATGTTTCCCACTCCCCAAGCTCCATATCCTAAACAAATAATCCAAAACCATTGTCTTATTTCAGTAAATGGTAACAGCCTCCAAGAAGAGTGTAAAAGCCAGACCTTGAAGTTATCCTTGATATCCTACACTCTTTCACTTGCCCATTCAAAGTCTTGCCAATTTAACCTACCAAATATTTCTGGAATCTGTCACTGACTTCCATCAACTGCCACGATCATCACCACCACTACCATCCAAGTGTAGGCTACCATCACCTCTATTTGATAAGTCCATATTCATCCTGCGTCCTTACTTCCTTACCCACAATCATTCTTTACAGAGCAACCAGAGCAACATTTTTCAAAACGTTAAAACATGCTTACTCTTAGGATAAAGACCAATTTCCTTAAGACATATTATAAAAGGCTATGGATAATCTGACCCCATCCTATTCTCCTTGCCTTATTTTGTATCACACCTGTCAGATCTTTCATCTCTAATCATACTGGCTGATCCTTATTTTTGTCAAACTCCAAGTTACCACAGAGTTTCTGCTTCAAATGATTTTCTCTCCTCCCATAGATCGATTAACTTCTACTCATCCTTCAGATCTCAGCTCAAGAAAAGTCTTTACTGACTTCCCAGACTAGGTCCAACTGGCATGCAAAGCACCATGCAAGTCTTCTTTATAGTAGTTGTTTATGGCAGTAGTAGTTCATTATAGTAGTTGTTCCAGTGGAAATTTCGTATTTTTTATATGGGTTATCTGATTAAAGACTGTCTCTGCCTTGTAAAAATTGCTATTGAAAAAATTAAAACAAATTGCTGAACTCATTAAAGCCTTATCTTAGAATGTCTATTCTAGTAAATTAAGAATTAAATTGAATGCCTCTTAAACTAGATCTGGAATAAGTAAGGAGGTTGCTAGAAGCACTGCAATTTAAAAAAAAAAATTATTTAAATTCAATTTAAGTAACATATACTGTATTATTAGTTTCAGAGGTAGAATTCAGTGATTCATCAGTTGCATACAACACTCAGTGACTCACTACTTCAAGTGCCCTCCTTAATGCTTATCAACCAATTACCCCATCCCCCCACCCACCTCCCCTCCAGCAAACCTCAGTCTGGTCCCTATAATTAAGAGTCTCTTATGGTTTGCTTCCCTCTCTGTTTTTGTCTTATTTTATTTTTCCTTCCTTTCCCCTATGTTCATCTGTTTTGTTTCTTAAATTCTACAAATGAGTGAAATCATATGGTATTTGTCTTTCTCTGACAAACTTATTTCACTTAGCATAATACCCTCTAGTTCTATCCACGTCATTGCAAATGGTAAGATTTTATTCTTTTTGGTGGCTGAGTAATATTCCATTTTGTGTGTGTGTGTGTGTGTGTGTGTGTGTGTGTGTGTATACACCACCTCTTCTTTATCCATTCATCTGTGAATGGACATCTGGGCTCTTTCCATATTTTGGCTATTGTGGACATTGCTGCTATAAACACTGGGGTGCATGTGCCCCTTCGAAACACTATGTTTGTATCCTTTAGGATAAATACCTAGTAGTGCAATTACTGGGCTCTATTTTTAACTTTCTGAGGAACCTCCATACTATTTTCCAGAGTGGCTGCACCAGTTTGCATTCCAACCAACAGTGTAAGAGGGTTCCCCCTTCTCTGCATCCTCTCCAACATCTGTTGTTAGTTTTAGCCATTCTGACTGGTGTGAGGTGGTATCTCATTGTGGTTTTGATTTGCATTTCCCTCATAGAAGAATTGTAATTTTATGACAGAGGTAATTTCTCAAAATCAAAGGTAAAAACTCAAACATTATAAATTTAATATATTTAACCCATCAACCTTTTATTTTTTTAAAGATTTACTTATTTTAGAGAGAGCACCTGTGTATACGCATGTGCATGCATGCGGGCAAGTGAGGGGGAGGGGTAAAAAGAGAGGGAGAGAATCTCTCAAGCAGACTCCCCACTGAGTGTGAAGTCTGACACAGGGCTCAATCCCATGACCCTGAGATCAGGACCTGAGCCAAAATCAAGAGTCGGATGCTTAATCGACTGAGCCACCCAGGTGCCCTAATCCATCTACCTTTTAGAGGAATATGTACATATGTGTACATATGGGGTAAGGTTGCGTATGTGTCTACAATCACCAATAAAGTCACAAAATTCTTTCATATTTAAATACAAATTCTTTAAGTGCTTTACCAAACTTTTTAGAAGGCCAGCAACAAATTCAGATAAATCAATATCAAAAAATTAAAGCTGATAAACTGTACTTCATTTGAGTAAATAAACACCATTTTTGCTATCTGCACACTAGACTTTAACTGCATCCAACCTTTCACCTATCATAAGTTATTTAAAAGTAGTAGATTCAAGGTCACCAAAGACAACAGTTGAGAGAACAACCTTTAGCCATATGTAGCTTATTTTTAGAATTATATTTGTTTTAAAAATATAGGCAAGTTGACTTTATAAAGATTAAAAACATTTCTTTGAAATAAAAGATGCCTCTCATAAAAAGAAAAAAAAAAGAAGCAACACAATGAGGAAGAAATAGTATAGATAGATGCCTATAAAATAATGAGATATCTTTACAAATGATTTTCAGGGTTATAGGGGCTTTGAATCAAACCTTCATGACTAAGTCAATATTTCTGACTGGGTTGAGGTGCTTTACCTGCAGTATGTTACTTAGAAACACATTTAATTTTCACCTATAGAATTCGATGTGCACTTGACGTGCTTCCAAAACATTTTTCCCATCACCACCACATAGCTGAAAGTAGGCAACAAGAAATACATTGTTTGCCAATAAAGAAACAAAAGAAAGGATTCAATAGTAACTATGCGGCTCTAGTTTTAAAAGAATAAAACTAGGATTAAGAAAAACACCCTGGGTAAAAAAGTCTCTGTAAACCAGTTTGATCAGATATAAATCTTGGCTTAGTCTCTCTTCAAGGTATTCCTCAGGGGCTCAGCTCTTAATCATTGACGCAAAACACCTGATAGACTCTACAGCCATCAAATAATACATAAACAATTGAGCATGACTGCATTCCACTAAAACTGTATTTGTGGACAATGAAATTTTTATATGTTATAATTTATTATTTTGATTTTTTTCAAATATTAAAAATTTTAAATTTTAAATCATTCTTAGCTCCTGGGCTGTACAAAATATATAATCAGCCAGATTTCACCTCTGGTATTTTATCAACCCATAGTCTAGAAGGAAAGTCACTAATATGACAGGTGATCCGTTCTCTTATTTATATGTGATCCATAATTTCACTGAACTTCACTTCCTTCAACAATAAAAAAAAAAAACCATATACAAAAATTACCTAAAAATGGATCAAATATCTAAATATAAAAGTGCTAAAACTATAAAACTCTTAGAAGAAACCACAGGGAGAAAATCTTTATAACACTGGATTTGGCAAGGATTTCTTGGCTATGACACTAAAAGTTTGAGCAATAAAATTAAAAAAACAAACAAACAGGTAAATTGAACTTCATCAAAATAAAACTTCTGTGCATCAAAGGACACTATCACAAGAATGGAAAAACAAGCCAGAGAATGGGAAAATACACCTGCAAATCATCTATCTAATAAGGGATTAATATTCAAAATACATAAAGAACTCCTAAAACTCAATGACGAAAAGAACAAACGACCGAATACAAAAATGGACAAAGGACCTGAATAGACATTTCTTGGAAGAAGATATACAAATGACCAACAAGCACATGAAAAGATGTTCAACATTAGTCATCAGGGAATTGCAAATCAAAACTATAAGATATCACTTTATACCCACTACACTGGCTAGAATTTGTTTTTTAATGTTAAATAGCAAGAGCGAATGAAGATGTGGAGAAATTGGGACCCTTGCTGATGGGAATATAAAATTGCACAGTCACTGTGGAAACAGTTTGGTGGTTCCTCAAGAAATTAAACATAGAATTACCATATGATAATTCCAGTAATTCCCTTTCTAGATATAAATCCAAAAGAACTGAAAACAAGTGTTCAAACAAAAATTTGTACACATATTTTATAGCAGCACTACTCATAATAGACAAAAGAGGAAACAACCCAAATGACTATCAATTAATGAATGGAAAAATAAAATGTGGCATACCCATATAACAGAATATTAAGCTATAAAAAGGAATGAAGTACTGATTCATGTTACAACATGGATGAACCTTAAAAACATTATGCTAAGTAAGCCAGACACAAAAGGCTATATAGTGTATGATTCCATTTATATGAAATGTCCAAAATAGGCAAATCCATAGAGATTGAAAGTTTATCAGTCCTTGCCAGGGGATAGGAGGAGGGGGATAATTGGAACTGACTACTTAATATAGGGTTTCCTTCTGTAGTGATGAAAAGTTCTGGAATTAAATAGTGGTGATGACTGCACAACACTGTGAATGTACTTCATGTCACTGAATTGTATGCATTAGAGTTGTTAAAATGATCAAATGTGTGCATTTACCACAGTAAAAAAATTATTATTATTTTAAAGATTTTGTTTATTTATTTGTCAGAGAGAGAGAGAGCAAGAGAGAACACAAGCAGGGGAATGACAGAGGCAGAGGGAGAAGCAGGCTTCCCGCGGAGCAGGGAGCCCGATGTGGGGCTCGATCCCAGGACCCTGGGATCATGACTTGAGCCAAAGGCAGATGCTTAACCGACTGAGCCACTCAGGTGCCCCCAAAAAAATATTTTTAAAAAAAGAACAAGAACAAGAAGGGGGAAATGCTTGCCTACCTATAGGCCTTTATATATTATTACTCTATGTGTAAAATGAGATTGGATACATGTCATCACTTTACAAACTATTACTATTCCAGAAAAGTATGATTGCTACCAAGCACACTCTGGATAAATGAGAATTCACAGTAGAATATGGAATACATTCTATAGCATATAGAATAGTAGTATATATTCACAGTAGTTGATAGAATATGTTCATAGTAATATGCTGTCACACTTTTTTTTAAGGTTTTATTTATTTATTTGAGAGAGAGAGCCTGAGAGAGAGCACAAACAGGAGTGAAGGGAAGAGGGAGAGGGAGAAGCAGGTTCCCTGCTGAGCAGGGAGTCCAGGACCCTGGGATCATGACCTGAGCCAAAGGCAGACACTTAACCAACTGAGCAACCAAGCACCCCTATTGTCACTCTTCTTCAAACACAACTTTATGGGTTCAAAGGCTCCATTACAGAATAAGAATTATTTAAGAAAACAATTATAGGATTAATGCCTGGTGAGTTCTTAACCAGAGAACTGCTTGAAATTATATGAAAATTGTGTGTTGAGCACACAAGCACATGCATCCATAGTGTCTATCACTATGAGTATAGAATTCGTAATTTTTAGATTCCAATGGTACCAAGGTTGACAACTGATAAGCCACAAAGGTTCCATTAAACAAAAGAATGATTTGTTTGATTTCTCAAAGCACAGATTTGTCTTTGCAAAAATAAAGTGCTTTAAAAAAAGTAGAACTCAGAAATAAAAGCCTATCATCATGGGGGAAGAGAGGAAAAAATGAAACAGGACGAAACCAGAGAGGGAGACAAACCATTAGAGACTCTTAATCTCAGGAAACAGACTGTAGGGTTGCTGGAACGGGGGGGGGGGGGGGGGTTGGGCAATGGACATTGGGGAGGGTATATGTTGTGGTGAGCGCCGTGAATTGTGTAAGACTGATGAATCCAGACCTGTAACCCTGAAACAAATAATATGTTAATTTTAAAAATAAACAAAAATAAAAGAATTTTAAAAATTAAAAAGAAAAAGAAAAAAAAGAAATAAAAGCCTACCAAAGTAATGCTTTATTATTTCAAGGTTAAGCTTAGGTCCAGCCTCTTCCCTGAAGATTTTCCTGAAGACTTTAGTTCATAATTATTTCTCTTTTCTATTACTCCTCTTCTAAGTATTACCTTTGTGATAGTTTCTTATGTAACTCTCATTTGTTAATTCAGTAAAATTCAACACTTTGGTATTGATCACTAACCTGGATCACTGACACTTTTGTGGAGGTCTCTACCTCCATAAATGGTAAGCTATCCAATGATAGAGGTTTGTTTTTTACTTATTTAGTAATCCAAGACTACAAAAGATAATTATTTTCACATGCTCCATATATGTCTTTTAAAATTAACTACAACAGGGGCGCCTGGGTGGCTCAGTCGTTAAGTGTCTGCCTTCGGCTCAGGTCCTGATCCCAGGGTCCTGGGATCGAGCCCCGCATCAGGCTCCCTGCTTGGCGGGAAGCCTGCTTCTCCCCTCCCCCCACTCCTCCTGCTTGTGTTCCCTCTCTCGCTGTGTCTCTCTCTGTCAAATAAATAAATAAAATCTTTTAAAAAAAAAATTAAAAAATAAAATAATAAAAATAAAAATAAAATAAAATTAACTACAACATTTATTATGGTTCACGTTCTGTATTTCAAATGAGATATATATCTTGGAGTAATTTTACAGTTTTAACACTAAATAAAATTAAACACATTCAGTTATCAGGGCATTATTAAAGTAACTCCTAACTATGGTGTCTCATTTGGTCAACCATATTTACTAATGCTTCACTGCACTATTAGTATTGTCCATGAATGCCTATTTTATCTGTAGGGAGAGAAATAAACTAAAATCTTTCCAGAAACTTTACAGGCTTCCTTTATACCACACTATTCACTGTGTGACAAACTAAGAATGAAAGTTCATTAGCCATCATTTTTACATCAAATGATAACAAAGGAACTATAGAAAGGTTTGGCTTAAATGTGATCTAAATAAATGTTGATGAAATGTTCATTTTAATTTTTTTTTATTATCACAATGTTACAGGCCTTCAGAACCGCTTAACTGCTATAAATTACACTAGAATCTATAGAGTTTTCTTCTATGTTTAGTTTATTTTACCTAAGAGTAAGTCAAAATAGGAATTCAAAATAGGAAGTAAAATAAATCCCCACTTAAGTTAGCAATTTCATTTATCCTACGTTCTCCACTATTATTATTTCATCCCCTCATTGTTTTATAGAACTTCTAGTCTCTTGAAAGACAGATGAAGCCCTTTCCGAGACTCTCCTCTCAAAAATCAAACCAGATTTCAGCACTTTGCTTCTCTTTGCTTCTCTACCACCTTGGGCGTACTTCTACTATGGCAATAATCATACTGCTTGCTTCATTTATATTCCTATCTCCTTCATTAGAACCTTATAAGGTTAGGGTACTGTGTTTCATTCATAGTATGTTTTTCTAAAACCTAAGCACCATTTCTACTATACTATGTGCTCAGTAGATGTTTGTTCAGTAATTCTTTTGAGGAAATATTTGGGTATGAGGGATATATGGTCATATAGAATCATTAAGATTAACTTCCTAATATAACCCAATCACACAATATCTTAACACCTGTGTCTTTTCTATTATGTCAGCACAAAACAGTCATGGGATAAATTTCAACCAGTGCCAAAATAACTTCGACCCTTACACATATTTCAAGTACAAAGAATAGGATGTACTTAAACTATCCTCCCTCTTCAGAAAAGAGAGGCTAAGTTAAAATTTCACTTGAGTCAAGATTACCTAATATTTAGAACCAAGTGGCTATCAATTTTTGTTTGTAACATCACCATGTTGTTTAATGAGTACATAAAGATGGTATATGGCACACGATATATTTATAAAAATACCAAATTGGGGCACCTGGGTGGCTCAGTCGTTAAGCGTCTGCCTTCGGCTCAGGTCACGATCCCAGGGTCCTGGGATCGAGCCCCGCATAGGGCTCCTTGCTCCACGGGAAGCCTGCTTCTCCCTCTCCCACTCCCCCTGCTTGTGTTCCCTCTCTCGCTGTCTCTGTCTCTGTCAAATAAATAAATAAAAATCTTTAAAAAATAAATAAATAAAAATACCAAATTTTTTCCAACACTTTTATTTTGTACCAATCCTTTATTGTTTTGCTTAGAAAGGAAATTCCTCATGAGATACAAAAACAAGAGAAAGAAATATTATTCTATAGAAAATAACTATGGCAGACATTGCTAATTGCTTGTTAGAAACTTTTTTCTTTTATTTCTTACTAACAAAACTCTGATTTTGTTTGCAGTGGCAATGGGAGTCACCAGACACTCTTAAAGAGGTGTCCAGGGGTGCCTGGGTGGCTCAGTCAGTGAAGCATCTGACTCCTGGTTTCGGCTGGAGATCTCAAGGTTGTGGGATCAAGCCCTACGTTGGGCTCTGAGCTCAGTGCTGAGGCTGCTTGAGATTCTTTCCCTCTTCCTCTCCCTCCCTCTCTGCCCCACCCTTGCTCCTGCACCCTCTCTCTCTCTCAAATAAATAAATAAAATCTTAAAAAAAAAAAGTAGCGGTGTCCATATAATACAGTTCTGGCCTATATGATTAAAGTAGAGTCTGTTAGGTCAGAATTGGAGAAAAATCTCCAAACAAACATAACTAGGACAGTTAACAGGAAAAAGCTCATTTGCAGCTAAGAGAGACTTCACAGGCTTAATTCTAATTTTTGCGAATTAATAAAATCGCTTATTTTCTGGCAAAACACAGGTATTAGTTGACATACTAATTGATAACATTAAGAGAGCCCTAAGTCTGTAACAGACACTAAATCTATGTGCTTCATACCAAGCAACTCATTAAATCCAACCCTGGATTTATGACACAGGTGACAATATTAACTTATTTAAGATCACAAAGCTTATAAATAGCATATCCAGAACTCAAACCCAGGTAGCATAACTCCAGAGTCTATGCTGTCAACCACTACGGTCTAATTATGTTCCAAGCATGGCAATACATGTATGTATATATGTATGGGTATGCATAAACATGTGTGAGAATAAACAAACATGTTTGGATATCACAGGAGTTACTGTTGAATTTGAACTTAACACAAAAAATCCTCATAACATAACTGATACTGTATTCACACTTTAAGCAAATACTGCCTAGGGTTTTAATTTACAAGTACAGTTTATTGGTTTGGTGTGACCAAGTCTGTCTTATTCACAACTGTATTCCAGCCCCACCACAGTGCCTTGTTCACTGTAGTAACTTAGAAATGTGGTGAACTGAATAAACAATATAAATAAGAGGTTAACATACAGATTTGAAACTAGAGCTGTTGTCAGGTTTACCTGGCTAATGTTAAATCTTGGAAGAAATATTTTTAAAATGCTATATTTGTCACAATAAACATAATTGTTTATTCATAAGCTAATTTTGTATGCAATACATCTCTGAGCCTAGCTTTAAAAAAAACACACTGCTTGTTCTTTATAATATTTAACATTTGAAAGATCTTTTTGACTAAGGCTTTCATTTTTAAATTAAGATAATGATAACTCACTTAAACTCCATATTTACGGTTACCCTTGAACTTTAAAAAGGATAAACAAAGACTAAATTTTTCTAACCAAGATCTGTGAGTACTGATTTTATAAAAAAATATTTAAAACAGGGATTTTTTTTTTTAGCTTTACCTGTTCTCCCTTAGGGCATTTTCAACAAAATTTGGTATATAACAATTCAAACTATTTACTACCTTTCAAGGATATGTTCTTTGCTGAAAGAAAGCTGGACAGTGTATTACTTTGATATCCAGAATCATAAACAGGTCATTCAGGTTGTAGATATCCTACATCTTACTTTTGCATATAACTGCTACCAGTGTTAATCCTTCACCGTAAAAGGAAAACTGGCTAGGACAGGAACATTGAGCAACCAATATTCTATTCTGTCTGTCACTTTCCTCTTGGTACTTTGGCCAAGAAAAAAAAAAACTTCCATGTTTTTTTAATTCCCTAATTTTCAGTTCAGAACTGACAGTATAAAGAAATGCTGTAAAAACTGCTACAATATTTGGATGTCTTCAAAAGAGGCTCCTGCTGTTTAAAACTGGATTATGACTTTATTTTTTTTTTTTTTTGGATTATGACTTTAGTAGTCTTCACTGAATTCACGTGCTTAAATTACTTTGCTAACATAAACACCATCAGCAGACCTTTTAAAATTATTTGTTCATTCATGTCCCAGAAAATGACTGTTCGTTCTTTTTTTTTAAGTTTTTATTTAAATTCCAATTAGTTAACATACAGTGTAATACCAGTTTCAGGTGTATAATACAGTGACTCAACACTTTGTTACAACACCTGGCACTCATCACAAATGCACTCCTTAATCCCCATCACCATTTCACCCATACCCCTACCCACCTCCCCTCTGGTAACCATCAGTTTGTTCTCCACAGTAAAGAGAAAATGACTACGTTTTTGAATGACTTCAATTCTACTAGTTTTAGACACTTATCCTAAGTGAAAGGCTGAAAGCATTTAAGCTTGGTACCCTGGTGGCAAAATGATGTTTATACACTAAAATGAAGCTCAAAACATCTCATCAGTTACGCGTTTTTGATAATGAAAGAGAGGACATCACTAGAGACTAAGAATAAAAAGAAACAAGTCTATGTCCATAAATTCAGCAACTAAGATAAAATGGACCATCTCCTTGACATACATAAATTACCAAAAGAAACAACCTGAATAGTCCAACAGCTATTAAAGAAGTTGAGTTCATAGTTTTAAAATCCCCAACAAAGAAAACTCTAGGCCTGGATGGTTTTGTTGACTACAGATGATTCAACTTGAGGAAATGGGAAGAAGCAGCATTCAAATAAAGCAGAAACTTTAAAACTGTGTTGCCTACTAAAGTAGCCACCAGCCGTATGTGGTTATTGAGCCCTTGAAATGTGGTTAATCCCAATTGAGATGTGCTGTAAGTGTAGAATATATAATGATTTTGAAGACATGGCATGAAAAACATTAACGTAATGTATTGTAGTATTTCTAGTATTGTTTGAAATGACACCACCTACAATCTACAATACATAATGGAATGGAATGGAATGTAAAACATTAATAATTTTTATGCTGGTTATATGTTGAAATGGCAATATTTTGGGGTTCTGTAGAAATTTTCTTTGTAATTCTTTCATTCCATCTGCATATGTTTATAATGCATTTTTTAATAAAGCACTTTTATAAAGCACTTCATTTCCTTTATAGGTATTAGAGGCTAACACTGTTTTCAAATAAAGTGGAATAAATTCTAAGCAAATAAGTAGGTTCTCACTGAAATAAGAATAGAGAAAAAAGAAATTCTCACTGAAATAAAAACCACATATTCATTTATTAGTTCAAAATTACTCAGCCCCTCCTTAGGCTAGGGATATTAAATAGATTTCACTGCCACATCATCTGTCATGGCTGCCTCTAGTGCTATGGTTCAAAGGATGTTAGGCTGAAGTTGATACAGATGTTTATCAGGATAAAGGAGAAAAGTGAAGACATATTTCAGATATTTCCTTTGCCTGCACAACAGTGGCTCTCTGGAGTTAAAAGTGGGAAAAGATTATTTTGATATGATTAAATTTTGTAAACTTTTAATTAGTAAGTTAAATTTCCCATTGACCATTCTTTAATAGATAGGTTATATATTTGATCTCAGAATTACAATTTCTTAAGTTCCTAAACATAGATTTTATTATGTAAGTTCCAATAATTTTCTAATATTTGACAATTTAGACTTATAATTTAGGGAAAGTAGAAGTGGGAGGGAAAAGTGTCCTATTTAAATAGCAGATGAGATAACGGAGGAAGGAAGACCTCCCAACTAAGAAACTGAAGTTCAGTACAGCTGGAATACCAATTATAAGAAGAAAAGGAGAAATCAAGAACTCCATAGATATGTGGGTGCAAGTATCCTAGGGAGCCTTATAAGGCACATTAAGTAGTTTGGATTTTATCCTAAGGGCAAGGGATTACCATTAAAAGATTTAAGGAGCAACATTATCTATCTGGCTAGCCTGTGGGAAAGAGGACAAGACCAGCACCAGGGAGTGTTACTATGGTTCTACAGTAACCACTCGAGGCCATCATTGACTGTGGCTTGGACCAGAGTGACTGCAGGAGGAAGAGAGAGAATTGGTAAATTAGCAAAGTTATTTTTTAGTGAATGGAATTCTAGAAGATGTGGTGTGAAAGAGATAGAAAAGTCAGGGATAATCTCCAGGATTCTAGCTTAAACAGATGTTTGATTGGTGGTGTCATTTCAAACAATACTAGAAGAGAAAACCCAACTGTGGTTTCTAGAAATGGTGATCTGGGGATGGCTTTGAGACACACAAGAAGAAATGGCTACTGGATATAGAGTTCTCTTTGAAATTCAACAGAGAGGTCGGAGTTAGTAAGTGGTAAGAGGCTATGGGAACAGATGAGCTTGCCTATGGAGTGTGCAATGATAACAGGGCCTGGAGCAGATCCTTGAGGAACTTGAAGAATTTGGAGGGCCGGAAAAAGAAGCCTCCAAGAGACTAAGAAAAAAAGCCAAAAGATGGGGGTATCAAAGAAGTCAAGGAAGGGTTTCAAAAAAGAAGCATGACTGTTGACAAAAACTGTTGAGATATCAAAATAGAAGACTGAAATCTGGGGGGCGGAGCAAGATGGCGGAGGAGTAGGAGACCTGGATTTCGTCTCCTCTCAGGAATTCAGCTGGATAGGGATCAAACCATTCTGAACACCTACAAACTCAAAAGGAGATCGAAGAAAGGAATAGCAACAACTCTCTGAACAGAAAAGCGACCACTTTCTGGAAGGTAGGATGTGCAGAGAAGTGAACACGAGGCGATATTCGGGAGGATAGACGGCGGGGGAGGGGCCTCCATCGGCCGCTTCTGGCAAGTGATAGAACGGTGGAGCACAAAATCGGAACTTTTAAAAGTCTGCTCCGCTGAGGGACTTCACTTTGGTGGCTAAGCGGGGGGTGGAACCCTCCGGGACAGTGTGGTCTCAGGACCCT
>NC_138370.1:42224440-42316343 GCF_054177405.1 Leptonychotes weddellii | reverse complement strand
AAATAAATAAATAAATAAAATTACCAGGAAAAAAAAAGAAAGAAGACTGAAATCTGTCCATGGATTTTAGTTATATTGTAGAAAACAGTTTTGAGGATTAGTGAGAATAGTGAATTGAGGAGTCTATGAAAGGTCAGGAAATGGAGGTGAGGGCAATCAATATGGTCTGTAGAGGAGAGAAGAGATATATGGCAGGATCTGGATAGGAAAATGAGGCTGAGAGAGCTTTTGTTTCTTTTTAAGATACAAAATCCTTGAGCATTTTTAAACACCATTAAGAGATAGGATTTGTCTCATTAATAAGCTTGAAAATCCCAAATACTCATTTCCCAATTTCCTTTAGAAACAGCATAAGCAGATGTACTTAACTTAGACTTTGAATTGGGAATTTGTGTCACAAACGACCAGAAAGAACCTTCTTAAGTAGAAAGGATCATTGCAGCAAGATTAAGTTTCAGGGCAGCAACAAACATCAAGCAGCAGCAGCATCACTGGTCCAGTGCCAGCAGCAAGGGTCCTGGTTGGGGTCCCTGCCAGGGGATAGCCCCAACAGTTCTTCCCATTGTACAACTGTGGTTCTCAGGTTTTCCTAAAAATGCTGAGAGCTTCTGAACATCCATTTAATAAATTTACTTTTAGCATATATAGTCATAGTCAGTTTTTGTTGCCCCAACTAGGAGACCTGACTTCTTGAGGAATTACAACAAAAGCTGATCTTTCTGTCAATGATAGGGTGGCAAAACAGCTCCCCCAACATACATACCAGGATATCTGGTTTAAAATACTGACTCAGTTATTTAGCATCACTCAGCAAGCAAACTCTAGGATTATGTAAATCCTTTCTGGAATAGAGCTGAAAACAGCATAAGGTACCCAGCCACCAGTCTCTCATTTCATTAGTCCTTCTGGTTCTTTAAAATAAGGAACAATTTAGGGGTGCCTGGGTGGCTCAGTCATTAAGCGTCTGCCTTCAGCTCAGGTCATGATCCCAGGGTCCTGGGATCGAGCCCTACATCAGGCTCCCTGCTCCGCGGGAAGCCTGCTTCTCCCTCTCCTACTCGCCCTGCTTGTGTTCCCTCTCTCGCTGTGTCTCTCTCTGTCAAATAAATAAATAAATAAAATCTTAAAAAAAAAAAAATAAGGAACAATTTAGGGGTGCCTGGGTGGCTCAGTCAATTCAGCATCTGCTTTCAGCTCAGGTCATGATCCCAGGGTCCTGGGATCGAGCCCCACATCGGGCTCTCTGCTCAGCAGGGAGCCTGCTTCTCCCTCTCCCTCTGCCTGCCGCTCTCTCTCTGTCAAATAAATAAATGAAGTCTTAAAAAAATAAAGTAAAATAAAATAAGGAACAATTTTACCGAGTCAGAAAATTACCACTTCAAAACACATCAGTAAAAGAAAGAAAAGAAAAAAGCCAAACATTAGTTAAACCATCTGAAAATCATATATCTGATAAAAGATAAAGAAATCTTGTAATTCAATAAGACAAACAACCCAATGGCAAAATACCCAAATGAATATTTCACAAAAGCAGATATATGAATGACCAATAAGCACATGAAAGGACATTCAATGTGATTAGTGAAATGCAAATTAGTACCACAATAAGATATTACTTCACTTCCACAAGAATGACTACAATCAAAAAGAAAATAACAAGTGTCGACAAGGATGTGAAGAAACTTCAACCCTAATACACTGCTGGTGGGAATGTAAAACAATTTTGCAGTTTCTTAAAAAGTTAAACATAAGTTCACCATCCAAGCCAACAATTCCACTCCTAAGTATCTATCCAAGAGACATGAAAATATGTTCACACAAAAAGTTTCGTGCAAATGTTCACATAACATTATTCATAATATCTCCCAACTTGAAAACAACCCAAATATTCATCAGCTGGTGAATGCACAAAATGTGTAATTTCCATACAATGGAATATTATTCAGCAATAAAAAGGAATGAAATACCAATATATGCTGCAACATGGATAAGATTCAAAAATATTATGCTAAGTCAAGAAGACCAGACACAAAAGACCATATATTATATGATTTCATTACATGAAATGTCCAGGAAAGGCAAATTTATTGTCACAAAAAGGAGATTAGTGCTTCTAAATTACATCTCAATAAAATTGTGTTTTTCCGGGGCGCCTGGGTGGCTCAGTCAGTTAAGCGCTGCCTATGGCTCATGTCATGATCCCAGCGTCCTGGGACTGAGCCCTGCATCGTGCTCCTTGCTCAGCAGGGAGCCTGCTTCTCCCTCTCCCTCTGCCTGCCTACCGTTCCCCCTGCTTGTGCTCTCTCTATCTCTCTCTCTGTGTCAAATAAATAAATCTTTAAAAAATAAAAATTGTGTTTTTCCTTTTTCTAAGTTCCCATGTCTCATTTTTTGGTCCTAGGGGGCCATTCAGCACTTTAGTAGGTCAGGCACCTATATAATGTTTGCAGGAACAGTATTTGCTGTAAGAACAGAGTTTTGTAGCCTAGTTATTTGTAACATTTGTATATATTCTTAAACAAAAAGTGCTTCTCAAAGTGCAATCTGCAGACAAATGCCTATCTATGAGCACTGTTACTGTATGAAACTGGTCCATCACTAGGTAATTACAGCAGTTGAGAATACGTGTTTAGAAACTTTAATAACAATTTGACAAAGTAATATTACTGTTATCTGCTGAATCTGATAATAAAATATTTGGACTTGTATCTTGTATTTCTTTGGTTATTTTTTCCATTTTATTTTTCTAGTCATTCATTTTTATTATATTTTACATAAGAATCAGTCAGCCTGTGATTGGAAACTTAAAAAACAGTGTGTTGCCACAGATAGTTTGAGGAACTATTTACAGGGCTTTCCCATTGCCCTACAATTAGCTATTGTACCTATCACCATAGGTCAAACTAATTTTTCTTTAAAAACATGTTTTCAAATGCTCGAACTACTCTGGTAGTATATTTATCAGTGTCAAATTTTAAGGACTTCTGCATAATCCAGATTATAACAGATGTTCATCTATTTTTGTTTTTATAAATATATTTTCAAGTTTATCATTAAAAGATAAAAATTCAAACTATATATACTTAATTAATGTCAATTTTCTTCCCTTTCCCTCAACAAAAAAGTAGGCTTGAATTTGAAGGAACAACCTAGTCTTTAAATTCAGATAAATTATGGTGCTAGGGAGGTTCTTTATGTCAAAACAAGACAAGTTGATTATATTTTCATTTAAAAATAAAAGTACAAGCCAAACCAAACATGTTTCGTGTTCATTTGGAAATTAATACAAAAAAATTATATTTATATCAGTACAAACCATTATCTAGACATTATAACATGATGTTCCAAACTGTATCAATAAATTAAATCAGGCAATACAATGACCAAGCATACATATGTTACTTATGAGATCTCTAGGAGAGGGGCATCATAATGTAAAGGTTAATATATAGCTAGATGACTCAAAACTAAAAAAGGAGAGAAGCTGCCTAAGATCCCAGAGAGATGCTGAGCAGTCTGTAGGCCTCCTATGACATACAGTCAGGTGCAGAGGCATATAAGAAATCAGGGATTACTCAAATCACTTTTATACCACTTGTATAAGATTATTTAGATAATGTGTATTATACAATAAAGTAATAATGAAATCAAAAGAGAGATAAACTGAAACACTGTTAAAAATCTAAACCTATCTATAAAAAGGGTTATTTAAATCCCCTAAATGTCCACCACGAATTTGCAGAATTTGAGCACAATGAATTAGAAAGTTTCAGTTGCCTTTGGTAACGGGTAGTACAATAGAGAGAAATGTGAAATGAGGCGATAAGTGACCTGAGTTCTACCCTGGCAATAAGACTTCAGACAAGAACATCTTTCTCCCTTCATTTCCTTATTGGACACAAGTAATAAATTAATATTATTTTTGGTCCCTCCCTTTCAAGGATTCTACATTACAGCTTGTTGATAGAAGTACCAACAATGAAAAACATTGTCACATTCAATAAACAGCCTTAAAATGTTTACTGTGCCTCTTCTAAACTGAATCCTACATATGTGGTTCATTTGGAAAATAATCTTTCACTTAAAGAAATTAATTTTTCCTCCCAAAATTCCCATCATTTTCCAAATAATTCTGGTAACATTTAAAATATGTTTGACTTAAAATTTATCTTGATAAGTCGGAAATTATTAGTTTGATAATTTGTTCAAAACTGTCATTTCCAAAAAGTTCTTCCTAAGAATCTCTACTTATACTATTATGCTTGAAAAGGGAGAGGAAATGGATATGCCAAGTAAAAAAATGTTCACATAATGAGTATCTTTTATAAATGTAATAATATTTTATAAATGTCATGTAAGACAACTGTACAAATACACAAATAATTTTCTATACAATAAATTTTGCTTATATGTAAGCTTGAAGGCAAAATATGATTATTTTTTAAAATCTCATTAATTAAGAGTTAACCCAGGCATGCTGCTCTAAGTAATCTCTTATCCTTCTCTTACTGTTTCTCTAGATTAAAAAAACACCATCATTAACATAAAGTGCAGGGAAAAAGAGCTAATACTTTCCCCCTAACTACAGTAATAGTAATTAACAACTTTAACAATCCTATTCTAATTCAGCTTAATCTTCTAGATCTGAAAAGATTAACCATTTATTCAGGTTCTATTTCCCAAAGGATACTGCTTACTAGATAATACATTAGGGTATCTAAAATGCCAGTTCTGGATTTCTCTGATTAATCTCTGATGAAATTTTAAGTAACACCATTTTATTAGGCAATAAGCCAGCTTGCACAAGTTCATGTAGCCAAAATTATGCATACATTCTGAAAATTCATATAATCAAAACTAAAAAAAAAAATGTGCTAGTAATATAAAGATTGAAAGTGTTTGAATCAAGTATTTAATTAATGAAAACCGAGATGCTGACTTTAAGTATTTTAGAGAAGAATAAGAAATGTTTTGGTAAAAAGCAGAAGACTGGCTGATGGGATTTAATATGCAAAGGTCCAGATTAAGGTAATCCAGAAATACAGATGACAATCATGGAAGTTAACCTGCTTAAAATAGAGTTGTTAAGTAGGATACAGCCAGCTGGGAATAGTCTTTGGAGCACATAAAAAATATGATTAAATAGATTTCATGAAAGGGACTGGAACCCAGGAAAACAATAAATTTTTAGACAGAAAAGGCTTCCTGATAATCCCAAATACCCAAGATTGCTAAAATCCTATCACCAAAGCATGTAAATCAAGGGTGAAGATCATTACTCTCTTTCTAAGGCCACCACTGGCATGGCCTCTGTCCTTTTCCCTCCATATCCTTATAAATTCTACCAGTTTGGAGCAAGACAAAACTCAATTATGTAATATAACATTATCTTATGCTTGTAGGGTTTTTTTGTTTGTGTTTGCTTTACGTGTTTGTATAGTTTTTGGCTTGTTTATTTAAGTAACAAACAGTTTCAGTGAACTTTGAGAACAATTTTTTTTTTTAAAGATTTTTATTTATTATTTATTTGACAGACGGAGAGAGAGAGAGTACAAGCAGGGGGAGCCCGATGCAGACCCTGAGATCATGACCTGAGCTGAAGGCAGACGCTTAAGCAACTGAGCCACCCATGCACCCCTTTGAGAACAATTCTTAACAACAACAAAAATCCTTCAGTTCCTTACTATTCACCTAGAAGCTCTTTGCCAACCTCCCCTAGATCATCCATTAAAACCAACCAGTGCCTTCTAAATTCCCCTTCTGAAACAGATACGGGATGCTAAAGTCTACTATCTCATACACCCCTCTCTGAGCCAACCAAGAGTGGGTTGGTTTGTTCCCTCACTGTTTATATCAGTTGTTCATGCAATTGTGGAATTTAATTATATATTATCTAAAGCAACAAAATATGATTATGAAGAATTGTTTCTATGAAAATTAAATAGAAAAAATAGATGCAATATTTTGGTATAATAGATGATTTACTTTAAAAAAGAAAACACTACTGAGGTGGCGCCTGGGTGGCTCAGTCGTTAAGCGTCTGCCTTCGGCTCAGGTCATGATCCCAGGGTCCTGGGATCGAGCCCCACATCAGGCTCCCTGCTCAGCGGGAAGCCTGCTTCTCCCTCTCCCACTGCCCCTGCTTGTGTTCCCTCTCTCTGTCAAATAAATAAATAAAATCTTAAAAAAAAAAAAAAAAAGAAAACTACTGAATTGGGTGTGGGTGAGTCTATTGTAAAAAATTTGGGGAAAATAATAGAAAATTAAGATTTGATTCACAGATTATATAATAAGTGTCTTTAAGGTCTCCCTCAATTTTCAAGAAATCAAACTTAAAATCATAAATAATACATATGGGTATGGTTTATACATGAAAATCTAATGCAGAGTGCCAATCCATGGATTCATATACCAAGAAAAGGCCTTAACCTTAGATCAGGGTTTCCTGACCCTGGCACTGTGGACATTTTGTCCTGGAGAATTCTTTGTTTGGGGATTGTGAGGGAGGGAGGGGGAGCAATACTGCCCTGTGAATTGAAAGATGTTTAGCAGCGTATCCCTGGCTTCTTTACTACTACCCAGTAGATGACAACAGCAGCACCCTCACCCAGCCGTGACAATCAAAAATGTCCCCAAACATTGCCAAATATCCCCAGGGGGTAAAATTATCCCAAATGAGAACCCCTGCCCTGTATCAAACAATTGAGAAATACATGTATAATTATATATTTTCATTAAAGTAAAATGTTTAAGTAATCAGTTTTTAATGATTTTTACTATAACCAACTTTTTTGATTAATTGATCAACTACTAATTAAAATTAAGTCATTTAAGAAGGCTTTTCTATGCGTAACAGAAAGAAAAAAAAGTCCTTGAATTCATAAAGTGCCAAATAAGATAGCTTTACTTTATATATAATATTCCCATTTCTAGCACATCTTTTCTGAGATCAAAACAGAAGCACAAAAATTACTGAATAGATCAGAACAGAGAGAGAAGGAAGAAGCAGCAAAAGCTGACCATCCAACACCGGTCAAGAGAGGTTCATATGCATAAACTCCAGAAAGCTCAAATGTCTGCTATTATAGCAAATTATGATTCACTCATTTTTGATGTCCAAAAAAATTAAGGTGAGTCTTTATGTACTGACACTATCACATATTGTTAAATGAATATAAGTTGGAGTATGATACAATTATTTGAGTAGGCATTTGGAAATACGATTTGTACATACAAAGAAAAAGATCCAACAGTAAACCAAATTACAAATAGCATTTATCCCTGGTGTGTTGCATTTCTCATAACTGGCATAACAACATTTCCTTCATACATGCTCTTCTAGAACCTTGCCACTCCGCCTTCAAGGATTCTGTGTTCCTTGCTCTTGAACCTAGGCAGGCCAGCAGGACTGCCTCAGTAAACAGAATATAGAAGAATACTGTGTGGTTTCCAAGGCTAAGTCATAAAAAGTGATATGCCTGACTTTCCTTTCTCTAGGACACTTGCCTTTGGAGCCCTGAGGTACCACGTAGAAAGTTCAACTACCTTGAAGCCACCATACTGGCGGGACCACGAGCCTTCAGATTCTCCCAGCCTGGGCATCAGACACATGAGTGAGCTAGCCTTCAGATAACTTCAGAGAAGAGATCCCAAGTGAGAACCACTTAACTGAACCAACCCCCAGAACCCTGCAAGAGAATAATAAAGTGATTTTGTTGTTTTAAGCCATTAAGTTTTGGGGTTATTTCTGATAAGTAATAGAACACTGGGGTAGAATATGTTAGGAAGAAGAGGGGCCAGTTACAATTGTTATTTTATACATGCTTCTTCATTGTTTGGATTCTTTTCTATGTAATAACTTTATAATTGCAATTCTAAGTCCATAGATCTCCTGCTGTTCTGGTAAAAAGAGGAAAAAAACTGAGTTTATCCTCAGAAAAGAGTGAATTTAAAATCCTTATGTATCATCTACCCTGTCCATTCTTACCCACTATCATTGGTACCAACATTCTACAGCCAAAAGTATTTGTCAGGAAGCTAAACTCAGCAATCTATATAGTGGTAATTGCTATTTTTGAGACTAGATCAGAGAAATTACTGAACCAAGAATAACTGAAGTACAGTATTGAAATCTGTACCTCTAGGTTCAGATCTTACCAATCCAAACTGTGAAGTACCTAAAGTCTAGGCTTACGTCTTACATAATATGTAATCAATATTAGTTAGATGGGGTGCCTGGGTGGCTCAGTGGGTTAAGTGTCCAACTCTTGATTTCAGCTCAGGTCATGATCTCAGACTTGTGAGACTGAGCCCCCGCGTCGGCCCACACTGAGTGCAGGGCCTGCTTAGGATTCTCTTTCTCCCTCTCCTTCTCCCTCTGCCCCTACCCCCACTCACACTCTCTCTCTCTAAAAAAACAAAAATTAAATTAAATTAAAAATTAAAAAATATATTGGGGCACCTGGGTGGCTCACTTGGCTAAGCGACTGCCTTCAGCTCAGGTCATGATCCTGGAGTCCCAGGACTGAGTCCCACATCGGGCTCCCTGCTCAGCAGGGAGTGTGCTTCTCCCTCTGACACTCCCCCCCTCTCATGTTCTCTCTCTCATTCTCTCTCTCTCTCTCAAATAAATAAATAAAATCTTTAAAAAAATTAAAAATATATTAGATGAATGAGAATAAATGAACTATGAAAATTAAAGCGGAAGGGAAAAGAATGCAGGGAGGGATAAGTCAATAGGAGACTCAAGGACCTTACACTTCAACTAGAATCCAGTTCATACACATGAAATGAAAACTAGAATACTTACAATGTGATATACAATGCAAGTAAATACAAATTATATATACTATTAACTGAGTGCATAAGTATTCAAGATTCTGTGTTCTTGAGTAAATGACTGGTCCAAGTGTGACAGGGTTCACTGGAAAGTATCTCCTCAGAGAGAGAAGGCTTTAAATGGGTTTTATTAAGAAGGTTTTAACTGGCAAGATAAGGATATACAAAGATATTAAGTGGGGAAAGTAGCAAATACCAAGAAATGAAGGCTGAAAACATACAGCAGGAAGAAAGGTAAAAGAAAAAAAAAAAAAAAGAAAGTTACTTGAACGTAACTGAGAAAAAGTCTTTAAAAATAAGAAAATAGGATGCCAGTTAGGGAGGAAAGAACCTTAAAAAAAAAAAAAGTGCAGGGATTAAAATTGGAATATAACACAATTCAAACTAAGGTACAGCAACTTCTTGAATGACTTGATGAAAAGTGTTTGATGAAAATTATTCTAACAGTACTGTGCACCATGGAATAGAGTAGGGAAGAGGCAGAAAGGCCAGTTTTACTGCTGTAATCATCTCAGCAAGAAGTGATGAGGATGGCAACTACAGATGTAAAAAGGAAGAGAATGATCTAAGAGATGTGATGGTGAAAGAATCAGCAGAACACTGCTGATGAATTAGATGGGGGATGAGGGAGAGAAGTATGAAAAGGAAAGTACTAAAAGGGTGTTTTAAAGGTTTTAAATCTAGGAACTCCAAGACCAGAGGTAAATTTTAAAAAGGATGACAGAAGGAAGAAGACCTGGATAGAAAGAATTTTAACTAAAAGGACATAGGCATTTGCATCAAATGTAAATAAGGCCTATGAAAGGATAACTGAGAAGAAAAACAGATCAGAGAACAAAAGTAAGTTGGTTAGGAAGACATTACATGCAACATATGAGAATTCTAATGATTCAGGAGGAGAGTAAATACTTAAAAACAGAAGCACAGGCCAATTAATAATAAAATGATAAGGTGTGTCTTAATCCGTGTAACCACTCTTCTAAGCACTTTACAAATATTGCCTCACATGCTCACAACAATCCTGTGATACGGGCACTACTATTTATCTTCAATTTACAGATGGAGTTACAGAGGTTTATGCAGTTACAGAGTAAGTTGTGGAGGTCAGATTTACACCCAGGTAGTCTGGCTCCCAAATCCATGTTCTCAACCAGTTCAATATTCTAGGATAAATTAAGACTCTGAGAAGAATGATGACACACATTTAAAAAAGGTGAGAAATTAATTTGTGAGGGTGAAGGTTCATGAGATGGTTGATATACCAAAGTACATATGTTGGGGAAAAAATCTTGCTTAATAGATCTAGAAAACTAGAATAGGGAAAACTTTTTGACTAAATGGGGGTGGGAGTAGAGGCGAGGGGAAGGACTGCCTTAAGAGTTGGTATGTAAAAACACAGAAGTTTAAGAAATTGAACGTATCATATAACCACAAAAGACTAGATGGTTTGGGGTATAACACTAACCATTAAATATTACATCTAGAAAAACAGCCATGCTTAACAAAAACACATCTCATGGCACAATCTAGTGTCATAAGCAGTTATAGAGGATGGATATGGAATATTTAAAATAAGGCAGGCACACATCAGGGAGGAAACATTCCAAGTAATACAGGCATTTAAGATTACTAAGCATCCTACCATAAAACCAAGCACATAGTAAGTTCCCAGTATGTATGTCTGTGCATTTTCCAAATGTTCTGAAGACCACCTTATTACAATTACCTGGCATGCTTATGAAGGACACATTCTTGGGCCCATCTAAGATTTTAAAAATCTGGGAGTGGAGTTTAGAAAACAAAAATTCTAATACATTTTCCAGATGCACTGCCTTCCTGTGTTGCCTAAGTATTTGAACACTATGACTCCCCAGCTGTTTATCTTCTATGGCTTTATAATCTGAAGCTGATCTTCTAAGTTCTTTCATTGCCTATGCTTGACTTGTGCTTATTTCTTTCTTTTTTTTTTTTTTAGATTTTTTTTTTATTATTTATTTATTTGACAGAGAGAGACACAGCGAGAGAGGGAACACAAGCAGGGGGAGTGGGAGAGGGAGAAGCAGGCTTCCCGCCGAGCAGGGAGCCCGATGCGGGGCTCGATCCCAGGACCCCGGGATCATGACCTGAGCCGAAGGCAGACACTTAACAGTCTGAGCCACCCAGGTGCCCCGACTTGTGCTTATTTCTAAAATCTGTCTTGGTTTGGTTAACATAATCAAGACTTGGCTTTGGAGTTTTTAGCCCTGAAATCCATATCAATCTCCAATATTGCCATAGGAATAAAAAGTTCTAGTTTCTTTCCCTGACATCATGGATCTTCTGTTAAATATAACATATGGTGTTGACTAGACACTGGGTTGACCCAGTATGTCAATTCTTTTTTTTTTTTTTTTAAGATTTTATTTATTTATTTGACAGAGAGAACGTTAGCGAGAGCAGGAACACAAGCGGGGGAGTGGGAGAGGGAGAAGCAGGCCTCCCGCCGAGCAGGGAGCCTGATGCGGGGCTTGATCCCAGGACCCTGGGATCATGACCCGAGCCGAAGGCAGACGCTTAACAACTGAGCCACCCAAGCACCCCTCAGGATGTCAATTCTTATGTTGCCAGATCTGTACTGAAGAAAATGCCCACTACTACAGACCACCACATGAATTCCAGTTTATTGTCTCTAGAGTAAGGGGGTACAAATATCCTGTCTATGTCCTAAATTACCACAAAAGCTTGTCAGGGATGAAAGACATTTTTTAAGAGGACAGTTATCACCATATAGACTGTATCTATGAGAATGTTCCTATTTCTGAAATAGTTCTTTTAAGATGTCTCTTGACCTCAATGATGGGACAAATGGTAGCCAAAAGGCTGTGTACTTGATAAGAGGTAGAACTGAAAAAAGAGCCTCTTTAGTCAACAAGGGATGCTCCTTGATAGCAGCAACTAGGATCCTGAAAGAATAGCTTCAAGCTACTTTTATGCTTTAACAGATTTGTGATTCGAACTGTTGAGACAGAACAGCCATGTCTCTAGTGTTACCTTTGATTCTTTCCTTAGTCCTGTCTAGTTCTATAGTCTTACTCTGTCATCTTTCTGGTTTGCCAGAGGTAACTAACATTAAAAGCTAACACTAAATTACACTGAGAGACTTTTGCCATTTCCTGCAAATTATTTGATCCTTGAAGAAAAGGATTAAATCCAACTAATCTTTGTATCCCACAGAGTACCTAAACATGCACTGCTATACTTGACATGTTTGAGTGCCCTGTTCAATCCCTACAAGAGAATTTTCCTCATGCAGAGCACCCAAAAGCATTAGCCTTATATAAAAGGTGACTCCCCCCTGTGTCCTACCCTCAAGGTCACGGAATAGAATTGACATCTAACTCATGGTCATGCGTTCAGATTTCTCTCTCACCACCTGAACTAAAAGAAGCACACTGTCGCCACTAAGAGGGTAAGTAAGCTTTAGTTGAAAGGACAAAACAGTTTACGTCATTACATGCAACGTATGAGAACCAAATCCACCTGCAAGTCAAAGTTATGGAGAAGCAGAAACTGTAAAACTACAGTAAGGCAACCAGAAGTGAAAGGGAGAAGTAACAAAGCTTGATGAAGCAGACATAAAAAGAGAAGGCAAGACAAGAAACCATATATTCCCAGAATGAGAGGCAGAGACTAGCTTCTCAGATTCCTGACAGATCTCCCTTTCGCACAACCCCAAACAGCTGGATCCCTACAACAAACTTCTTTGAAGCCAAAGAATTCCTGATTAAATCACTATTTTTTTAAGAATGTACACCAAGATAAATAAAAAGCTGGCAACAGATAAATCCAAAGAGGAAAAAAAAATTCGCAACAGGAAGAAAGTGAAATCTCAGGTTAGTCAAAAAGTTCTCTAAATATGAATCTGACTTATCAGAAAGTACCATCAATACTTATCATATTCTTGTCAGTGAAACAAAATAGAATTTATTTGATATTTTCAAGGCAAATTATCAGTGTGCATAAAAAATTGTCTCAAACTCAGAGGAGAAAAAGCCTACGTGATATATCTCTTCTGGTAACATATTTCAAAATATTTTGTTAGCCTGTTTAAAGCAGATCTATGTTGTTTGATGTCTGTAATAATCAGTAGTATATTAAATTAATAGCCTCATCTTTGAAGACAGGCTTTATGACTTATACAGTTGATAAAGGGAAGGCAAACTAGCCTCTCAACTGATGGTCCTTTCTTTTTTTATTTTTTTTTTTAAGATTTTATTTATTTATTTTGACAGAGAGAGAGGGAACACAAGCAGGGAGAGTGGAAGAGGAAGAAGCACACTTCCCGCTGAGCAGGGAGCCCTATGTGGGGCTCGATCCCAGGACCCTGGGATCATGACCTGAGCCGAAGGCAAACGCTTAACGACTGAGCCACCCAGGCACCCCTGTTGGTCCTTTCTTGTACGTAGACTAACAATAGTATCTAGAATCCCTTTTTTTCTTCTAAAGATCCTTTCTCTGGAAACAATTTTTGAACTGACTTTCTCTCAAGAGAGTTCCCCTACAACAAATCCAAAATAAAACTACAATATGAGCTCACTATCAATTCATCCGACAAGTTTGCTTTAACACTGTTAAAGGCAAAACTAATGTCAGAATAATTGTGATTTTGTTATCTAATACAGATTCTAGCATACTTCCTGTCTGGCAAGAAATATATCACTTAAGCCTTTAATTCATTTAAATCTTACACGCTTATTTACAGAAATTTTCAATGTTACTAACTTTTACTAAAAAGTTTAATGGCTATTAGTATTATAAATCCTCAATTAAGTAAAGCTTGCCAATTTTTAAATTCTCACAAGAAAGTTTAATTGGAATTTTCCACAAAAAATCTCAAGATGTGCCAATAGAATTTCTGAACTACTACAAAAGGCAAAATAGTGAAATTACTGATCCAATAATTGGTGTTCTTTTCCTTAGTTATACTTGACAAAACAAAATTTATGACTAAGAGGGGAATTATTCAACCTCTGTAACAACAGAATCGTTCTTCAGTAGTATCTGATTGTGGTGGTGGTTATAGAATCCACACATACAGGAGGAGGTGGCCTGGGTGGCTCAGCCGTTAAGCGTCTGCCTTTGGCTCAGGTCATGAGCCCAGGGACCTGGGATCGATCCCCGCATCGGGCTCCCTGATCCTCGGGGAACCTGCTTCTCCCTCTCCCTCTGCCTGCCACTCCCCATGCTAGTGTGCGTGTGTAGACACACTCTCTCTCTCCCTCCGTCAAATAAATAAATAAAATATTTAAAAATTAAAAAGAAAAAAAGAATCCACACATGTGATAAAATGGCATAGAACCACTCACACACATTGTACCAATGTCAATTTCTTGATTTTAATACTGCACTAACAGTTACATAAGAGGTAACCATTAGGGGAAACTGTGTGAAAGGTATAGGCCCTCTCCACTATTTTTGTAACTTCCTATGAATCTATAATTATTTCAAAATTAAAAATAAATAAGCAAACACCGTATTACTTTAATAACAAAAATACCATTTATATTTTTAAAATAATCTAAATACCCTGTTTAGTTGACTAGAAAACAGAAACCTAATCATTTATACATACAAACTTACACTGTCAATAACAAAGTCATTTAATGGACATGCTGTCAACTAAGACATTCTATGTCAGAAAATGGAACTTAAAATTGGAAGTAACCAATAAGTTGTGCTTATTAAGTAATTCCTTGTTTTAGGGAAGAAGACCAGGTCAGTTGATGCCTGTGTTAAACTGAAATAAAAGCAATACATATATATTTTTTAATTATCAAACTTTACTTAAAGAAAAGTACCTTTTTGAGAGGAAAAAAAAAGTCAAAGATATTTTTATTTAACCTTGGACTGCCACCTTTGGAGGAAAATGACAGTTTATTGAAAAGATGATACAGAATTTCAAATAAATAAGATCATGCCATCTTTTCAGAGAGGTCTTCCTCAGACAACAGAGTGTATAGCAACTATTCTTGTCCTGAGTGGCTTTAAACAGTTACTATGTAAAACTAAATAAACATAGGCTATCTTTGACTCCAAAAAATGGATTTTGCAACCAAATAATCTTCAGAATAGTTACTTTCAAGTTCTCCACAATGAACAATTATGTTCCATGAAGGTAAATGCTGGCTAAATTAGTGGTTGCAAACTATAGTCATAATAGAGCCTCCCACAAAAATTACATTCTGAAGTCTGGACTGATACCTTAGCTATCATCCTGCTACCTCTGTACCATAGTTTTGGGTAACATTCATCCTTGTCTCAGTTTTGTAAAAACAGGACATTCTTTCTCCTCCATGAGGGAGAAATGAGACACAGATATAAATCACCATATGTGTATCATCTACCACTTTGGAAAACCAACTAAAACAGTGGAAATAAACTAGCCACCCAACCTCAAGTATAAACATTAGTATGTAAATAAAACAGATGTCTGTCAAAGAGGCTTCCAGATCATATAATACAACTATTCAATTGTCTCAATAGCAATGTTAAAAAAAAAAAAAAATTACACAAAATGGAGAATTTGGATTTGTGGGAAAAAAGTGAAAGAAACTATACAAAATTAATCTTTCATGAAGTTAGGTGAGAAGATGAAAAGGTAAATCAGAGGGGGAGATGAACCATGAGAGATGATGGACTCTGAAAAACAAACAGGGTTCTAGAGGGGAGGGGAATGGGAGGATGGGTTAGCCTGGTGATGGGTATTAAAGAGGGCACGTTCTGCATGGAGCACTGGGTGTTATGCACAAACAATGAATCATGGAACACTACATCTAAAACTAATGATGTAATGTATGGTGATTAACATAACAATAAAAAATTTTAAAAAAAGAAGATAAAAAGGTTGGATTAGCAGTGGGAATCTAAGTTCGAAACATAAGAATGTATTAACAGGACAAAGAAAGTGAATTTTAAATTGTTGTCTGAATTACGCAATAATCTAACATTGTCTTTTATTTTGAGGAAAAAAACAGAAGCCAGAGCAACAAAATATACTATCATTCTAACTTATACAGCAATATGTTTTAAAGTTCACAATTAATTCTTTACCTTTGAAGACATTACTAACAACCGCAACCCTCACAGACTAATAATACCCCACTCTCCTTATCTATGCTAGAGTGCTTGCTGGGCCTACCAGTAGTTGGGCATGGCTAACGCACAGGGTCTAGAGTTGATAATGATAAAATATACAGAAGGAACTAGAACACAAAACACGTGGTATAATACGATGATAATAATAGTTAACATTTATGATATCCCTGAAGCATTCTAGGTACTTAACAGTATTCTAAGTGCTCATGATAATCCTATGAAGTGAGGACTATTTATCCCCATTCTACAGATGAGGAAACTGAGGAACAGACAGATTAAAACACTTGCCCAAAGTCACACAGCAAGTAATTGGCAAAACTAGGATTTGGACACGGGTAGAATAACAGTTTGGATTTATTTGAAAGGCTGGGGAGCCACTGAAGGATCACAGGCAAAGTATGGCTAACAATCAAATCCACATTTTGTTTTAGCAAGATCTCTCAGGTAGGAGTGAAAAATTACTTAAGAAAAAATACTGAAAGCAGGAAAATTAGTTAAGAAACTGATGTGGCAAGACAGAAATGATGAAGGCCTGAATTAAGGGAATAGCATATAATGAAAAGAAGTTAATTGATACAAAGGATGTAAAATCAACTTGATTCTATGATTGGATGTGGAGAGTCAGAGTGACTCAAGGTTTGACTGAGTAGGCCCAACCCAACAGCTTCACATTTTAATCACACCACTACTTATCAAAATCTTAAAGCAGATAAATTTAGTCTCAGGTCATCCTCATTTCAGCAATAGCCACAGCATGTGACTTTCTCCTCTTTGAAAACTGTAACTATAAACATTAAAATTACTGCCCCTTGGCAACTCCACACTAATTGTTTAATATGCATACAGTAAAGAGAGCAATTAAATGTTTTCGATAAACCACATGCAGACCATCACTGAACATGAGACAAGCTACAGAAAATATGTGCAACTTAGTAAACAGTATCATAATCAGCACTCTAAGTTTAAAAAAAAACCTAAATGCCCTTTGAATGAATCTATGGACACCTGTTTTAAGATTCAAAAAAAAGTATAATAACTCATAACTTCAAGCTAAATCTATTGCTTTTTCTCATTTTGTTTGTAAATGAAAAAACAAAACCAAAAAACAATATCCTTATTCCCCAAGTCAAGGATCTGTAAAGTACTGCATTAGAATTAAAATAACCATTGGAAAAACTTACTGCAACCCCAAACTTATTACCATTGTAAGGGTAAAGCTATGCCAAAGCCAAAGCCTTCCAGTAACTAAATGCTCTTGGAAAGTGTCCAAAACAATGTTATAGTAAATTTCCAACTTGTTTCATCTAAGATTAAGAAAAACAAGTAAACTAAAGACTGGATTATGTTTAAATAGACTATAACTAAAAGTTATAACTCAAATAATCAGTCAGAAAAATCTTTACTCTGTACTTATGATGGGCCCTATAACCAGTACAGGTCAGGTGGGAAGACAGCTGCGCCTAGGAATCTAAGACACATATTAATTAATATTATTTTCAGAAAAATTTCAATACCAATAGCTTCCATTTTGAGAGAAATAGATTTTGGCAGAATCTGTTAAAATAATGGCTTATCATTAATGATACTGAAAATCTCCATAGCTTCTATAATGTGGACCGCATATGGTGGTAGTTACTCTGGTTTCTAGTTTGAGCCACTGTTTAGTGTCCTGTTATTTGTGGTTCAGATTCCTTTTTTACAGGTTGCATGCCTCATAGATATATATCAATTTCATATATAAACAAACATAAAGGTGCTTTATGTGAGTGCATATGTAAATGTAGCCATAGGACACTCTAGACAAGCTGTGATTCCCACTAACAAGGTTTTTTTTTATAAATTAAAGTTCTACTGAATTGAGAAGCAAAAGCCAAGAGTTAAGAGAAAAATCTGGCCAAAAAGCAAAGGGAGCTACAAAATTAATTCTGGAAGCCAAAACAACCTAAATAAAGCAGGTTTTCAAAACAAACCCAAGATATTTTCACTGAGCACTTTCTAGTTTACCTATAAACATTCACATTTTTTAAAAGCTGAGTGGTACACCAACTTTCATTTATGAAAAATGACATCCTAGGATAAATTTCTAATTTCCAAGAAAAATAACTCAAGTTTAAAGATCTGCATACAAAAATAATAGAAGCAAGAGCTGCAAAGAAATGAACCCAAAAGCAAACGTGGTTTTACAGGAAACATGGAAGCTGTCTGCAACATTTAAAAGTGGGATGGACTGAATATAACATACACAAGACCCCAAATGAACAAATTTAGCATAAATATCCCAATGTGTTCAACATCTACTCAAACAAGCAATCTCATTCCAATAGATACTTGCCACAAAAATTGCCACAAACTGGTTACTTCTATTTTTTTAATGCTAAAACAATGAGAGATTTGTTGCAATATATTTTAAAATTTATCAGTACTGAGCTATTAAATTTCTATTAGTGATGCCTCAACTAAGGATTTGTGCTAAGAGCGAAATCTGTTCATACAGCAATGAAAATGAAGCCTCACTAAAGACATTCAACATAAAGATGACCCCTAAAGGCTCCTTGATGCACATTTGTAACCACAGTATTCATGATATGCAGTACACTAAACTAGCAACAGATCGGTTAAAAACAGTTTGGATTCTCAACTTCCCATAATACAGGCAACATTTTTAGAAGCAATCATATTAAAATAAATGTGTCTTTCACAGTTACGGGATGAAATTTTAAGCTGGACAGGCACCAATGCCCTGATTTTCTACTCTTTTCATAAACCATATGACTTCCACATGCTGACAATGTTTTATGCTTTAACCTGCAGTAAAGGCTTTACATCATTTTAATGCTCAGTGCTTAGAGTGCAACAGAATCACCCCCGCCAAATGCAAGGAATATGTTTGGTTTACTTACAATGATTTCAACCAGACTACTAGTCAGAAAAAGTTTAATGAAAGGTTTTCCCAGTAAGTAACTTTGCACTTCCATGGAAGAAAACAAACAAAAAGAAAATCTGAGGTAAGGGTAGGTAGGTGGAAGAGAAAATACTGTTTTATTTTTCCAACTCTTAGACATTTTAGTTTTTTATTTCTAAAATAAGTATTGAACATTTAAAAACTCTACATCTAACAGAATATCTTCCAGCAAAAATATACTCTATTATGTAGTTACATGGGATTTTCCTCCAGTTTTGGCAAAGTAATGTTTCAGATTAAGACAGAAGGTTAAAACAAAGAATTCTGGATATCCTAGTCTAAAACAAACAAAAGGTTCGGCTTTGTATCAACATATTTTATATTCTAAATTTGAGACTTAGAAGACACATCAATTTTTTTTTTATTCAGGTCAATCTAAATATACATACTACCTCACGTTTACAGTCAGCTCATCTGTGTGAATGATCAACTGCAGAAATTTCAAATCAAAGGTCATAAAACATACCATAAAACTGCATACTGTGTCTATGTGACTTTCAGTTTTTATGGAATCTAAAGTCCTTTACTGATAGATTTGAGAATTGGTAAGTTTGGAGCCAAATATGTAAATACACTAAGTCTCAACAGTCGAAAGAGCAATTATGCCAATTCCTTTAGTTATTTAAAGGTCCATTACACAAAAAAACTGTCACAGAAGGAGTGCTATTGAAAAACTTCTATTTCAGACTGAAGAAACTACAAAATATTATATGGTCTTAAATTCTCCTGGTGTAATGTTATTAACTATTAAAGACTGAGAAAAAAGAGATGTTGCAACCCTCTTGCCTTTGTAACTCTACTTGAAACTTGAGAAAACAATCAGAATTCAAATTTTCCAAACTTGACTTACAAACATAATTCAACTAGATCTAACAACTTAGTTGTGCAATTTTAAAATTAGTTTAATGCAAAGCACTTCAATCCTGATGTGACAATTACCTGTGGCATAAATGCAAAGTAAAAACAAATGCAAGTCCTTTTCATCTAATGATGCGTTTTATAGTAAAATCACAAAAAGCACAACTATATTAGCACAAACTAAATAAACAGGCACAGGAGGCATCATGTCCATCTGGGAAGAGAAATGTAGCATGCCAAGAAAGAAAGGAAGGACTGAAGGAGGAAGAAGGGAAGGAAGGGAGGGAAGAGAGGTTTCTACACCTGCAGGATCCCAGAGAAATGAACTAGTCACATCACTCTACCCTATTAGATACAAAAGGGTTTTAAAGCTTTAGGGTAAAAAACAGCAATCACTTTACACCATTCAACTTTATACAGTATAGTATCTTTAATGTCAACTGCCTTCCATCCTTCACTCACCCAATGCTTCCTCACTCTTCCATACCAGCTTTCAGACAAATCCGAGACAGAACAGGGTGGGGTAGAAGAAAAATACAAGCAGCGCCTATCAGCTACTCCCCCCGCCACCAAATAATTTCCAACAGTTTTTCCTACTACGAAAATAAGTCTCCCTATCTCAAGATATACAACAGTCATCCTGTGTCTTTAGTAGACACACAGAGACGCATACCCATGTCAGCACTCCAGACCCCCACCGCACGCCCCCGAATCTTAAGTAATGTTTAATGCATTTAACACGAAGACGATGAGATACATCTACCTACTGTTTCGGGGTGAGGGTGGGCGGAGGACTCCTTTCAAAGTAGCCCCAATAGTGTAACCAAAACACGGTTCCGGAATAAAATATTAAGAACACTTTTCCTTTCCCATCTATCTATGGACTTAAGGATGCAAAAATCCATCTCCACACCACCTCATCTCTAAAATTCTTCAGCCCGGAGTTTGGGGTGGAGATTTGTCCAGGGGAGGAGGCGGAGGCAGGAGGAGAAGTGTGAGCGGGCAATGGGACACAAACGAGTTGCTAACCCCAGCTACACCGCACCACGTCGCCAGCCCAAAGGTCCAGGACGCGGACCTCACGCACGCTTCTCTGCCCAGGCCCAGATAAAAGCTATGACTCCAGCTATCTAACTTCCTATCTGTAGACATTTATTCAAGACTAACATATCACACAAGTACACGTCACACAGTTTAAAACAGTTATAAACCCCAAACAAACCCACACACCTCAAATTCACCTCGCAGTTTCCCAAACTCCAAACAGGAGACCCCACCTCCAGGATTCAAACCTTCCGCCCACAGTGGAGAAAAGCAGGAGAAAAGAGTTGGGGAGCAACCGACGCCTTTCAATTACCGCTCCCCACAAACTGCCCCACCCCACACCCTGCGTCCGGGTTACCCACTCGGAAGCCCCCTGCTTCCTCCCTCCTCTCAATCGGGCCGCTTAAGAGACCCATCCCAGCCCACTCACTTACTCCCCAAAACCCCTCAAAAAAAAAAAAAGTGAAGAGAAAGAAGTGAGGAAAGAGACTTGAGGTAGTCCGGCTTCAAAACCGCTCGACTCACCTCAGAATCCTTGCTGAGTTCTCTCCGCCCGGCACAGCCCCCTCCCCAACGTCCCAGTACGAAGGGCTGAGGCAGGGAGGAGGGGAAAGCGGGAGGGGGAGGGGTGTCTTCCGCGTGGGGCGCCAGTCGGGAGGGGACTGGGGAGGGGGTGAGGCCGGCGCAGGAAGAGGAGAAGGGGGAGGGGAGGCCCCTATCTCCCAGTCTCCCCCTGAAAACCTCCCTTGTCTCAATCACATCAGACTGACTGTCTTTGTCTGGCTGACAACCGCCATATTGATATCAACAGCCCCGCTCCCACCTGCTGCAGCCGGGCGGCCCTGGGAGTTGTAGTTCTTGCCTCCCTTGAGTAAAAGCTCAGGACTTAGCATCCAGAGGCCCCAGGGAACTACAGCTCCCGGCAAGTCCCGCGCCCATCCGCCTTCCCACAGGGAGGAGGGGTAAGGGGCGCCAGAGCCATGGGGACTACACATCCCAGAATACCATGGGTCCCAGGTCCAGAGACGGGACATGATATCATGCTGGGGTGCAGAGGGAGGATGAATTGGCGGCGGGGATGAATTTGAGCTGGCCGAAGGAGGCGTTGGAGAGGAAAGGGACGGAAAAGAAAGATGACCACAGTTCCCATGATGCACGGAGAGATGACTACATTTCCCATGATGCCCCGGGGAGGGGGCGTAGAGAAGAAGGACTGCATGTCCCGCGATGCTCTCGGCGGGCCGGTGGCGGTGATTGAACCGGAAGAGGCTTTCTGCGTTTGAGAAGTGGAGTGTCTGGTATTGAACAACCAGAAGTCTAACATGAAACTGGTGAGTCTCTGCTCCTAGGTCAGAGAGCAAAGGTGATGCCATATCCTTTTGGACTTCTTCGTTTGCACCTTGGGAAGGGAAGTAGAAAGTGGGTGGACCAAGGAAAGCTGCTGTTGTTGAGATTTGAGTTTTATCCCCCCCACCCTCCACCCCCAGCTGCCTAAAGATCTTATGTATCCGTTGACGGGTCCCTTTGGTTAAATAAGACGTTGACTGTCGCATTTCTTCTACGAACTAAGGTTGGGCTTTATGAGCTAGGTTTGACTTCTCAGCTGACACGTGAGTGTTGAAATAGGTTAACTTCTTTCCATGCTATTGGCACTTGATTAGCTTTTCTCCCTACCGTTGTTGAGGCGGCTTTTGTTAGATCTGAGCGGAGAGTAGAAAATATTGGGCAGAGGGTAAACACTAAATTTTGTATTATAGACTCCTAACTGCCCTAGGACTTTAGATAAGGACGAAGTCAGGGTGTGATTTTGGAGGATTTGAGTCTTAAACACTACATACAGTGGGCTGAGAGGAAGTGTTAAGGCATTCCACCCTAGGGACTGCATGAGCCAGTGTATCTGGAGAAGTCTTTGCATCATAAAACCCAAACACTTTGCTTATTGAAAAGCTTCTCAGACCTTTATTCTGGGCCGTTTTACTTACTGTGCATAGATCTAACTAGATTATTCTACCTCTATAGAATTAGTAATAGCATTATTTAGGAGGTGTGAGATGCTGTTTCTCAACCTTTTAAAATTAATGTTCCTGCAGCCAAGTATGTCAGGCTTTACTTTCTGTGATTTTTATACAAAAACAAAAGGTTTGTTTTCTTATTTGAACACACGCGTGCGCGCGCACACACACACACACAAACACACACACTTTACAGGTATATACTCTGCAAAGTGTCGGCTGTTTTCTGAAAAGAAGTCAGAGAAAGTATTAAAGTAGATTCAACTCCAAAACTGCTGCCATTTAAAGCTGCACTTAGGTAGGGAGAAGGGCACAGATTAGTAAACCTTGACTGTCAATTTGCTCCTGGGTCTGAATGTGAAACATTTAAGAATGCAGAATTGAGAGTCACTGCCTTGCCCTATAGAAGCATGCAATTTAATGAAGATAGAAAAGAAAGCCAAAATTTTAATTCATTGCAATTCATGGTAAAATAAAAATGTGTTCAGGGTTTGGGGAATTGAGAGGATAATGGGGGTGGGGGAGAGGTGGAAGATAGCTTCCTAGAAAGGACTCGAACTGATAAGAAAGAGGAGTCGGCCAGGGCCTTCCATGAAGAGGGTTCAGGTTTTAGGTGCAAAAGAGTTTGCACCTAAATGATTGGAGCACAGACCATGTGTCCCCAGTAAATGTTAAATCATATTTGGTGTGCTTGGTGAGAAGGCATGCAAGTGTGAAACAATTTTTTCCATAAAAATACATTTGGTTGAGAGCCAAGATTTACTTTACACGTACTTTGGTTTGCTCATAATATTCCTCCTGCTTAATATATTTACAGATGTGGAAGCATGGAAGGGAAAAGAGTAGAAACTTGTTTTTTCCTTTAAGAACCAAAATATGCCTCCTAGGAAGAAAAAGTGTTCTATTTATAGTGCCTCCCTCTTTACTTTCAATCCATGTGTTACATATTAAAACTCATTTGGTAGTTGTTAGATGATCTTGCAGGATCTATGCAGAATTACCATCAACATAGCAAAGTGGTTTCAAAAACACTGATGCTCACTTAGACATCTTTTGTGTGTCATGCCTCATAAAGTTGAAATAAATCGTCCCATGGCCTGAGATTTTTAACTTTGTGTACTGCTTCAGGAATATGTAGTAATAAACCATGCTTTACATTTATATCATGAAACACAGAAATACATTTTATTGAGCACATTCTTGTTTTTGAGATTATTACTTCCCAGAATACCCTCCCCATGCACAATCTATGACCACATCTTGTTGATTGATTCTGCCTTTGTTCTTGAACAAGTCTCTTTCTCTCCAGTCCCACTAATACTGCTTTTGTACTGGCTCTTTCTAACTTGATACTTGGAATTCAACAATACTTTCTAAATGATCTCCCTGAGTTCAATCTTGACCCTATCCAGTCTACTCTGAATCTCAGAAGTTGTTTTAAATTGCAGGGTTCCATAAAACCCCTCAGTAGCTTCCTTTGCCCTTGGTATAAAGTCTTACAATTCTTAACTTGGCTTACTTGGTCCTGCAGAATATGGCCCTGCCTACCTTTCCAGGCTCCTACCTAGCCCTCATCTCCCTTGCTCTCCTGGTTCCAATTATATTGCACATCTTCCAGTTCCTTCAGTTCACTATACTTTTGCCTCTGGGACTTTAAGTGTGTTGCTTTGCCTACAGTGCTTTTTTGCCTGCCTTATTTTTTCATTTATCTCAGGTCTCTGTTTAGTACTTCTTCAAGGTTTCCTTGAATTGGTTACCCCCGTTATATGCTTCCATGGCACATTTTCTTTTTGTAGCACTGGTAATTACTGGTTTTATGTCTGTCTTCCCTCATATATTCCCAGGGCCTGACACATAGTATGATGCCACTGAACAGTTGTGGAATAAATAATCTCTGAAGGATTGTCAAGGCCTGTGACTATTGATAAGAAAAGATTAAGGAGTATATTTAAAACATTACAATAAGCAATATCCATTGGAGTAAAAAAAATAATAATTGCTACCTTTTGTGGAGCAATTACTGTGTGCCAGGCACCTTGCTAGGTACCGTGTAGTGTCCCACTTACTCCTTTGATCTAGGTGATAGTATTCCCATTTTACAGATAAAAAGTCTGAGCCTCAGGAAAATGAAGTGGCTCACAGTTACACAGATGAAAAGTAGTAGAACCAAGATCTGAATCCAAGATTCCTTCCTTAAGACTCTTGGTTAATGAGGGCCGGGATTCCAGCACCTTGCAAAGTATCTGGCATATGTTATCTCTTAATAAAAGGAAGCCAGAGTGCATACTGGGAGAGTTTATTCAAGGCTGTTTTTAAAATTAGCTTTAAATGTGAGTTTGATTAAATTAAGATCTTTAAAAAAGATTATTGGTAAAAAAAAATTAAAGTTTGGAAACTTCCTTGATAATATAAAGGGCTCCATATCAGACCATACCAATTGAGTTGAGTGCCCAAGTTGGTTTTTATACTACCCAATTTAACCTCTGTAATGCCATTTATAGTTCTCTAACTTTACACATCACTCTCTTGGTGGCTTTTCACACACCCAAGGGAAGACCGCGGATGTCATTATAAAATATTCCTTGGATATCTCCTTAGAAAGATACCAACTCGGGCGCCTGGGTGGCTCAGTTGGTTGGGCGACTGCCTTTGGCTCATGTCATGATCCTAGGGTCCTGGGATCGAGTCCCACATCGGGCTCCCAGCTCAGCGGGGAGCCTGCTTCTCCCTCTGACCCTCTCCTCTCTCATGCTGTTTCTCTCTCGCTCGATCTCTAATAAATAAATAAATAAAATCTTTAAAAAAAAAAAAAGATACCAACTCAAACGATTTTAATTACTGTCTATAATATTATGCAGTATTCAGGCAGCTTTATTTAACTGAAAAAAGTTGATTGGCACCTTCAGTTAACCAGAATCATTTTTAAAGAGCAGGAAAATTAGAAGATTAGAAGAAAATTAGCATATTTTAGAGCCTGTTCTGTTATTAGTATAAATTGAACCTACCTGTGTATACCCAGGTGGCCAGTTCAGGAAAGGATAGAAACTAGAATTCATCAGGGTCCTTACCAAAACATCGTGGAACAAAAAAATACTGAATACATTGACATATTGAATTTGAAACATCATATCTAGGAATTTAGTCATTCAAATAGATGAAGATTAAAGAAGATAGTAAGAAGCAGTTCAGGAATGCAGCATGTGTCATACTTTCTGTGGATCCAGAGATGGAGAGAATCTTTTTATTAAGTCAACAAAGATTTATTATGCAACCACAGTATACCCTTGGCACTCAAAGTTTTAATACTTTCCATTTTAATTCTTACATTTGACCCCAAAGATTGATGACAGGAAATTATTTATGATTTTGCTGAGGCACAAATTTGAATATGACTTTAAGATTAGTGATAAGCTGGGCGCCTGGGTAGCTCAGTTGGTTAAGTGTCTGCCTTCAGCTCAGGTCATGATCCTGGGGTCCTGGGATCAAGGCCAGGGTCAGGCTCCCTGCTCAGCGGGGAGTCTGCTCCTCCCTCTCCCCTTCCCCCTGATCTTGCTCTCTCTCTCTCTCTCTTAAATAAATAAAATTTTTTAAAAAAAATATTAGTGATAATCCTTAGTGAATGAACCTGATTGCTTCAGAATCCATGGCTCTGTAGTTATTGTTGTTCTCTTGTTAAAAGTTTTGGGAGAAAGGTCATTTAAATGCTTGTTATGCTATACTTTTTGAATTTGATGGAGGAAATTACATGCTGTAGTTGTATTTACAAATTTTAAAACTCAGGAAGGCCAGGAGATGTTCTTCAGTGATCTATGCTCCTTTATACAAAGTGCTGTTTCATTACTACTGGCTTTCTTGGGGAAGGCTCAAACTTTTAACTCACCATTTCTCCTAGGAAAACAGATGGAGCAAAGAAATGGATTCATAGACTGCTCCCAGTGGAGGACAAATAAAACACCAGTGGAACTGTAGATGATCTAGATCTTTGCTTGAAAGGGGCAAATTCTGCTCCAAGGTTAATTTAACAAATCATTAGAAAGGGGTGTGGTTATTCCTCACCTCTGATCTGAGAGTGATAGATTATTTCTCTCATTTACAGAATTACAGAATGCTTTTGACTTCTTAGAACTTGGATCAAGAATAGAAAATCTCTTGCTATGAATTACAAACATTCACAATTTTACCAGTGCTTATTAATTCACCTATTGTGGTGCAGTTGTTAAAATGTCAACCTGATTTCACTATCTTTTCTGTTTCTCTTTGCTGGTTGATTAGAGTGCCCTCGTGTGTCTTTATGATGTAATATCATTTCGAGCTTCCGAACGGTCATGTTTTATCACCACCTCAGTATGACAGGTTTTTTCCTTTCTTTCCTCAAACTGAAAAGCAATGTGTAACATAAAGCCAAGTCACATACTTTATTCAGCAGTGCTCTGAGATAAAAATGGATATTTTACTTTGGGGCATTTCAAAGTCCTAACTGTTGTTACTCTGAAGATTAAATCTTTTATACTTAAGGTGAAAAAAAAGTATACCAATAATAGATTTTTTTCAGCAATAATAGTTGAATTGAAAAATATATATATGACTCACAATATTAAGCATGACAGCATTAGTGTTGCATATAACTGCAGTAGCACATCTGTTTTGTGCCTGGTTTGCTTTGAGCGCTCAAATGCTGTTGCCTTTGGCTCTGATAATCAGCAAAGTGCACTTGACAGACAAGGGCGAAGAGTGTAGCGTGGCATGGAAATTAGTAAAACCCAGCATTCCAAATGGTACGCTTGCTCCTGGCTCGCTAAATACCAACAGAGGTCCAGGCATACACGGCCCCTCAAATCTCTGTTATTATTTATTTATTCGACAAAACTTCCTGACCACCTCCCTCCTCTGTGCTAGGCTTTGCTCAAGATCCTGGGTGTATTGCAGGGAATAAAACAGATTTACTCTCTGCCTTTATGGAAAGTAATGTCTAGTGGGCTTACTGTGCAATTCAAACAATATTACAGTGAATTTCTGATGTAGAGATATCATCAGGCACTGGCTCAAGTATTTTTTTAATGTAATGGTCAAACAATGCATTTAATTGTATCCAAGAATACGCCTTCTTAAAATTGTAGTAGTTACGGCCGACTTGCCCACTAGTTTACCATTGTACCAGTAGTCTATGAGAATGCATTTCCTCCCCCTTGCCAACAATGCCATCTGTTTCTTTACTCTTACTCTGTGTCTTACTAATGCAACTTTCTCCTTTCATCAATCCTCACACCCTCTTGTCTCTTAAACTTCAGCCATATTTAGTAATACATCCTTACAGTAGTGATATATGGATGTGGGAAAATGTACCAAAAGGGGAACACATTTCTTCATATTAAAGAAAATGGTGTCATAAGAATCTTTAAAAGGAATTTTTTAAACACTCTGTGGTATTGCTTTGAAAATGCTGATGCATGGGTGTAGTAATTAAGATGGCAGTATTATGGGATCAAATGGATTGGAGAGGCAGCCAGGCCAAGTGTGCATAAATGACAGAGGAGATCCCCCCCTCATCCCCAGAAAAGGGATGATCTGTGAGATGAAGCTAGAACTTGATATATCAGGAAGGACTGAGGAAAAGGTAGATGCCAGAATTTGCAGAGATCATGAAAAAAGGCAAGACTGCAGACCAGAAGGATAAAGGGAATAAGAAAGACTGTAAGGAGAAACAAGTCAGTTTGAAAACCCCAAGGCACTCAGTGATCAAGTCTAAGAACTGTGTGGTGGAAACTTTACTGTGAGAAAAACAGGAAGTTTCAATTGTCCCTGATTGACCATATATCTAAAGGAAATGCCTTGAAGGTCTAAAACATTTAAATTTATTGAAAGCACAACTGAATGAACTTTAGCTCTCTCAAGAATATATAATCAGATAGATGATGTTCAAGAAAATGATTTTTTAATAGGAATTGCAGAACGAAGACCCTTTTTGCCCTTAAGGTGCAGTTTATTTTTCATTACTCATGTTTATGAAGGTGGGGGGAGGTGAATAATAAAAGGTCTTGCATAATCTATTCCTCAGATTTATGGCCTAAGCAGAGATTCTCTTTTCCTAAATACAATATTTCTGCATTTTTCTATTTCAGTAAAATAGAGGCAGGCATAATTAGATGTTCTAATTTAATAAGTCTTCCTTCCCATATGTTTTTCCAGCATGTGGAAATATGAGTAAACAAGCAGTAGTAGTAATAATGTAGAGGATATTATTATTGTAACCGTTACCTTTTTTCTTTACATTTTTAAAGCAGCTTTATTGAGGTATAATTTTACATGCCACTGAATTCATACATTTAAAGGGTACTCTGCAGTGACTTTTAGTAAATTTACAGAGTTGTGCAACAATTACCACAATCCAGTTTTAGAATATTTCCATCGCTCTGAAAAGATCCCTTGTGCCCATTAGCAGTCAATCCCCATTAGTACCTCCAGGCTCAGGCAACCACTTATCTACTTTCTGTCTTGTAGATTTGCCCTTTCTTGTCATTTCATATAAATTAACTACTACAGTATGCAGTTTCTTGTGTCTGACTTCTTGCCTTTAGTATAATGTTTTTGAGGTTCACTCATCTTGTAGCATATACTGCTTAATAATATTCCACTATACGAGTATACCACATTTTGTTTATCCATGTACCATTTGATAGACATTTGGATTGTTTTCACTTTGGGGCTATTGTTGTGTGGAAGGTTTCCATTTCTATTATCTCCATGTTTTCATTTCTTTTTCCTGCATGATTACACTGGCTAGATCGTCCAGTACAATGTTGAATTGAAGTGGTGTGAGCAGACATCCTTGTCAATCTTTTCCTGGTTCCCAATCTGAAGGGGAAAGCATTTGGTCTTTCACTACTGAATATGATGTGAGCTGTAGGTTTTTTGTAGATACCCTTAATCAAGTTGAGGATGTTCTCTTCTAGCCTTAGTTTGTTGAGCATTTTTATCCTGACTGGGTCTTGGATTTTATCAAATGCTTTTCGGGGGGATATCAAGATGATCATGTAGTTTTTGTCCTTTATTATATAAATATGGTGTATTACCTTGGTTGAATGTTGAATGTTAAGTCAATCTTAAATTCCAAGTATAATTCCCACTGGGTCATGATGCCAGAATTGGTTTGCTAATATTTTGTTGAAGATTTTTGCATATATATTCACAAGAGCTATTGTTCTGTAGTTTTCTTGTAATGTCTTTGGTTTTGGTATCAGAGTAATATTGTTCTCATAGAATGAGTTGGGAAGTGTACCCTCTTCCTCTGTATTCTGGAAGAGTGCTCAAAGAATTGATATCATTTCTTCTTTAAATGTGTGATAGAATTCATTAGGGAAGCCATTTGGGCCTGGGCTTTTCTTTGTGGGCAGATTTTTAATTGACATAATTCATTTTCTTTACTTGCTGTGGGTCTCTTCAGATTTTCTGTTTGTGCATTACATTTTTTAGAAATTGAGGTAAAGTATACACAAGATAAGATTAACTGTTTTAACCATTTTTAAGTAGAGTTCAGTGGCATTAAGTACATCCACATGTTTCAGTGACTATCACCATCCATCTCCAGACATCACTTAGCATAATATCTTCAAGATTTATCCATGTTGTAGCATCTGTCAGAATCTTTTCCTTTTTAAGACTGAATAATATTCCATCAAACGTGTATACCACATTTTGTTTATCCATTCATCTATCTATGGACACTTATGTCATTTCTGCCTTTTGACTATTGTGAATAAATCTGCTTTGAACATGGGTGTACAAATATCTGTTCAGATCTCTGCTTTGAATTCTTTGGGATATTTATCCAGGAATAGAATTGCTGGATCACATGGTAATTCTCCGTTTAACTTTTTGAGGAACAAACATACTGTTTTTCACAGTATGTGCACCTGCACCATTTTATATTCCCAATAGCAATACGCAAGGGTTCTGATTTCTCCACATCTTCACCACTTGTCAATACTTGTCATTTTCTGTTTGTTTTGATAATAACCGTCCTAATGGGTGTGAACTAGTATCTCACTGTGATTTTCATTACATTTCCCTAATGCTTAGTGATATTGAGCATCTCTTTGTATTTTTTTTAGATAGGTAATACATGTACATTGTAGAAGTTTAAGAGAAAAAAAAAGTGAAGAGATCTGCTCCTCTCTTTATCTTCCTCCCCAGGAGCAATCTCAGTTATCAGTTTCTTGTGTACCCTTCAGAGATATTCTGTGGATTTACATTTATGTAATTTCCATCCCTTTTTTATTTTTTACATATATGGTGAGATCCTACCCACACTGGTTTTGTGAATTCCTTTTTCTTTTTTAAGTTAGAAATGTATCTTACCTATCATTTCCTATCAGTATCTAGAACTGGTTCATTTTATAAAACACTACACTACATACTCACACCTAATAAATTAGAGTGTGCATTTAATAAGATCTTGGGTCATTTGTTTTCACAGTTCTCTCATTGTAGACAATGAAATATTTTCAATTCTCCTTTCAGATATTTTTTTAAATATTTCTAACAGACACTTTGTATTTTCATTGTCTAAAGGATGAGTTTAGAATTATGGATGTTAGGCTGAAAGATAAAGTTCTACTACCCCCACCTACACCCCTCACGATGATTTTGAAAATCATTCATTGTTAAAGTTTAGGGCATGGCTTTGTTACTAAAATAAAACATAACATATGAAATTAGTGTCAACATATCTCAAAAATATGTTCATACCATTGCTAGAAAATAAATCAGTTGTGCAGTGTTTTGTTGTTTAGATATGCCATAATTTATCTGGCCAAACCCTTATCGATGAGCATTACGTTGTTTCCAATCCTTTGCGTTTGGAAATCATGTTGCGTGATAATCTCCTTTGTGAGCATCTCTGGAAGTATATTTGTAGGATGCATTTCTGGATGAAATGGATGGTTCAAAGGGTATGTGCATTTTTTATTTCATTTTATTGCCAAAGTGCCCCCATAGGGACTTATCAGATTACACTGTCTCCAGCAGTATAACCAGTGTATCACTACAATGTTACCATCAAACTGTCTTATTTTTTTCTCACTGAAAAGTGAAGAAATGGTCTGTCATTATACTTTTTTAAAATTTTTTTCTCCTTTGTATAAGATGTAGAACATCTTTTCATGTGGCTACAAAAACATCTATATTTCTATTTTCTTCTCAACTCTTTTATCCCACTTGGTCTATTTTACAGTCCTACACTTTTATTTTTTGTAGTTTTAGAGTGTATTTTAATATCTTGTAGTACTTGTTTCCACTCATTGCTCTCTACTTCAGAATTTTACAGACTGCTCTCATAGTTATTTTTTTCATATAAAATTTAGAATTTTAGATATCCTATAAAATTGAGAATTATTAGTTCCCAGTACAATCTTTTTCATATTTTTATTGGAATCAGGCTAAATTTATAAAATGTAAGGAGAGAATTGACTTATTTCTTTCAACATATCATTGAGTCTAAAGAACAAATGTCTTTTCCTTTATTTAAATCTTTTCTTCTTTTTTTTCTTTTTCAAGATTTTATTTATTTATTTGATAGAGAGAGACACAGCGAGAGAGGGAACACAAGCAGGGGGAGTGGGTGAGGGAGAAGCAGGCTCCCCGCCGAGCAGGGAGCCCAATGCAGGACTCGATCTCAGGACCCTGAGATCATGACCCGAGCCGAAGGCAGATGCTTAACGACTGAGCCACCCAGGCGTCCCTATTTAAATCTTTTCTTAAACATTATCTTTTTTATTGTTACTGTGATTGGAATCTTTTCCTACATAGTTTACATACAAGAAGGGTACTTCTTTTTTTGTATTCTCTCTACGGGCCCCTTGTTGAATTCTTTAATTTCTAGTAGTTTTTCCAGTTAATTCTCCTGGATTTTCCTGGCGTATAGGAATATGCCAGATTGCAGATAATCTTTTAAACCTCATTTTTTTCTGTGGTGTAATTACATTGGCTTATACTTGCAGGATAGTTTGGAGTAGGAGTGGTGGTGGTAGACATCTCTGTTCTATTTCTGACATAAATGGACATGCTGCTTTAACTCAACATGTCACTGTTATATCAACTTTTGGCTTGAAATTTTTATATATTTTAATTTACATGCTATAGCTAACTACTTTCTTGCTCCAAAATTTTCTAGTCACTAATAAAGTGAGATTCTTTGACAAAGACCAACAATAGGTTATTTTGTAAGGGGAAAATCTATTTGTGTTGTACTGTACTGTATTGTTTGTTCTAGGCAGTTAATTATATCTTGCAAGCCATTTCCAGACTTTTGAAAACAATGGTTTTTATAACTTAAAGTCTTGGGTGGTGTATAGCAGATTCACAGAAGTAAAAGACTTCTATGACCTTAAGAGAAAATTGCAGGGTTTCCTTGGAAAACAGAACAGCCAGAAATAGTTTCTTTCTCTGTACTTAAGAGACAGGCCTGATAAAGGCAAGAAATGTAAACAAATCGGTCTGTTAAAATAAACATAATTACCACACCAAAAAAAAAAAAAATCCCTGTAGAAACAAAAAAAGGGTTCAGAGCCCTAGGCAAGGGCTTATTTATTTTAAGCTGAATTTGATTCAAGCTATGTAGATCCAGTAGGAAGAAACTGTTGATCAACAGCTATGTGATAGTTAAAATTAACAGATAAGAGAAGCAATAACAAAAATCCTTTGTTTGGCTGTGTGATCCAACAAATGTTATTAAATGCCTATCTCATACAAAACCTCCTTGATGCCATGGGACATACTAAAGATGAATAAGACATAGATCCTACTATCAGTAACTATTTAACAGGCTCTTTATGTATGTGACTGACTGTATGCAGTTTTAGTAATAGACTGTGATAAAAGCAATAGTGGGGTATGTAAGTTTAGGATTATGAAAGATGTTTTCCAACCAGAAAGTCAAAGTTGCCTACAGAAGTAAAATTTGAGTTGGCCTTCAAAAATATGTTGGCTGGAAGATATGTCAGAGGAAGAGTTTTGTGTTACTGCCATTGGGGTCAGGGGTGGAATTGCTGGCTGGGGGTTATCAGGAATGAAAGTTAAAAAGGTAGATTGAAGCCACAGTGGTGACTTTGAATACGAGACTTAGTGGTTTGGAGAGTAGCAGAATAAGGATATTGAAAAACATATATTTCAAGGGAGTTTGGGAGCTTTAAAATTCTACTTTTTTTTAAAGTTTTTTTTTTTAAAGATTTTATTTACTTATTTGTCAGAGAGCGAGCGAGCACACAAATAGGGGGAGTGGCCCGCAGAGGGAGAAGCAGGCTCCCTGATGAGCAAGGAGCAATGTGGGACTTGATCCCAGTATCCTGGGATCACGAAATGAGCTGAAGGCAGACGCTCAACCGGCTGAGCCACCCAGGCTTTCCTAAACCTTTACTTTAAAGTAAGAATGTTTAAACACCTGGAGCCTTTAAATTTATCCCTTGGGAAATCTAGGACAAAGGAGTTGGAAGAACTGTATTTTACACACTTAAGAAAAACTTTGGAATGTGAAATCAAAAAGTATGATTCACTGCAGTTACAGAAAATATTTTGAAAAGTGAAATATAATCAAAACAAGAAGCATTAGAGAGTTTAGCAAATGCATCAAAGCAAAAGCAAAGTCAGAATTTACCCTACTTAGGACAAGATTTTTCTAAGCACTTTATGAGGACCTCATCAGCCGTAACAGAATTCACAGATATATCAGTGAAAGGGATCCAGAGAATCCATGGGACCCGTTGACGGGCACCATATAAGAACAATACCCAGATAGGATAAAAGGAAAGAACAGAGACAGACAGTGAATTCCTTGACATTCACCTTTATTGAGAAAAAGCTGGGCAAGGGTACCTTTCCTGCAGAACTGACAAATGCATGGAATATTCTTGGTTACATCGACAGCTTGAATATAGATAAATCACTAGAAAGTGTGATGCCATCCTCGGTTTTTTTCCATATAATTTTCATACAGTTAAAGTAGCATAAATTTCAAGTGTGCATATAGTTTGATGAATTTTTATCTTGTTACACTTCCATGTATGTTCTCATTTGTATCTGGCTTTAATTCAGCATGCTGTTGACTCGAAAGTTCTGAAGGATAAAAACTCTTGACTTGTTGGCTAACCTATGTCACCCATGTATAAAGAGCAACTTCCTAGAGGACTAGTAAACTGCCTGTGGGATTACCATCTCTTTGTAGATTTCTAGAAGGGACCCTGAGAAATTCAGCCTGGTGAAACCTATTTCTGCGTTTGGCAAGTTGCTGCAATTCAGTGGGAGACTGTCGGGCAAACAAAACATGGTTTCTTTTAAAAAGAAATCAATCTGACTGAACTATCAGAGTTCTGCAGAGGGACTAAATAAAGCTTGTTTCTTTAATTCACTCGAATTTTTGGAATGCTTTTCTCAAAAATATTATAGAGCCAATAAATACTCATAAAAAAATTTTTCAGAATATAATTAAAAGCTATAAAGAAGGAAACAAAAATCACCTGTCATCTCACTACCTAGAATAATCACTGTTTAACATTTTGGTATGTAATCTGCTCTGCTGGATGTGTGCAATATCCTTCTATATCAGTAACTCTAATGTTAAAAATCTATTAGGATCAGATTCCGCTGAGTGATAGGAAGCCTGAAATAACCATGGCTTAAATAGGGTTGATGTTTGTTTCTCTCTTATGTGAATGAAGTCTGAGCTAAATAGTCCAGGGCTGATAGGGCAGGTCCATGATCCTTAGAGACCCAAACTCTCCCTACTGGCTTACTGCCCCACCATCTTCAATATGTGGCTTACTCTCTGTGATCCAATATGACTTTACCAGCTAAGGCCATCAGGTCCTTATTTCCAGCCAGGAGGAAGGGGCAAAGAAAGGATGCCCCTTTCTTTTGTCGTTTTCCCAGGTTTCACACACCCCTTTGATCTATCTTTTTGGCCAGGACTTACATTGCTACATCTAGTTGCAAGAGAGACTGGGAAATAGTCTTTATTCCAGGTGGCTATAATTCCAGCTGAGATTTGGGGTTCTCCTATAAAAGGACAGAGGGGGATGCAGATAATGAGACAACTGTCTCTGTCACAAGCCTTTCCATTTTAAATACTTGTTTCGCTCATTTGGGGTATTTTTATAGTATTACATTATGTGGATTTATTCTGCTTCTTGAATGTTTTGGTTTCCATCCCCTAACTGTCCTGCACAATGCTGAAGAGAACATAGTTTTATTTATTTTTTTGCACCCATCTGGTTTTTTGCTTAGTGTAAGTAAATTCCTTAAGTAGAATTGTGAGGTCAAGGACTATACATGCACATTTTAAATTTTGACTCAAGATTGCTTTTCAGAAGTTCTTTCATTTTCACCTACCAAGAGTAACTGAGGGTTTCCATTTCCCCACATCCTCATGATTAGTTTCTTCAGGTGAGTATTGGACAGACCATTTCCTCACAGTGTAGTTTTAATCTGCACTTCTATTACTTGTAGAAGGTTGACTATCTTTGCATTTATTTTTGGTGTTTGTGATTTGGGTATTTTTCGGGCCCCCTTTATATTCTTTTTTCTTTTTTTTTTTTTAAAGATTTTATTTATTTATTTGAGAGAGAGGGAGAATGAGAGACAGAGAGCATGAGAGGGAGGAGGGTCAGAGGGAGAAGCAGACTCCCTGCAAAGCAGGGAGCCCGATGCAGGACTCGATCCCGGGACTCCAGGATCATGACCTGAGCCGAAGGCAGTTGCTTAACCAACTGAGCCACCCAGGCGCCCCTCCCCTTTATATTCTTTTACAAATTACCTGGTTGTGATTTTCCCCCGTTTTTCAGTTGGAATCTTTGTCTTTTTTTTACTCAGTTATTAGAGTTCTTTATATATTAAGGATATCAGTTCTTTGTCTTGGTTTTATAAATGGTTTTGCCAGTGTATCTTTTTTTGTCTTGTTTTAGAGTAGTTTCAGCCATACCAAAGTTTTTAGTATAAATAAACAAATCTGTCATGATTTTCTTCTCAGATCATGGTTTTAGGATGGCATTTAAAAGTCCTTTTCTACGCCAGGATTATATCAAATATTTCCCTAAAGTTTTAGAATTTCTCTGTTAGGATTCCATACAAACTTTTTAAAGAAGTATTTTATCAACCACAACAAACTGAAAATCAAAATCAAACTACTTCCTCTAGTAAGTATGGGTCTCCCTGCTGCCATTTTTGTAGGATCGGTATTAATTAGTAAAAGAAGCTGCTTCTTCTGTTCTCTCCCAAGGACCCACATGGTACAGGCAAAGGAAAACTCTTCCCTTTACTCTGACCTCTGACATGTTAACTGTGTGACTAGTAGGAAATTTTTTGGTTGAAAAGCCTTTTCTAGACCCCAAAGCTAATTGCTGATAGCCTAGTTTTTGTCCACACATAAATGTATGTGAAGAACCCAGCATGAAGTGCTCAATAAATGGTAGCTGTTTTTATAAACTTGTTCACTTAATGAAAAGCAGTTTATAAATCCATTTCTTTGAAAATCTGAAGTGACTGAAAGGGGCTTTTCCCCAATCCACCCAGAAAAATACTCATTTAAAGGTTAAGTTAGGAATATTCTTCTCTATGCTGATATGCATTATTTCTGACACCTTCCCCCTAAGTAGAACAGTTTTGTCAACATGGAAAGTCTGTTCGAGGGGTGCCTGGATGTCTCAGTCAGTTGGGCGTTCAACTCGTGGTTTCAGCTCAGATCATAATCTCAGAGTTGTGAGATTGAGCCCTGCATCGGGCTCCACGCTCAGCAGGGAGTCTGCATGAAGATTCTCTCCCTCTCCCCTCATTCTCTCTCTCTCTGATAAATAAATCTTAAAAAAAGAAAGAAAAAAGAAAGTCTGTTTTGTTAGGTAACACCTCTTCCCAGTTATCTACACAAATGCCCAGGAAACTCCCTTGTGACCAGGGTATCTATGCTCTCTCCTTAATGGTTGACTCTGTGTCCACATTTGTCTGGTTATTGAACCTTGAACCAATGCATTATCTGTGATTTGAGGGGGAGAAAAAGTACACAACTTTTTTAATATGACTAGAATAAACTCCTAGCTTACTCTTGAATTAATATTAAACTAATAAGTCTCCTTGTTGATGATGATCTTAGCTAACACAAGTTTACTATTTTGTTAATCTTTTTCCCTTTTTCTTGCTCATAGTCATTGCTGCAAATTTTCAACAATTTGTATAAATTGCATTGCCCTTAAATTGCCTCTACTTCTACATAATTCAACCCATAAATAATGCTTATCATTCCCATATCTCTTTCTCCTTTTAAAGGTATCTTTACCTTTATCCATCATAATCATATGTTGCTTTTTACTAGCACTTTTATCACTCTTGCTGCTTTTGTTCTTAGAGGACATATTGGGTTCATAATGTTCATTAAGCACCTGAAAACCAATCACAAATAAAACAAACACTGTAGAACAAAACCAGCTCATAGTCCTGTCATATATGATCTTTAATGCAATTTCTTTTTGGTGGTGGTGGAGCACAGCTTTTACTCTGAAGTGTAGTTATATACATAGTTGGTATGAAAGATTAGATTAGAGGGACACGTGGGTGGCTCAGTTGGCTGTCCTACTCTCAGTTTCAGCTCAGGTCCTGGGATTGAGCCCCACATTGGCTCAGCAGGGAGTCTGCTTGAGATTCTCTCTCTTCCTCTCCCTTCTGCCCACCCCCCCCCCCGGCTTTCTCTAAATAATAAATATTTGAAAGATTAGGTTAGAGTAGTACTTACTATTTTAATTTATTATTATCCTTAGCTATTTCTACCCTTATCTCTGTCTCCCATATTCCTTATTTCCTTTCCTCCAAATGCTGTTACCTGTTTGCTCTCAACCTCTTTTAAAACTTTGTTGCCATTAAGGAGCTGCAAGTGATGTAATGAGCACTGGGTGTTATATACAACTGATCAGTCTCTGAACTCTACCTCTGATACTAATAATACACTACATGTTAATTAAAAAAAAACTTTGTTGCCAATAGAAACTTCTATGGTAATTACTCTGTATTCCAATAGAGAAAAAAATTCTGATCCAAAAAAAAAAAAACTGGTCAAAATCTGGTTTTAAAAAGAACTCAAGAGGGGTGCCTGGGTGGCTTAGTCAGTTAAGTGTCTGCCTTCGGCTCGGGTCATGATTCTGGGGTCCTGGGATCAAGCCCTGCATCGGGCTCCCTGCTCAGCGGGGAGCCTGCTTCTCCCTCTCCCTCTGCTGCTTGCGTTCTCTCTCTCTCTCCAACTCTCTGTCAAATAAATAAAATCTTTAACAAAAAAAAAAACAACAACTCAAGAGTAGAAAGTGAAAATTGCAGTATTGTCAACCACCCTCTCCCCTGCAGTAATGACTTTTACCAGCATGGTATGTGCTTTTTTTTTTTTTAATTACATATATATATATCTACGTAAATGAGGTCATATACATAGCTCTGTGAACTTTTTTCCCATCAACTCTAATTACTTTTTAACATTTTTAAAGTTCTGGTACCAGACAAGCAGTGATGTTTGTTCCCAAGCCAATCCCTACCTATTTTCCCTCTCCCATCCTTAGTATTTACTGTCAACATTCCCACCGTTCCTGAACTTACATTGGGGTTGTGCTGTTTGTGTTTTTATGACCACTCTCTGCTTTTTTTACTCATTTGCATGGAGAGCCAAGTCAGGAAGAGGATAAGCATGAAGGAGCAGCCGTAAGTGTCAGTTACCTAGCTGAGTGTGTTATCTAGCCACTCTCCAACCAGAAAGTGGCTTCACTGTGTTCCACCGTGCATGCTGCAGATTTTCTGCTCATATGGAAAATTATCCCTCTATCCAGCTGTGTAGTCAGCTTGACAGTATGATTGGCACGTTTAACAGCTCTCCTGCAAGATAAAATCAAGATATAAAGTGAAAGAAAGTGAAAGATTACCAAATAAAATTGAGCTATATTTATAGAAGTCTGAGTGTTGGAGGGCCTGGCCCAAAATTCTTAGCAGGGGTAATAGTTCCAAATTAGGCAAATTTGGCTCCGTGGAAGCCAGTTTAACTCAGTATGGTGTGGTTTAAGGCAGAGATTCTCAATAGAGTGTGCTCTCCTCTTTCCCTGCCACACTAAGAATCTTATACATTCTATTGGGGCATGGAGTATCTCCTGGTGAGCTATAACTATTGATGGCAACATATGTATGCATGTATACTCAGGGGTGTTGGTACAGAGAAAAGTTCACAAGCCCTGTAAGGGCTAGGTTTCTCCTTTATTTTAAAAGATGATCTTAGAATTCCTTCAGCTTATAAGTTGTTTAATGTCATATTTTCACAAAGTCAGTTGTAAAGAACACAGTGGCATAAACACATCTCGATGAAAGGTTATATAAAAGACCAAGGAGTTTTGGTCAACCCAGTGAAATGACAGAATAATAAGAAGCAACATTTTTGTGTTAAGCGAGAGGTTAGAAATAATCTAGTTAAGTCTCCTCATTTGTCAGGTGAAGAAATTTGAGGCCCAAAGAATTTAGGGATTTGTTTGGACTAATAACAAATTAGAGGCAAAGTTAGAACTAATACTTTATGCCTAGAACTAATGCTTTATATTGGATACTGTGGTACACAGCCCAGCAATAAAATCTGATTTTTTAAGCTAAAAATAAATTTCTACTTTGGAAAACAGTTTGGTAATTTCTTATAAAATTAAACATATATAGCCCAGCAATGTCACTCTTAAGTATTTACTGAAGAGAATTGAAATCATATGCCCTACAAAAACCTATATGTGAATGTCTGTAACTGCTTTTTAATATTCAGCAAAAACTGGAAACAACCCAAATGTCTATCAGTTTGTGAATGGATAAGCAAACTCTGGTACATCCGTACATTGGAATACTTCTTAGCAATGAAAGGAATGAACTATTGATAGCAACAAAAAGGATGAACCTCAAAAGCATTATGCACATAATATATGAAATTTCTGATTTCTTTGCATCCTTGCCAGTGCTTGTCAGTCTTTAATTTTGACCCTTCTACTAAGAGTATAGTGGTATCCTATTGTGGTTTTAATTTGTATTTCTCTAAGGACTAATTAATGTTTAGCATCTTTTCATTTGAATATATTTAAAGTTGTAAGAATTCTGCCTTTAAGTTCTTTATGAGATATGTGTTTTGCAAATATATTCTACCAGTCTGAGTTATCTTACATTTTCTGAAGAAGGTCTTTTGAAGGACAATTTGTTTAATCTAAGAAATTTTTTCCTAACTTAAAGCACAAAGATTTTCCTCTGTTTTTCTAGATTTGCCCTGTCTGGTACAGTATCCACGAGCTGCATATGGCTTTTTTTTTTTTTTTTTTTTAATTTAGCATATGGCTTTTATTTTCTTTTTTAAGATTTTATTTATTTATTTGAGAGAGAGAGAGAGAGAAACAGCATGAGAGGGGAGAGGGTCAGAGGGAGAAGCAGGCTCCCCTCTGAGCCAGGAGCCCGATGTGGGACTCAATCCCAGGATTCCGGGATCATGACCTGAGCCGAAGGCAGTCGCTCAACCAACTGAGCCACCCAGGCACCCAGCATATGGTTTTTAAACACAATGTTACTAGTATGACTAAGGAACTGAATTTAATTTTTTTTTAAGATTTTATTTATTTGAGAGAGAGAGAGAGAACGAGCAGGGGAGGGGCAGAGGGAGAAGCAGAGTCCCCGCTGAGCAGGGAGCCTGATCCCCAAACCCTGAGATCATGACCTGAGTTGAAGGCAGACACTTAACTGACTGAGCCACCCCAGGTGCCTCAGGAACTGAATTTTAAGTAGTATTTTATTTTGTTTTAAAGATTTTACTTTTTATTGAGAGAGAGAGCATGCAGGCACAGGAGCTGGGGAAAGGGCAGAGAGAACGAGAGAGAATCTCAAGCAGACTCCCTGCTGAGCGCAGAGCCCATAGCATGAGACCATGACCTGAGCTGAAATCAAGAGTCAGACACTTAACCGACTGAGCCACCCAGGTGCCCCAAATGGTATTTTATTTTAATTAAACTTTAAAAGTTGATACTTGATTCAGTTATTGAGAAAATTTTTAATGTGTTTGGAGGAATTGGGTATGTGGATCTACTTTTTCAACTAAGTTTTATGCAATCTAAATGCATATGAAGTATTTCAGATGAAAATTTAACATCTGAATTGAAATACGCTGCAAGTATAGCATCCACACTAGGTTTTGAAGACTTAGTACCATGAAAGTAATGTAAAAATGTCTCATTAATATTTTTATATAAATTATATGTTGAAATGAAAATTTAAAAATATTTGGGTCAAATGAAATATATTACTAAAATTGTTTTTACCTGTTCCTTTTACTGTTTTAATTTAGCTCCTAGAAAATTAAAAATTATGTATGTGGCATGCATTGTATTTCTGTTGCATGTACGTTTCCAGAGGTTTTGTTTTAGCTCTTCCCTTTAGTTCTATAACCCATAGGTTTTCTTCTAGTATATTAGTGGAATGATTTAAGGGAAGGCATTTAAAACTTGTGCTACTTTGAGAGCAAATTCAGTCTATTACTAACTATGTGATCTTGGGCCTTGACAGTCGAGTTGGTATCAATACTACTTACTTTATTCGGTTGTTGGGAAAGAGCTAATTAAATACTGGGTAGAAAATATTTGTCAGTAATTCTTATTGTTAGTGAAGGTAATTCATACAATGAAATTTCCAGTTGCTGTTCCTTCCTAAGCTAGGGTCTAATTTTATTATTAGAATTCCTTTTCAAGTGTCAGCATTAATGTGCATTTTTATGAATATGTATATTTTATAAATATAGCTATTGTGTTAATATAACATTTCTGCTAATTAGAGGACCAACATCATTTGAAAAATTTTTTGTAAAATTATAAAACCTTGCCGAATCTTGTTAGAGAAGTGTTTTGCCAAACTTCATAAGAGTAGGAAAGCATCAAGGAGTTCACTGACGGTACTAATGTAATCTCAAAATTTTAGACTAAAAATGTGGGAGTTGTCTTTGTTTCTTTCCTACCCCTGCCAAAGGCCATATCTTGTTGAATCATCCTTCTCAAGAGGTAACATTCTCATTTATTCCATTTCCATTGCCATGTCAGCAGTTTTAAGTCTTGTTTACTTTTACATCAGGACATGTATATCAAAATGAAAATTATGGACCATTATCACTAGTCAGCACAGTTCCTTAAAAATTAACAAATATATCTAGCAAATGGTATACTAATCCTAAAATATTTATCCATTATGATCTCTTGAATTTTATTTTTGTACCTTGAAACAATTTTATTTTTGTACCTTGTTATAAGGAAAATAGCACTACAGATTTTGACAATAGCAGGAAAGGTATAGTTACATAATTCCAATGTCTGAGGAAGTGTCTGATAGCAATACAAAAAAAAAAAAAAAACCAAACACCTTAGTATTCGTTACTACCATTAAATAGATGTTAATAATGTGCCCTTTTTTTGTAATCAGATCTCCCCTCCCATCCCCTTTTTAAAGACATAAGTTATATCTAAAGCTAAGATCACCAACCTTCACTTTTCCTCCCTCTTCCTAGGTTACTGCTTTCCTCAAGTTGATGTGTATCATACGTGTACATGCTTCTATTAGTTTAGTATATGTTATAGTATGTATTCAGTATTATTAGGTATTGTCAAATTATTCTCCAGTCACACCAATTTATGCTCCATTTTTACTATATTTTCAATACTTAGTATCATCAGTCTGTTTGCTCATTATTGTTTTATTTTGCATTTCCCTGATTCTAGTGATTTTGAGCTTTTTATATCTACATTTATTGCCCACTCTTGTTTCCTCATTTCTTTTGAGTTTTAAAATCTTTTTTGTTGTTGATTTTTATGAGTTTTTAATATTGAATACGTTAATAGTGCTTTTTTAGTAACATGTATTGGAAATATCTTCTCCCAATCTCTGGCTTGTGTTTTCACTCTTTAATGGTATCCTTTGAATATTTTCATTTTAAACTACTGTAGTCAAGTTTCTTAATCTGTTATGGTTTGTACTTTTTTGTCTCTTAAGAAATTCTCCACTACCCCAGGGTAATAAAGTATTTATCCTTTTTTTAATTATTCAGTAAAAGTTTTAAAGTTTTTGCCTTCATATTTTCAGTATTTAAATCATCTGGAATTAAGTTTTGTGTATGATGTAAAATCTTTTTTTTTTTTCAAATGGATTGCAAACTTCCCCAGCACCATAAATTGAAAATGCCACTTTTATCATATGTCAAGCCCTGAGGTATGTGTATGTGTCTCTCTTTTCTGGACTGTTTATTTCTATTTCACTGGTCCATTAGCTATCACTCCATTAGTATAACATCCAGCTGTTAATTACATTACACTAAGTTATAATGTCAGAAAATTTAATTCTTCTCAATCATTGGTCTTTAATATTTTCCTAGGTAATCTTAGCCCTTGACTCTTCCATGCGATTCTTAAATTTTATAAAAAGTAGGTTAATGAGAATTGCTATTTTTTGCAAGAGTTTATTTTCCTTTCCAGTTAATATTATCTTTAAGTAGAGTTTTATAATTTTTTTGGTAAACATTTTACACTTCTTTTTGACTTTTATGGTGCATTTAATTTTTTGCCATATAAATGGTATTCTAATTTTTAACTCATTACTTTTACTAATTGTTGCTGGCATATAAGAACTCAGTTAATTTTGGTACATTGAGGGGCACCTGGGTGGCTCAGTTGGTTAGGTGTCTGCCTACGGCTCAGGTCATGATCCCAGGGCCCTGGGATTGAGCCCCACATCAGGCTCCCAGCTTGGTGGGAGACCTGCTTCTTCCTCTCCCTCTGCTGTTCCCCCTGCTTGTGTGCTCTCTTTCTGTCAAATAAATTAATAAAATCTTTAAAAAAAATTTTTTTTGGTACATTGATTTTTGTGTCCAGCAACCTTGAGGAATGCTCTTATTAGCTGTAAGTTTGTTTTTAGAATGTCTTCTAATTATATCAATTGTGAGCAATGACTGTTTTTATTTCTTCATTTCTAATTATCTTTTTTACTTTTCTTGCCATATTGCATTATATAGCATTTCCAGGTATAGTGTTAAATTTAAGCAGTCATAGTGAGTATCCTTGTTTTGTTCTTGACTTTAAGGAAATAGTTTCACATACTTCATCATTAACTGTGATGTAGGATTTGGTTAGGAACCTTTTATCAAATTAAAGAAATACCTCCCATTTATAATTTGGTAAGAGTTTTTGCCTAGAATCAATGTTGTGTTTTTCAAATACATTTTCTGAATCTATTGAGATTTGTTTTTTCCTATATTCATTTATGTGTGAATTATACTAATAGGTTTTCTGATGTTGTACCAGGAAGCAAAACCATTAGACAAAAATCCATTTGCTAAAAGTTGTTTGTTTGTTTGTTTAATGTTGTATTTGAATCAGAAACAATCTAAGTTACTTCTTTATTCCACTACCAGGGAGAAAAGCAAACTGAACCTGTTTTCTCTTTGCTCATAGATCTCCATGAGTTAGTTAAATAGACCAAGGAGAAACAGGAAAAAATTGGTGATACCATTTATAACTTATTTCATTAACACTATTGCCTATAAAAAGCAGTTCCTTTATGGTGCTATGTAATTCTCTCAAACAATATTAAAGAGCTTTAGGTGTTAACTCAACCTAGAGGTTATAGGTTATACTAAAGATAATTAAAAGTAGTTCAGCAAAACTATAGTGAGAGAATCCTATCACTTTTTTTTAATGCAAGAGAAAACCCAACAAAACAAAATTATTGCTATGATGGATTATAGACCAATTTAATAATTTAATTTACTTGGGACCTTTGCTTTATCTTACATTAGCTAGCTAACTAATTTTCTTTGGTCACGACCAGATTATAAATTCAATCTACATTCTTATCAATTCAAAGTATGGCCTTTTCGAGCACATCATTTTAGAGCACATAACAAAAAACATTTTTTTTATCCTCTCTGATGATCCCTTTTTTTGTGTGTAGCATGGAATGCCATGGTAGTTAGGAGTATTCTTTCTGGATCTCACTGTCCTGGATTCAGTCCTCGTACAGCTCTTAGAGCTTTGGGACCATGTGGAAATTTCATAATATCTGTGTCTCATTTTCTCCATTTGTAAGATAAGAATACACTTCCTACCTCATAACATTCTTAGGAAGATTAAAGGAATTAAATGTAAAGTTCTTGCAGAGTGCCTGACACTACATAAACACCATATCATAATAACTGTGTATATTATAATTATTTTTAAATAAGACTAGGGAATAGGAGAATATATATGATATTTTGGTCCATGGTTCTTTCTACAAAAGACAGACTTATTCCCCAAAGCCAATTCGCTATAATTCAGTTTGCCATGACCAAAGTGCCTAGTTTAACAAATGTACTAATTTACTAAATCTTTTGTTTTATGAAGTTTACAGCAATTCATATTGCCTTTGAAGTTTTGTGAGGTTAAGTTGACTGGTCATCATTTTGTCTTCATAACAGATTTTAAAGTATGAGAATTGCTGAAACCTGAGGTCATGATATGAGTCTTTTTAGTAATATATTTAATATTCACAAACACGTATTTTAAAATCAGTAAACCAAAACCCCTAAGGACTATGTACCTCAGTGAAAGGAGTGCTAGAAAAGTATCATTCACTTGCTCAAGAGGTCGGTAAGGAAGATTATCTCTGCAAGGAGCTTGAGCCAATGCATTGAGAGTGTTAAAAGTCAAATTTATTAGCTCCTTAATATAGTTATAAATATTCGAGCTGAGAAATCAACATAAAAATTGATCTAAAGATGGTAATATTTCTGGGGACCTACCCCAACCCATTCTGCATAGAATTCCCACAGATATAGCTCCACTGAAGATGGTCTTCCAAAATTTTAAAACAACAACAAATGAAATTCACTGTGAGGCTCAGCAGGTGTAGCAAGACTCCCAAGAACTTCAGAAAATTGTATAAACTAATGGGGAGCCTAAAATTAATATGTCAAAGTGATTAAAGACAAATATGGAGATACCAAACCTACAAAAGAAGAAAATGCTATTTTTTAAGATTTATTTATTAAATTTATTTTTAAGTAATTTCTGTGCCCAACATGAGGCTCAAACTCACAACCCCGAGACAAGAGTTGCATGCTCTACTGAGTGAACCAGCCAGATGCCCCCAAGATGCTATTTTTTTTTAAGATTTTTTATTTATTTATTTGCAAGAAAGAGCAGGAGCAAGCACAAGCTGGGGGGAGAAGCAGGCTCCCCACTGAGCAGGGAGCCCAATGTGGGACTCGATCCCAGGACCCTGAGATCATGACCTGAGCCGAAAGCAGACACTTAACTGATGGAGCCACCCAGGCGCCCAAGATGCTATTTTTTAAAAAAGAACCTCTAGGGATGCCAAGGTAGCTCAGTCAGTTAAGCGTCTGACTCTTGGTTTTAGCTCAGGTAATGATCCCAGGGTTGTGAAATTGAGCCCCATGTCAGGCTCCACGCTCAGCACAGAGTCTGCTTAAGAGTCTCTCCCTCTCCCTTTACCTTTCCCCATCCCCACTCACTTGCGCTCTCTCTCTCTCTCAAAAAAAAAAAAAAAACCTGTTAAAAAGAGAACTTCTAGAAATGAAAAACAGACACTGCAAAGAAAATTTCAGCAGAGGAGTTAAATAGCAGATTTGACACCACTGAAGAAAGAACTAGCAAACCATAAGATAGAGCTGAGGAAAGTATCCAGAATTCACAGAGCTCTAAAAGCAAAATATTAAAGGATAATTTAGTCACAGAAATGGAGAGTAAAATGAAACATTACAACATACACTTAATAGGCATTTCACTAGTAGAAACTAGAAAGAATGGGAAAGAGACAATATTCAAAATCATAATAGCTGGCAGGTTTTTTACAATTATGAAAGACAAACCCTTGTATGTTAGAAGCATAAATCAGAAAGAAAGTTATACCTATGTAAATTTTAATGAAAGATCAGAACACTAATGGCAAAGAAAAGAATTTAATTGCAACCTGTAATGGAACACCAGTTAAACTGGCAGCAGATTTCTCATCAGCAATAATAGATGCCAGAAGACAAGTTGAATATTTATGTCCTTAGTGTTCTGAGGTAATTTGCTACCCTGTAATTCTACTTCCATCACTGTTGAGGAGTAAAGTTAAAATTAAGAAATTTCCAGACCAGTAATGACTAAGAGTTTACTTTCTGAACACCATCACCGAAGGTATACTAAAGGATGTTATTTCAGGAAGAAGGGAGTTGAACCCGAAAGGAAGAGATGAGCAAAAAAAAAAAGATTGGTGACCAAAGATCAGTTAAAATGTTGGTAAATAATCATTAACTGTGAAAAATAGTGTAAAATCATTGACTCAACAGTACTATTGTTAAGACATATCTTTTATTTACACAGCATCCAGGAAGAACAAAACAACAATGAGAATTAAACCATGACACAGTGCTTTAATGATGGCACTGATCATTACGTTAATCTGTTAAACTAAATTCCCTTTCCTTTGAAATTTCTTTTATCTAGTCAAAGGAATTTGGCAGTTGCCTTCACGTGAATTGCTTTGAATGTGATAGGGAATCCTTTTATACATATCTTAGTTACAGGCCCTAGCAAAGCTTCATTAACTTGTGGATAGCTTCCAGAGTAGAAAAAATTCAATAACTAAAATTCAATAAATCAAGAAATAACAGTATAAACCACATTATTGAGAAATACAGAGGTAACTAGAAGAAATAGCTAGAAGAGTCAAAAGTAGTTACCTTTCAGAATGGGACTATGAGATTTTTTATAGCTTATAAAACTATTTGATTCATTGTAAACTGTGTATGTGTGAAACTTCACTTAAAATACCGCATGAGACAATGATTCACCGAAGGAAAAATTGGTACAGCTATATTATTTAGAAATAAATGTAGAAATAGATTTTAAGCAAAGAGGAGCATTACATAGTGATAAAAGAAACCATTCACTAGTAATAATACTGACTCTTATTTACTTAGCAGTGAAGCTTCAAAATATATAAAGCAACATTTGACAAAATTAGAAATTGACAAGTTTTTCTCTCCTAAGACTCAAGTAAGTATAAGAGTATGGGAGATTTAAATAAGATAATAAAGTTAATCTATTCTGTATACACAATTAGATTATGTCTTTTCAATTTTCATTGATAATTGGGTCATTCGTAAAAAAAATCAACTATTTACAGTGCACAGAGTCATAAAGCAAGTTTCAATAAAGATGCAAAAATTAATGTACAAATTCTATTCTCTGACCATAATAAAATTAGAAGTCAGTAATCAAAAAATAATCATTACCACCTGTATATTTGGAGATTAAACCAAACACACTTCTAAGCAGTTTGTGGCTCACAAAAGAAATCACAATGGAAATTACATAGTATTTAGAAATGCATACATTGAAAACACAATATAAACTTGTAAAACGCATCCAGAGCATCACTTAGAGGGCTATTTGTAGCCTGCATGCAGATTTTAATCAGCTACACATTCAACTGCAGGAATTTTTTAAATGTAGCAATTTAAAAAACAGAACAATAAAACAGCAAAAATTAAATAGAAATTGAAAAGCAAAAACTTACTTATTGATAACTGGATAGTTGCTTATGAACTAAAGGAAGAAAATATTTTAAATTGTAAAGGAAGAAAAAAAATTAATAGAAGAGAAAATACTGCATTGCTCCTGGCTCAGAGAAATGTTACTGTATAATAAAAAAGGCAGGGGCTCCTGGGTGGCTCAGTCAGTTAAGTGTCTACCTTCAGCTCAGGTGATCCTAGGGTCCTGGGATCGAGCCCTATGTGGGGCTCCCTGCTCAGCGGGGAGTCTACTTCTCCCTTTCTCTCTGCCCCTCCCCCAGCTTGTGCTCTCTGTCTCTCTCTCTCTCTCTCAAATGAATAAATAATCTTTAAAAAAATATTTTTAGGGGTGCCTGGGTGGCTCAGTCATTAAGTGTCTGCCTTCGACTCAGGTCATCATCCCAGAGTCCTGGGATCGAGCCCTGCATCAGGCTCCCTGCTTAGTGGGAAGCCTGCTACTCCCTTTCCCACTCCCCCTGCTTGTGTTCCCTCTCTCGCTGTATGTCTCTCTCTGACAAATAAATAAATAAAACCTTTAAAATATATATATATATTTTTTAAAAGATTTTATTTATTTATTTGCGAGAGAGAACAAGAGACAGAGAGCACGAGAGGGAGGAGGGTCAGAGGGAGAAGCAGACCCCCCGCTGAGCAGGGAGCCCAATGCGGGACTCGATCCCGGGACTCCAGGATCATGACCTGAGCCGAAGGCAGTCGCTTAACCGACTGAGCCACCCAGGCGCCCTAAAAAATATATTTTTTGAAAAATGGCAGCATTCCCTAAATTAATATATAGATTGAATGTAGCCTCCATTGACACCATTGGGAAAACGTCTTTAGAACTGAAGTCTAGTCAATCTAACTTACTTGAAAATATTGCAAAGTATAAAAGTTACAGCATTGGGAGTAAAAATGAAAAACAAGCCCCGTGGACAAAATAGAGACTTCAAAAATATAATCTGTTGGGGTGCCTGGGTGGCTCAGTCAATTAAGCGTCTGCCTTCGGCTCAGGTCATGATCCCAGGATCCTGGGATCGAGCCCCGCATTGGGCTCCCTGCTCAGCGAGAAGCCTGCTTCTCCCTCTTCCACTCCCCCTGCTTGTGTTCTCTCCCTCTCTGTGTCTCTCTCTGTCAAATAAATAAAATCTTTAATATATATGTATATATATATATATAATCTGTTACAAGACTTGGAGGTGTAAGTTACAAACCAAGAATAACTTAGAGGTGAAAGGAATCACCTTTCATGAATTTTGCTAGGGCACTGAGGAAAATGGACTTATGTTTTTGTCCCAGTTATGGATAAGAGATTAATTTAGGACTATTTACGAAAACAGTGTTTTCAGAGATCAGTTAAGTTTGTTACCATAATAGCTATTCTCCTGAAATGTGTCAATATCAAAAGGAAAGCAGCAAAGAAAGAATGGGTAGTTGTTAAATTTATGCATGTTTTGAGTCATGAGCGTTTGTTATACTAATTTTGCTTACTTGTATGTTTGAAATTTTCTATAATTTTTTAATTAAAGTAAAAGAATGGGAAAGATATATAGTATGTTTAACTGAAAAAATTTTTATCCAAAAATACAATGCTTATATATGTCAAACATATATATAGTTCCGTAACCACATTCCATTTATTCGGTAGAAAAAGGACATCAACAGGCAGACAAAGGAAATGTTGATAATAAATCATTACACAGAAGAACCTGCAGCTTTGTTATTAGTTAGGAATAAATTTAACATGAAAGCCTTGCTGTGTATTTATTAAACTAGAAAAAAATTATAAAACCTTACGTTGGCCAGACTACTTACTTCTATACTCAGTAGTGTGACTGTGTCTTCCTAGAGGGAAAACTAGCAATAGACAGTATTTATAAAATCGTTCACTCACTTAACCTAGTCTGTGGGATACGCAAGTGTCTAAGACATTAGTGAATGCTACTAAAGAATAGAATTACTTCTCTAAAATGCTGTAAACTTAGGTGGCCCCCCAGTATAGGTGGCCTTTTTGGCCCCTTAATATTTCTGTAACAACTAGCAGTGAACACATATTACAGGTCAGGCACTGTTTCCATCATTCAGACCTCCCAACTTCAGGAGGGTAGTTTCTATTACTTCATCTTACAGATGGGGGAACTCAGTCTTTGCAAAGGGAAGTGATTTTCCCCACATCACACATTAATAATGAGCTCACTCAGGATTTGAGCCCAGGCAGTCTTCAAACACCCTGCTTTTTAAATCATTTCTCCAAACTCCCTCTCAAAATGAAAGCCATGTATCAAGTAGTTGACTTTCCTGTGTAGGGCCATTTAATTGCTTCAGGATAGCTACTACTAACATTACAGCTTCATTTTAGTATAGATTCTAGACGGCTTTGACCATAATGCTGATGGGAATAAGCAGTGAAACAGATCTTCTGATATATAACTGATGACATTGTAAATAGGTACAGCCTTTTTTGGAAAGCATTTTGGCAGCATATTTCAAGAGCCATAAAATGCTCATGTTTTTTGACCTAGTTAATGCCACTTCTGGGAATCCTCTAAAGAAATAGTCTAATATGGAAAAAGCCGTAAGCACTAAAGTGATCACCACAGCTATGTTTGTAATAGAGCAACTGGAAGCAACCCTAAATGTTCTCAATAAAGGAATGATTAAACACACCATGGTATATTTACTTAGGCAGCCAATAAAAATGAAGTGTGATGCAACATAGACAAAGAAAACACAGTCATCTTGAGCTTTCAAAGCAGCACACAGCTGTATCTGAACTAAAATTACAGCTTTTACAAATATGAAAAAAGATGGAGGGGCACTTGAATGGCTCAGTCGGTTAAGCTCCTGCCTTTGGCTCAGGTCATGATCCTGGGGTCCTGGGATCAAGCCCTGCATCCGGTTCCCTGTTCATCAGGGAGCCTGCTTCTCCCTCTGCCCCTCACCCCGCTCATGCTCTCTCTCGCTCTTTCTCAAATAAATAAAATCTTTAAAAAAGAAGATGGAATAGAACAGTGTTGCGGGTGATGGTTTTCTTTCTGCTGTTTTTCAAGCTTTTTGTAAAGTAGATTTATTCCTAATTTTAAGATTTAAGTCACATGATTACTTACTGTTTTTGTGCATTCATCTCCTACCCTCACTAGATTATAAGCTGCATGTTTAAAAAGAGCATCGCTGGACACAGGCAAACTTCGAGCACCTTGCAGGTGCCTTATTTACTGGTTGCATGAACCTCGGCCAGTCAGTCAGTCTCAGCTGACTCATTTGACTCATGAAGTGAGCAGTGCAATTTGCAAAACATGAGTGGAATCTTTGGAGTTGGGACCTTGCTGTGTGTCTTTGGCTGTTAGACAGGTGGCTCCAACTTTGTAAAGCTCCATTTCCTCATCCATAAAAACAGAGCTAGTGAGATCACGGTCTGGTGCTCCTTTAGTAGAGGCTCTGAAAATGTTCCTTCCATGCAGGTACAGCCCTTATAAAGTGTTCCCCACCTTTCTTTATCCTTGCATGACAAGAGCAAATCTAAAGTCTTCAGCTGACTTCTTTTGAGCAGCAGCTTTTGTATGAAGATCTTCTGGCATAACTTGTTATCTCTAATTTAGAGTTAAGGACGAAGAAAAGCTTTGTCATTCAGTGTGGCTTGAAAAATTTTCAGTTTTGTTTTAATCTTTTTTTCCCATATAAAAATATAGTAAATGGTCATTGTCAAACATTTGGAAAATACAGAAAGCTGGAAGAAGAAAATTATATCATAATCTTTCCACTTAGAAGTAACCATTACACATTTCATTTTATTTCCTTTTAATTTTTTCTGAATATCTGATTTTTTTAAGGAGAAATATAGGAAAGCTCTTATTAGAACATTTGTTATTTTGGGGGCAAGTTTAATATGATATTTTGTGTTTGTTTTGAGATAGTTTACCTTCGATAATTGATTCTTATATAGGGAGAAAGACCAAGCTAGCAATAAGGAACCAGATGGAGGATGGGGGTAGAGATATCTCTGTCTTAATTAGTAGGACAGTTTTTTCTGTAATTCTGATACCTGTCAAAGAATGAACTTACGTAAAGTCGAATTACCCAAATCATGCTTCCTGGACTTTTTTTTAGGACAATTACAATTTTAAATAACTTGTGATGTTTTCTTTGCAAGTTATCTTGTACCGTTTCAGACCATGAGTTGTGAATTTTGGTTTGGAAAATATAGTCCTCATACATAAACTTGGAATAAAGAAGCTTACAGAATAACCACAATTTCTTGGCTCTGGTCCTTATCATTTTTAGAACATGCAGTTTTAAAAAATCATCAGTCCCTGTAATATCCTCTGGAGAAAAGGAGGAAATTTATCCAGTGACAGAACCAACAGAGCAGCAAATACCTAGAAAGACAGCCTGAGCTACTGTGGCCTTGTGGGGCCAGGCATTGATGTCACATTACACTGACTTGTGCTGGACTTGTACTTAAATCAGAAAGAGAGAATGTTCTTGTTGAAGGATTGAGAGCATCGATCCCTCTATTTTCTGGGCTTTGCTGTTCAAGGGAGGCTTCTGCAGGATGACTTTAAAAGTGGGGGAAAAGGTTTTTTCCCTCTTTCATTTCTTTTCTTCAGAGCAACAACAGAATTATGAAAGGTGACAGGGTACATCCCATATAAATAATTCTCAGTGTGGCATATCTGTCATCCCCACTACATCGAGGAGGACATGAGAAATGTTCGAGGTCAGTGTATTGTCTTGCCTCATCACTTCCTTTGAATATGCCACTGTGGCTTGTGCCCCTTTGACTTCTGAGGTCTGCCGCCACAGGCAAGAGACTCTTGATTGGTTGGGAGTAGGTGTCCCTCACTCCTACCTAAGTATCTGCACATCAGGGAAGTCACTTGTCCTTTTGAGTCATTTCTTCTGACAAGGATGGGCCATAACTCCTTACTGATACTTGGCTTATTAACTCTTTCCAGTCACTTCCTCTTTGAGGAAAATCACTTGACCTCTTCACAGAAGAAAACCTAACCTATAACACCGTTTGAGGACCCAGCTTAGAACTTAATTGACCTCTACAGCTTTAGGCAGGACTTAAGTACAGTGGGATAGTGGGGATTTGGAAGTGTCATGTGAGAAGGGGGCAGATGACTAAACCCTGTAAACTTTCTACTTGGAATAACTTTGGTCCCTCCAAAACTGTGCTTGCCTGAGATAGAACTTGGTGCCCTATGAAAAATTATGACCTGAGATTTTTGAACTGCTGAGGGAAGTAGTATCTAGAAGCTGCATAGAAAGCTGAATTTACATGCTCTTTTATAAGAGAAGATGATCGGTTCCACTTAATTAACTGTACTTTTTAGACTTTTTCTGTAACTGATTATTGATAAAAATGATTTAATTTTTTTCAGTATTGCCTGTCAGGGCACCCGACCTTACCGTGCAATGTGCTCAAATTCAAATCAACTACCATTATGTTGGACTGTGGACTGGACATGACTTCCACTCTCAATTTCCTTCCTTTGCCACTTGTTCAAAGGTATGTGCTGCTGTATCTGGGACAAAATGAGCTTTAGTGTGCTGAAAAATTGTACCGATTAGCGTAAAGATTACCAGTACCTTGTGTGTTGTCCTTAGTTTACTTTGTTCCCTTAAAAATGTTCTTCATCAGAATTATTTCCTTTGACTGGGTTGATGGAAAGTGTTGTATTGATTTATTGATTGACTTCTTTATTTTAACTTCTTCTGAGCATCTGTAAAATGTCCCTGCAACTGCTCCGTGCAAGTGAGGTCATGTATATTTCATCTTTCTTGCTAATTCATGTAAGAGCTGATAAATGGTCAACTGATGAGCCCAAGAATTGGATTTTAGAATCATTTAATTGCCTTTGCAGGGACTTGACATCATAGAACCTGACATTTCTTTTTGATAGGTATCTATGTGTTATTTTCATAATAGTCAGCTATAGATATCGTAGAATCATATATGAAGCCAAAGTCCTTGTCTTAAAGCAGATAGATTACCCAAAGTCTGTAGTCACCACTGTTCACTCTTACTATGACTTTGGCTAAGAAATTGGTTTCCCAGCTTGCTGCTAATTGAAAACAGCAATTTATAAGAGAGGTGGGTAACTTACAGAAGCAAATATATTCGCAGTAACAAAAAGTGATATCACATAGGAGAGACAGAAAAGCTATCTAAAGCAGATTTAAGGCTTAAAAGCATAGCAACCTGGGCAAACCATCTACTATATCTCATTCATTCCTGAAGACATCACTCTGGCAATGATTATTCATAATGATAATCTTCTAGAAAAAGTATAATTAATGATTTTTTTTTTCTGAGATAAGGGATACAATAAGGTGAAGGGGACAGAGAGAATTCAGAGATAATTCCAGATTATATTTTATGCAAAGCTGATAAAATTCAGTTATAGTCATACCCAACACTTAGAAATACATTTATTATCCACAGATATTATCTTTCTATTTATCTATCTATATATATTTACAATTGCTTCAGAAACTATAGGTATCACGTATATTTCTGTAAAAAATGATTGACAGGTTATTTCTTACTAAAATAGCCTGATATTTTTATTGTCTCTTTCCCCCCAGAGATTACAATGTTCATTTATTTGGTGTTTATTAAGAATCTGCACTGTGCCGGACCAGGGGATACAGACATGAATAAGACAACTTTCCTTTCCTCATGGAGCTTATAGTCTGTTGGGGAGAAAATATTCTACAGTTGAAGATTTCATTATACTTGTGTTAAGAGAACAACTACATACTTGTGATAATTACTAAAAAACTTAAAAATAAGGTATTATGAGAGCTTCCAAAAGGGGGCCTACACACACTGCAAGGTCATGAGTTATCTTGCTGCTCCAGTCCTGAATTGGGCAGACAATTCTAGCTGCATATTTTCCCTTTCCTGCTCATTCTTGTCTTTACCTAATTCTGTGTTCTCACAGCCCTGACTCAGCATTGGAATCCACTTCCACTCTCTTCCCCTTATCATTGTTCTTCTTTCAGAGGGAGATTATGCTAGTGGGATGATTGGCAGCCCATATATAGTTCCTTACAAAAAGTATTTTCTGTTGCTCAGGCCAGAAACCTTGGAGATAACACTTGGCTAAAATAGTACCCCCAGTCCCTCCCTAACCACTCATCCTGCTTTATTTTTCTTCATAGCATTTATCCTTACATTATATATACATATTTAGTTTATGTATTATCTATCTTCTCCACTAAAAGTTTTATAAGGGCAGGGATTTTTTTGTTCTCCACGGAATCCCCAGTGCCTAAAATAGTTCTTGGCATGTAGTAGCTACTCAGTAAAGATCTGTCATATGAATGAATCCTTTTATCTTCTCTGGATTCCAACCCTTCTTGAGAGCAATTTCGCTATTAATTGTAATCTTTCTTTTATCTTGAACCTTTCCATCTTGATTCAGTTCTTCTCATTTAACTATGCTCAGTTACTTCTAACTTAATATTTAAAAAAATTTTTTAACCTTCTCTCGACTCCACTTTCCCCTTTAGCATTACTAACTCCTCTCCAGTCTATGCTTTGCCCATATCACCTATCGGAACACCGCCCGCCAGAGTCACAGATAACTTCTGAATCACTAGAGGCATGGTTGTCAGTTCTCATCCCACTTGGCCATTTGGCAGAACTGCCCTCCAGGATCATGCATTCCTGGTTTTCCTCTTTTCTAACTCTTCCTCTTCTCTCTAAGATACTTGGGAGATTCGTCTTTCTCTAACAACAGTCACATACCAGAATTCTTCAATATCCAGTGCTTGGCCATCAGAGTCTCCACCAAGGCCATTTCCTAAGTGCTCAGGGCTCTGATACCATCTAAACAATAAGCTACAAATGTGTATCTTTAGTTAATAATTCTCTTCTGAGTTCCAAATTCATATACACAAAACGCCTACTGAGTTTCTTTCTCTCCTTGGATGTGGCTTTGAAGGCACTTCAAAACTCAGCATGCCCCAAACTGAGTCCATGAGTAGACTTCATTCAGAAGAGGAGAGAAAACCCTCCCAGACCTAGTTTTCTCCACAGTACCCTATCTTAGTGACTGGCATGCTGATACGAAAGCCAGAAAACTGGGAGTTAACTTAGATATGCCACTCTTTCTCATTGCTCATATCCAATCTTTCATGAAGCCTTGTTATTTTTACCTTCCAAACACTCTAGAATCCAGTCACTTCTCTGTAGTCCTGCTGTAGGCATGACCATCCTTATAGGCATTACTGGCAAGGCCTCCTAGTCAGTTTCTTCAGTTCTGACCTTGCCCTCATCTGAATCCAGAGCCATTTTTGTGTAACTTTTTTATTTTGAAATCATTTCAGATTTACAGAAAAGTTGCAAGAATAGTACAGACAACTCCCAGTTGCCCTTGTTAATATTTTATCACATGTACTTTATCATTTTCTCTTGTTATGTATGCATACAATTTTTTCTGACCCATTTGAAGGATACAGACAGGATGCTCCTTTACCACCTAAATACTTGAGGGCCTGTTTGCTAAGAAAAAGGAAATTATTTTACATAACCACATTATAATAATCAAAATCAGTGAATCAAAATAGCTCACACTGACACTATGCTAGTATCTAAGCTGTATACCTTTTTCATATTTCCCAAGTTACACCAATTCATATTTCACTATAATGCGTTTTATAGCAAAAAAGAATAGCAGTACTGGTCCAGGATCCAGTCCAGATCACACATTGCATTTAGTTGTCCTGTCTTTAGTTTCCATTAATCTGGAAGAGTTTCACAGTCTGTCTTTATGACCTTGTCATTTTTAGGAGTATGGGCTAATTATTTTATATAACATCTTTCAGTTTGGGTTTGTCTGATGTATCCTCATGTTTAGGTTGGGGTTATTTTGATAGGAATACCACACAAATAGTGGCATATACTATCAGAGTGCACATTTTCTTCAGAATCGTATTTTAGAAATATATATCTAATCTTGTCTCTCACCTGTTTAAAACCTTTCAGTAGTTTACATTGCTCTTACGATAAATACCAAGTTCATCTTGGTATATTGTGGTTTATGCCTACCCATCCAGTATCTCACTTTTTTTTTTCCTTTCAGTTTCAAAGAAATCCTATCTCCTGCCTGGGTGCAGTCACACAAATTTTTCCTTCAGCCATAAAGGCTCTTTTCCCCCTCCCCCATTCCTCCTTCCCTTAGCCTACTTATCAAGAGCCTTTATGCCTCCAGTTTCTATATAGGAAGGACATAGAGGTAGCATTCTGGTTGGATGAGGGGGGAGAGTGTAAGTGGGCCTCTTCTTGAAGCTTCATTTGAATAACCTTTTATGTAAGATGTCCATACCAAAGACTGGTCAGAATGACTGAAGGAAGTATGGGCTTTGTAGCTGTCTTTCTCTGTTCCCTCCAAACCCTGCCCTTTGACTCAGTTTTCCCCTTTAATCTAGAACTGTCCAGATCTCACCTCAATCATCATAGACCCAGAAAAGTCTTTTGATGCTGCCTTGACCAGTCCCTCTTTAGGGAACTTTGTACTAGACTGCATCATCATTTTTAACGACTGCATCATCATTTTTAACTGTCTTTGTGTGATTACTCAGGACAGGTATGTTTTGTTCACGGTCACAGCACCAGTAGCTGCATGCCTGACACATAAATAGAGATTCATTACTGAATGAGTGAAAGTGAACAGCTCATTCTCCTCCAGCACTATTACCACATGTTGAGGCTGTTCCCTCCCTGTGCCCTCTTTATGGAAACACTTTCTCTGCCCTCACCTCCTAACTGCTATTCCCAGCTCCCCCACAACACCCTACGCTGGCAAAGGTGCCCTTTTTGTGTGAACCCATAACACTTCTGCTTACCCCATCATAGCTTTTATTTTATTCTGTTGTAATTGCTGTTGACCGTCTCCCTGTACTAAAGTGCACACTCCTGAAACTCAAGGATTATTTTATGTACTGTCATAGCCTTACACTTTGTATACTTTGTTCAGAGTAAGCTTTCATAAATATTTTTTGAATGAATAAATGTAGTCATGCCTCTTACATTCTTTTCTGATTATAAAAGTAATGCATTTCAACCTTCAGTAGGAAGGTGGAAAAATGAAAAGTAAAAGGAGAAAATGAGTTGCATATCATGTTCATTCTACCTTTCACTATTTTTTTTTTACCTTTCACTATTTTTTTAGGCAATAGATTACTTTTAAATGCCTTAGGTTATTTATTTACTTATGGGAATGTTTTACCTATTTTTTTAAAAAATAAATAAGTGGAGGGGATTAAGAGGTATAGGTATAAGTCACAGAGATGAATAGTACAGCATAAGGAATATAGTTATTAATATTGTAATAATGTATGGTGACATCCGGTGACTACAGTTTCCGTAGTGAGCATTTAGTAATGTATAAAACTGCCAAATCAATATGTTGTATACCTAAATCTAATATATCTCTGTCAACTATACTTCAATAATATAAAATAAATAGCAGATCTTGTATACATGTGTTTTTTGACTATAACATTTTTAATGGCATTTTTTTTCCTAAGAAATTATTGTTAAATAGGAGATGGAAAGATGTTTCATCAATAATCATAATTTTTCTATTATCTTCACCTCCCCTATTTTATTAAAGTAGATTTCTGTAGAGACTTCTGTCTCCTTATTTTAAAAAATTCACAGAGTCAGAGGCGCCTGGGTGGCACAGTCAGCTGAGCGTCCAACTTTTGGTTTCGACTCAAGTCATGATCTTAGGGTCGTGAGATCAAGCCCCACGTCAGCTCCACACTGGATGTGGAGCCTGCTTAAGATTCTTTCTCTCCCTCTCCTTTTGCCCCTCCACACCCCACATGCACATGCACGCTCATGTGCTCTCTCTCTCTCTCTAAAAAAAAAAATGTACATGTCAAATTCTGTAATAATTAAAAGCAACATAATAAGTCCCTTCCCCTTTGGTAGCTTAAAGTATACTGACTCTATGATTTAGTCATTAACCGAGTGGAACTCAGTAACCAAATGTTTTTATCTCTGTAGTCAGCATCCCTTTGCCATTTGGTGACACATATCTTTGGCACTATTGTTATAACATGGTCATTGCTCTTTGAGCAATCAGTCCCATCTACTGGCAATTTCTCAAATCCAGAATAACTACAGGTGTTTTATAGAAGGCTTTGATGTTATTAAAACAGGGTTTAGGGCGCCTGGGTGGCTCAGTCATTGAGCGTCTGCCTTCGGCTCAGGTCATGATCCCAGGGTCCTGGGATCAAGCCCCGCATCCAGCTCCCTGCTCCGAGGGAAGCCTGCTTCTCCCTCTCCCACTCCCCCTGCTTGTGTTCCCTCTCTCGCTGTGTGTCTCTCTGTCAAAAAGACAAAAAATAAAATCTTAAAAAAAAAAAGCGTTTAACAGGAGTTAAAACTACAGTATCTGAGGGGCTCCTGACTGGTTCAGTTGGAGGAGCATGTGACTCTTCATCTCAGGGTTGTAATTTCGAGCCCCACATTGGCTGTAGAGATTACTTAAAAATAAAATCTTAAAAAAAAAACAAACCTACAGCATCTGAAAACTTTACTTTTTAAAAAATTATTATCTGGGGCGCCTGGGTGGCTCAGTCGTTAAGTGTCTGCCTTCGGCTCAGGTCATGATGCCAGGGTCCTGGGATCGAGCCCCGCATCGGGCTCCCTGCTCGGCGGGAAGCCTGCTTCTCCCTCTCCCACTCCCCCTGCTTGTGTTCCCTCTCTCACTGTCTCTCTCTGTCAAATAAATAAATAAAATATTTAAAAAAAAACATTATTATCTGATAAGCAGTGTACCATTCTAGTCATTTGTTGTAGACAACTAACTGAATCAGTCATCTGTAATTTGAAGGCTGATTTGGGTGTGTGTGATGGGGAACAGACAGAATACATGTCCTGTGATCCAGGTCTCTTCATAAAGGGAAGTGGATATTTACAGCCTTCCTTTAGAGAGTTAGTGTGCATGAAATGAGAACAGTATTCACATTGTTTTGTCATATTTTCATTTGAGTGCTTGGTTTTTTAATTTGATCTGATAGTAAATATATTTTTCAACAAGTTAGAAGTGAAAACATACATGTAACTATGAAATGAGATGGGAATTAAACAGCTAATGATAGAATATTTTTCTGAGACAACTCCCAAAGTTTAAAAAACAAGCCTATCAGGTATAGTTTATACAAACCAAATTTATTCTGCTACTAGTAATTTTCATTCCCAAGTGTGAAATCCAAAATTCTCACTTTTTGATAAATAAAAGCAAAATGTAAACAGAGAGTAGAGGCAAGGGGCATATGGGACTTCATTATCCTTACATTCTTACAACTTTTCTGTAAGTTTGGAATTATGTCAAAATTAAAAGTTATCCCCAAATTCTTATTTTTTTCTAAAATTAGATGAATGTATATTTTACTCAAGTTTTTAACATTTCCAAAAAGATTGGAAAATATTCACAATATTTTTGTTTCTATTTGACTTTCATACCCTTTCACCTAACTACAAAATCTAAACTTGATAAAACTATTTTGGCAAGAGGATGAGGGACTTATACTAATTTGATTTCTAATATAGAGTCTTTTAGTCTCATGCTATTACTTTGCCCTTAATTTTTACTTTACAGACTAATTTTGGGATGAAGTGCTAACATCCTCTTGCCATCCAACTTATACTTCAGATGTGCTTTTCTTCACATAACACCTTGGTCATTAAGTTTTTCTTTTTATCAGCATTTTTCCCCTACGTTATTTGCATTTTCATCCTTCAGCATAATTCTTCTAGTCAACTAATAGCATACACTCAAATCCTGAGTTTACCGGAAGTGAATGATTTCTGAATCTAGACTTTTTCACATATATGTGAAATTAGCCTCATCTTCTAGAAATTATTCACCTACATATGCTGTCATTTTGTAATACTTAGGAAGACTAGGTTCATTTTCCAGAATTGGAAACCCAAGCCACAGGTGAGAAGTGACAAATATATTTATAAGCGGTGAATCTGGAATGTGGACTTGACTGGAATTCAGGTATTTTTATTTGCAGTGAATTCAGGCTGATAGGCAGCTAAGTGTTCTTGTCAAAGCACCTGACCCCGCTGAGTCTGTTTTCTCATCCACAGTATGATGATCCGGTTCAGCCCTCCCCTCAGGCTTGTTGTCAAGCACAAGCAAGGTGAAGTCAGGGGCAGTCACTGGAACCAAACTATAAAATGTTTTAGTGTCTCATCTTTCTTTTTTCTCTTTGTTATTCTGCATAGGAGTCTTTTAATTTTCCCAATTTAGTGCTAAACTACTTGGCTTTTTAATGTTCCGTTGCCACATAATTATTAAGCTTGTTACAACATGGTTATTTTTCATCTTTTTGATTAGTATTTTGGGTGGACATTGCTGCCAGTAATTTCAAACTGTTTTTAACTTTATGGAGATGATACAGTCACCATGAAATCACTGAGGACTATAATCTATTTAGGATAATTTAATCTTTTGTTTTGCAGTCCCAGGCTGTCTAATCTTCCTGGCTGGTCCCTAAAGGATGGAAATGCTTTCTTGGACAAGGTAATAATAACTGAGGCATATCTACACCCAGTGGAAAGCCATCTTGTCATACCAGAGCCACCCTATAGTAATGTGATGGATGGGGTCATTTTTTCCCCTTTGTAGTCTCTGAAAAATCCCAAGATCCATGTATGGTCTTCAGTACGTGGTGATTATTTTTAAGAGGCTTTTAGGGAATCTCAGTGTTCAGATTCAGGTCCAGTTTGCTCGTGTGTAAAAATCTAAGAACTTCTGCTGCAAATACATTTTATCACCACAGAAAGAAAACTATTATTTTTAGCATTGCAATGAGAGTTTCAAAGGTAATGCCTATAGAGAGTTCCATCCAGTTCGTTCTATTTTCAGGCTGTACTGACTCCGTGACTGGAAGGAGTAAAACTTTTTAAAAACAACTTTAATCCTCAAGAATATGAGTTTTAAACTGCTTCTGTCAGCAGTTAGGTAAGGTAGGGCTTTGAGAAAAGTTTGGTTCTTACTCTTTGGGTGAGGAGAGGCCATGGAAGGAGGGCATTGTCATTATCTGATCAGGTCACTCTGGCTGCCATGTGCAGAACAGACTGCAAAGCCAGTGTTTAACTTCCCAAGCAATGTGTTCTTGGGGGAGTGGGAGGGAAAACATGTTCTTGGGTAAATTTAAATAGAGGGCCTTCTAAACTATGAACTATCATCTTATTCCAACCTTTCCTGGTAGCCTAGAATGGACAGCCTTATATAGGTCATGAAAAAGGAGCACAGTTCTAGGAATCTAGGATTTGGGGTTCTATTCTGACTTTAATCACTGACTAGGCCTACAGTAAATGACATAAATAAATTTTCTTCCGAGGCTGTTAGATTTTTGACATTAGATTATCTTCACAGTAATTCCTTCTTCAGATCAGTTTTTAAGCAGTTAATTTACAAATCAGAGACCAAAGGTACAAAAATGTTAAAACTATCATCTAGTTACATTTTCTACTAAAAAAAATCAGAGGTAAAGGAAGGTTAAAAACTGTAAAGCTCATGCATGCCATTCTAAGTCCTCCAAATCATCCTTCCTCTCTCAAATTTCACTATTGAAAAACAAAAAATTTAAAGATCCTTAAAAAGAATCATCTGCGTAAGGCATCTCCTTCTTGTAATAGGTATTATTAAATAAAGAGATCCTCTTTTTACAGAATTAATTTCTGTAACTGCACCCCAACCTCCAGTGCAGGCCAAATGCATAATTTGAAGCCAGATTTCCCTCCTAGCTAACTGTAAAATTATGTGACATTCAGGAACCTGTGCACCTGATTTCAGCCTAACTCTCCTGCTGGTTGTAAATCATTGTTCCCTGAGAAAGGCTCAGAAGCATCCCATTACCAGTGCATTGTGAGCGAAAATGACTTGCATGTATATGTGGGAGCATTTCATTAGAAGGGAGTGGTGAATAAAATACAGGGACACTATAAGTGCGTGGAATGGCAAATATGCTTCTCCAGGCCAGGAAGGATTGAGCGCCTCAGAGGAGGCGTTGTCATGTGAGGTGGACATGCCCTGATGTGTAGCATTATGGGGAAGAAGATTACATAGCCAATTTAAGACCAGGCAGGACTTTGAAATTTCCCATGATTTGTCTTTAATCATATTTAGCCTCATCCTAAGGGAGTTGGGAGTCCTCTCCCATTAAACATAATTGCTCATTTGTTTTTTGCTAGCAGGTACATTGTAATTAAGAACTGTTTTCAGTCTGTTTTTGGCTCCATCTTTCACTGTTTAAATGGTAGTCCTATAAGGAGAGGAACCAGTTTATTACAGTGGAAGGCAAGGGGAGGAAGTCTTCCGTCAGGTTCTGATATGAGACTTGTAAAATTCAAAAGGAAAATCACACATAGTTAATACCCTAATTTCAGATAAAGATTGAGAGTACAACCATGCAGACTCTAATATATAAAGACACATATATAGGACTATGTAGAAATACATGTTCAGTGATTAATGAAAACATGATGGACAAAATTCTAATGGTATTTTTCTTTTTCTGGAAAGAGCAAACTGTCAACCAAACACTGACTTTTACTGGTTTCCATATAAAGTCATAGAAAACTTGAACCTTGATGAGCCAAAAAATCCTCCACAGATTTTAGTGTAAAGTATGAGTGAGGGAAGACAGCAACTCCAATGGCCTTCTGGAGGCATTGTAGCAGCCCCTCTTGGTGGCCCTCTCGTGCCTCTTCTCTGCATTGCTCTGTCTTAATTTCAGCCGCCAATACCTGTATGAGTCTGCCAGAGAGTTTTTCCCCTGAAGCTGCACAAAATGTAGGAGTTGCCATGTAAATATCCCGGATCACTTGCCTCTGAGGATGGTGACTCCAAGGTGTATGTTTTACACCATTTCTTAGAGTTCCCCATGGGAATAAGTCCCAGCTGTGCACAGTGGTGTGTAGCTCAGTAACATATCCATTGTCAGCCCCCTTCCTTTCCCTTTATCACTTGCCCATCCTCCTGCTCTTTTTTCAGTACTTCTCTGTTAGCTCGTACTTACCCTTTTCTCGAGGTCTGTTGGTGAGGGAATCCAAACTAAGACATATTAAATATGGTAGATCATGAGCAGAGTGGGGAGTTGTAGTATATTCTCTTTCTATATAAGTATACTTTTTTCTTTTGAATGAATACATTTGGTTTACAACCCCAAATAAATTGTATGCTCCGCAAGGACAAAGATTATGCTCACAGAGGTGAGGGCGATGGTGGTGGCTTAATCCCTACCCTGTACTCTTCATCTCCCTCCTTGTTTGCCCCCTGCCCCTCAACCATTGGTAGGAGGAGAAAGAGGCTGTAAGTCTAGGGCCAGGACTCCCAAGCTGATTGCATAACAAAATCACTAGAGGTGCTTGGCCTCATCCCCAGATTTCTGATCCCTTGGGTCTTAGATGACCCAGGAATCTTTACTTCCATCAGTGTTCCCAGATTATTCTGATATTGCTGGTATGGACTATATAACTATTACTTGGAAAGCACTGCATCATGAGTTAGAAAGCAGCATATGTCCACACATGCCTTGAAGAGGCATCAGGAAATGTACATTCAAATTCTGAGTTAGCCACCAACCAGCGTTTTTTATCCTGAATAAGACACTTAGCCTCCCTGAGCCTAAACAGGAAAACAGTTGGCCTGAGTAGCCTTCCGGCTGCCTTCCAACTCTCGAGAGGTCTGTGATTCTTCATGGAAAGTTTGGTTTGGGGATGAAGTTTCTTTGGTGCTGTATCTGTTGGGTATCTCTTCCTAGAATTTTTTACTTTTTGTTCCTTTTAGGAGCTAAAAGAGTGCTCAGGTCACGTATTTGTGGATTCTGTGCCTGAATTCTGCCTGCCAGAGGTAAGATGAAAGTGATTCTTACTGTAGAAACAAAGCATATCTCTCAAAATGAAGTCAAGCAATAATTTTAAGGGGCTTATTAGCTTTCTGTTTTCAAATTGAATCTGTTATTCCGGGCACATTATTATACAGCTAAAATATAATCATTTAGGAGTTTTTTATATTATCTGTAAGAAATTTAACTCTCCTTTTTGTATTCCTTGCTCTTTCTGTAATCCCCACTGACACTTTGTACCAGGGCATAGTTTTGAGCAAGGTACAGAAAGAACTCAAGCCTTTCAGTTTTGTAATTATGTGCCTGTATCAGATTAGCCATACTTTTTGTAGTCTTGTTTACAGTGGGTAATTGGGGATTGCTGTTATTCAGACAATACAGTAAACTGTAAAAGTTCTTGCTGACTTTAAATATCATATCAAATTCTGCTTGAAATTCACAGATTCTGAATTGAGCCATGGACACCTATTGCTTACATATTATTATCCCAGTGAGACTTGTTATAAGAGTTTGGAGCCAGTTTTATCATTTTAAAGGAAATGAGGATCAATTTCCATTCATTTTAAGGCAGCTAATCTCAGCTGACAATCCTGATCTCTAGATGGCATTCTCAACAGAGAATACTCAACATACTCAACAATGAGTAGCTAGTCCCAGGTTCCTGAGGAAATCAACAAGACAGGCTACCATCCTGTTCTTTCCATGCACCCAGTGGATTACAGTGCATGTGGGAGATACTTTCACAGTTCAATCCCAAAAGAAAATCTGGAGTACTTTTTCCCTTATTTTTGTACTCTCTTCCTGCCTCTCCTTCCATCTCAACACTTTCTTTGATACTTTGTAGATAAACTTTTTTTCTTCAAAGTATGTGTATGTGCCCTTTTGGGATAGTGGAAGGAAAGAGAAGAAGATACAGTAATTGAAGGTGGCAGTTAAGGGAACAAGTTTGAGATAAAGTAGTAAGAATAAGGGTGAAGGTAAAGAGTTACCAGGAGTCCTGAGCTCTTCCTAACTGCTATTCAAATCTTTTGTCAACTTCATTTGTCATTTAGGAATTGGTGGGGCAGGTCCCCATCTGTTCAAAGATTCCTAATCCCAAGTGCTACATTTATTTTCAGTTTTCTACATATGGCACTGACTGCTGCAACCTTCAGTTTATGGACAACAGTGTAGAATTTATGAATTGTGCTCTAATGACTTTCTGACCTGTTCCATAGAGCACTAAACAGTCAAGACTTGGAATTAAACAATTGCCATTTCACAGTTCATCTTTTGCTGCGCTAAAGGATTATTGATATATTTAGGCTTCTAGAGCTGTATAAAATTTTTCCACTTGTATTGTCTTGTAGTTTGTGTCAAATTAATAATAGTCACTATTTTAAGATAGAGGTAGGGCATTGGATAACTGGGAGAAAATAGGAGAGTCACAGGATCAGGAGAGAGGTACTTACTCCAGTCCAGTCTTCCCAGACTTGTAGGTGAGCCAGGAAGACCTGCTCCCAGTCTTCACGGAATTGATAATCGAGTGCAACTACCTGAAATATTTTTGTACCCCCAAAGTACACACTGTAGACTGAGTATGAGGTCTATGGCAGTATAGTAAGCAGCCAGTAAATTATGAGTGCTTGACCCAATTCATGGTCTGTAGAACCCAAGTGTGTCTGTATACAAGTTGAAAATTAATCCTCATTGGATTTCATCAAGTGAAAGAATGTAAGCAAATATATAAATGTGAGTATATAAACATGGATTGGATGTTAAATTTATTTCTCAGAGGAAAAATGTTTATGTAGGCACTCTTGATATATATACAGACAGAATATGTATATATGTATATGTGTATATATATATTTTTTTCTTCCAGCTGTCCTCACCAGATTTCTCATCATTCTAGACTCTGTGGGCTGATTCTTACATATTTAAGAGAAATTTCAAACTCACCCGGTTTCTATACCCAAGAGGGAAAGTAGAGGTGCTTTTGAGCTTTCTTGTTGCTTCAACTCTTGTTCCCTTGTTTTCTGGATCTGTCACCCTGTGATTACGTCTTAATTTTCTTATTTGTTTAAAAATGGTTCTAGAGGGGTCGTAGGGAACAGAACTAGTGGAATGTTACATGACCCTTCATTATGAGGGTATTGTCTTGGAAATGCCGTGTACAACATGGAGTTAAGGGTGGTGTAAATTGGCTATTACTGTCATTAGGCATTTTATTCACACAGATTGCCATTGCCCTAGCAATGAGTAGCTTCTGACCTCTAATCTACATGCTGTCAGGAGCTGATTATGTCTTGGTGGCTTTATTAAATTAACTTATTTCATATATAAAGTCATTGAACTAGAAAATGCCCACAGCCCAAATGGCACACTGTCTCTCTTATTTGCAAAGATGTCACAGACATCTTTGTTACTTCTTCTCTGTGGGAGACATATTAGCTCAATAACCCATTCTCCTCACTAAAACACTTCCTTGACTCACTCCATGCTGTCCTTAGCGCACCATACAGTTTCTCAGAGGGAACTTCAGCGATTGAGATGATGCCTCTGAGCCAGGGCGACTCACGTTTTCCCACAGAGGGTGCCAGTTATAATGTTGCATCGCTCCAACCGTAGTGCACCGAGGCTTGCTTTGCACTGGCCACCATAGCTGGGAAGGGACAGAGATGAGTCGCACAGGATCGTTAACCTCAGAGACATTTAGTACTGGAGGGACAGAGTGGTGCTTTGAGGAGCTGTTGCATGGAATGGTAACTGTCCTAAGAGGGACATCCATAAAGTGCCTTTGCAGTTCTCAGGAAGAGATGTTGGGTTTTTGTTTGTTTTTTGTTTTCTGTTTTTTCATCTGGGCAAATCAGGAAGCCTTAATGGAAGAAGAGAATGGAGCCTTAAGAGACAGGTGGTGCTTAAATATATGGGAAAGACAATTCCTTCTACGAAAAGGGTTTTCATAAAACTTCCTAAACATGAGTGGCATTTTCCCTTTTCACATGACCTTAATAATGAAGTAAAAGGTAGATTTGAGGCTAAGGCTAGGGCAGAATATGAGAGTATAATTTCCTTTTGTGATTCTGCCACTAAATTTTTTGTTGTTGTTGTTCTGTATCCAGCACTAGTGGTCAAAAATCATCTCAAAAAAAGAAAAAAAGTTTCCTTCTGCATTTGACTCCTGAAGAGCCGGTTTCGGCACGCTGCTCCCTGTTACCAGTAAATCCGTAGCAGTGGTGCCTTATATTCTAGTTCCCTCACAGCTTCTGTTGTGTGCTCTCTGCTTCCTGGTAACTGGTTGCACTTTCAGGCAGCAGCTGCTGAGTGTCCCTGTTGCCATTTACCCTCGTATGTCAAACTCAGAACTCTATTTGAGTAAAATCGGAGCGCTGCTGGTGCACTCCTGCATTCTCACCGTTAGCCATCCTGTCCTGCTACTTAATGTCAGTATTAGGAAACCTCCTAAATGAGAGAATGGAAGTGTTGCAGGAAAGGCGTCATTATTCTGTAGTACAAAAACGACTTCTCTGCATTCTGACAGCATCATTTTTCAGTCACATCATGCTGATCTGTGTGCCCTGAACAGATATGTATCATTCCCTCCCCCTTCTTTGCAGACCGAGCTAATAGATCTCTCTACGGTAGATGTAATCCTCATCTCTAACTACCACTGCATGATGGCGCTGCCCTACATCACTGAGCATACCGGTTTCTCAGGCACAGTGTACGCCACGGAGCCCACCGTTCAGATCGGCAGGTGAGAGCAGTTATTCTTACCCCAGGAGGAAGTGGCTGAAGCACTCCTTCCTTCAGTGGTGACCGTGTAATAAATAGAGTGTTGTGCCGGGAGTGATTGGTGTCTCCTCCTGAGCAGCTAACAAAGAATTAGCATGAATAGACAACTCTCTAAATAAAAACAAGTGTTCATTGGAATTGCCTCGAGATTAATGCGGCGAGTACTCTTAGTCTTTCTTGTTGTTTTTGAAACAAAGACTGGAGGAAGGTGTTCGCAGAGACAGCTCCTCTGTGCAGATGATACTAATTAGGGGAGGTAACGTTGAGTAAGATGCCACAGAGTTGCAAGGCAAAGAGCTTCAGGAGAAAGGAGCATAGCACATTTAAGAAAAAGAAGGAATTTTATTACTTTGCTTTCAGAATTTCCCCCCTTTATGATTTAGTGCAGACTGTAAATGGAGACAGCTTGCAGAAAACAGAATAAGTAATTAGATGGTTGAGTTGACTGTACTTTTGACAGAGTGCAACTCAGAGCTCTAAGCAGTCAAAGGAGCCTTCCTTTGACTCTGAGAACACTCTGCCATCTCTCCCTCTGCCCCTCCCAAGCCTTCATGACAGAGGTGGTTGCTTCAGATACCCCTAGCATCATTCAGTGAGAGAAAAGTTACGTGAAGAAAGTTACCGGGACGCCTGGGTGGCTCAGTCATCAAGCATCTGCCTTCAGCTCAGGTCATGATCCCAGGGTCCTGGGATCGAGCCCCGCATCAGGCTCCCTGCTCAGCGGGGAGTCTGCTTCTCCCTTTCCCGCTCCCCCGGCTTGTGCTCTCTCTCTCTGTCAAATAAATAAATAAAATCTTAAAAAAAAAAAAACCTACCCCAGAAAAAAGAGTTGAAGCAAACTAACAAGTATGGTGAAAGGTGAAGCTATCAAGACTCAAAAGAGGGGATCAAGGTGTTGATATGGACTCTTGGCTTTGGGTTCCATTGTCTTGCAGAAGTACACAAGATGGAATTACCAGAGATGAAACAAAATATGCCCTGGTTTTTATGTCAGCTCCCATTAAAGAGCATGTAATGTGTACAGAGAAACATCGGGGATCTGAGGAAGAAATCTGAGGAAGAGACATTACAGGGAAGTGAAACACAAGGCAACGGATCAGTTGCACCGAGAGGATAAGCCGAAAACCTGAGACTCTAGTCTGCAAAAGTTACCGTGTGAGGAAGGACACACCAGACTGTTCTCCAGAGAGCTACAGCCGGAACACTAACGTGCCTAGCCCCCAGATCTTTGAATGCTGGAACTAGTGCTCCTCCTTCAAGATAAAGGGAGGACATGGGATTAGGAATAAATAAATCCAATGGAAATGAAATGAAGTTGTTCAACATTCAAATGCCAGTAAATTGATGGCTTGCCATATCTCTTTGTTCATTGGGAGAGGATTTAAGTCAATATGGATCATCCATACTGGATTCTGAAAGGGGATTCAAGAGGTTAAAAATCTATTTCTCACTTTTTGGTCGTCCTCTAGCCATGCAGGACTCTAACAGTTCTCTGTGCCAGGTATTCCTCAGAACACGTGCATCATTGATCCACTCGAGTGAGGTTCCCTCAGTTGCGATTGCATCACAGTCCATCTTGTGATCTGCACACAGAACCTGTCCTTTTGCAGATCCTTGAGTTAGGCTTTTAGGATTAATCCTTAGAGTATTTTTCCACATGGAATTTTTTAAGTTCACAAAACGTGTCAAGAAAACGTACTTTTCCAGTTTAAAATGTCCCGTTTAATATTGTCATTAAAAAAAAAAAAAACAATCCTGGTTGCCTGGGTGGCTCAGTTGGTTAAGCACCAGTCGGTTAAGCCATAAGGCTCAGGTCATGATCCCAGGATCTTGGGATCAAGTCCCACATCGGGCTCCCTGCTCCACAGGGAGTCTGCTTCTCTTTCTCTCCCTCCACTCTGCTTGTACTCTCGCTCTCTCATGCTCTCTCTCTCAAGTAAATAAATAGAAATCTTAAAAAAAAAAATCCTACCCCACCTCTGCTGCCACCAAAATCAGGTACTTCACAGTCATTTGACTTTTTCTTCTTTTAGATTTTTAGTTACATAAAGGCAGAGATCTTAAGAGTGATAGTTAAACCACAGGTTTGTATATTTCAGTGTTGAAAGATAAGATGCATGCCAGGCTTGTTTTAAAGGTGAATTAAATCATTTATGTTCGAAATGTTTAACATTGTTGAAATTCAATGAGATGGTTGGGGTTTTGTTCAGGTTTATGTAAAAGGGTGTCCAAGTTTATATGCAACAGAGAGAAAGATGATTGGGGTGGAGGGAAGGCAGGCAAGCCCATTTGTCTTGGCTACAATGTTAACTGTACGGTGTTTTTCTCTTTTTTTAATGACTGTTTACCACTTTTTTCTTTAAACTCAGGCTTCTCATGGAAGAGCTGGTGAATTTCATTGAAAGAGTGCCCAAGGCTCAGTCTGCCTCCTTGTGGAAGAACAAGGATATTCAGCGGTGAGCAGTAGGCCTGTTTATTCCTCTTGACAGTAGACCCTTAGGCTTTGCAAAGCAGTCTCATTTGTTTTTTTACGTTATGCTTTAACATTTATACTGTTGTAACTGGAGATTCTCTTTTCCCTGTTTTAGGGAAGGGTTATGTTTGATTCAACCAATATACCGTGAGAGGCGACCATGCCATGTCCTGTGGGTACTGTGCTGGGTCTGACTTTTTAAAAATTAGTAAAACAGTTGGCACTGTTTTTGAGGTGCTCAGGGGTTGATGGGAAATCAGACCATTAACAGGTAAATTACAGTCTTGGATGGCGTGTATTGTAAGAGGTGCCTGTCACGGTGCTGTAGACACTCAGAAAATGAAGAACTTTCTGTGTAGGGAAGCTGAGGAGGACATTCTTTAGGAGATGACAATGAAAGTGGGTCTTGGAGGAAGAAAAGGACTCTTCTGATAGGAAAGGTCAGTAAGTGCATCCAGATGCAGCATGATGGGATATAGTATATTTGGGGACCAGGGAGAAGTGCAGGGTGGATTAGAGTGGGAAAGCAGAGAGGAGAGGTAGAGTTGAAACTAGAGAGGTACATTGGAGCAAGATAATGAAGAATTTGTTATGTAAAGTTTGAGTTTTATAATACGGAGAGTGGGGAGTCCCTCTGTGGTTTATAAGGAGGAGAGTGATGTGATCACATTTGTTTGGGGGAAAGTAACTCTGGAAGCAGCGCAGGGGAGGAATGGGGGTACAGAGACAGGGGCAGAAGACCAGGAGTAGGACTGTGAGAAACTCAGCGAGGGAGAACAAAAGCCTGAACTGGGGCAGGTAGCAGTGAGCATGAAGAATCTGACTTAAAAGAAATTTCTATGACAGAATTGAAAACAATTGGTAAGAACTGTAAAAAGAGGCTGTGAAGTCATCCTTAGGAAGGTAAGAGGAGAGCTGAGTGGAAGCAAGGGGAAAAAGGAAGTGTCCCCAAACCTGGGCCTGCCAGTGGCATCAGATGCTGCAGAAATATCATCCCGTAAAGTGAAGATGAGACCCTTGGTTATGGAAATCCTAGAGAGATTAGTGTCAGTAGAGTACTAGGGACAAAAGCCAGGTTGTAAGAGGTGACAGAAGTAGAAATATAATGGCGGAGGGAAGGAGACAGTTTGATTCTTCTTCCATGCTCTCATATTTGATTGGCAGTGGAGGACACCGGCCAGTCTTAGGTTACTGCAGTTCCTCTGAGCCTCCCAACCACTGCCCTACCTCCCGGCACCACAGTGGTCCCAGCCTTGCAGGCCTCGCATCCAGAGTCTGGAGTAAAAACTTCTCATTGGCTTTTTAGGTAGTGGGTGTCCCATACGTGCCTACCCACGTCCACTCTTTTCCAGCCACCTTGCCACCGAGTTCTCTTTCCCTCTAGGTCAGTGATTTGTTAGCTCTCTAGTTATCTGAACTTTGGAATGTCTTAGTTTTTGTGAATATGTATGTGTAGGGGCGCCTGGGTGGCTCAGTCAAGCTTCCTACTCTTGGCTCCGGCTCAGGTCATGATCTCAGGGTCCTGGGAATCAAGCCCCGGTCAGGCTCTGCACTCAGCGGGAAGTCTGCTTCTCCCTCTCCCTCTGCCCCGCTGTCCTGCACACGCATGCATGCATTCTCTCTCTCTCTCTCTCTGAAATAATAAATCTTCTTTAAAAAAAAGAATATGTATGTGTAGCTAAGAGACTATGCTTCCTTCTTATACTCTGTTTCAGCGCCTGAGCATCTGTGTGTCCTCTGTGCATTCCTTTGTATATGTGTTATTTGTTTTATTTAACTTCCACAGCACTTGCTGTGTGCCAGACACTATTCTCAATGTTTTACTTAATTCACATCATTCTTTAACATCATTTTACAGAAGAGAAAACAGCCACAGACAGGTTAAGTAACTTGCTCAAGGTCAGCCAACTAGTGAGCGGTAGGATTTGAATTCAAACCCATGCAGTAAGTCTAGTCTAGCTCCAGAGTTTCTGCTTTTAACCATTATGCCTGGCTGCCTCTTGGGCACACATGTCTCTTCTCGAGTGCGTGTGAGCCCCTTCATGTGAGGGAAGGGGGAAGTATGTGGAACTGCACGTTTTCTCTTCTGTTTTATGGATCTTCTGTGTGTCTCTATTTCCTTGACTGGGGATATGGTGTCCATATGTCTTCGTGGTAGGAAATGTTTTCTGGACACAAACACATTTGAGTCTTCTGTGTGTACGTGAATGACTTCCTTGATCTGACCACACATCTGCTTATGACAAGGTCCCTTCCCCTTCTCATTTTGCATTCTTATTCTCAGCTGCCTTTCCTCCTGCCCATTGCTATCCCTCCTTCCCCTTTTCTTTCTCTCTCCCGTATACCCACTGGACCACATCAGACCTAGTTGTCTACATTTCCCTCAGAAATTTTAGGACTTTGTTTTCTTTCCCTGTGGAACATGTAAGCCTTGGCTTCCCTTACTTCCTCCTTTTAAATTTATACCCTTTATATTCTGCCACAAATAATTTTGGCACACCAGAGGTGATGTTCAAAGGTCACTGTTTCCTGGTTCCCAAACCCTGGGCCAAGTCTTAAGAAGTCCGACGTCCTTATTTTTGCCTTTTCTTCTATGACCTTGGGCAGAGTCCTTGGCAGTTTTCCTTTGCCTCCCATTCTTTGTAAAATACAAGAAAACTGGCTTACAAAAGAAGTGCCATCGTTTATTAGGAAGAAGGGTGAATTGAACTGGAAGAAGCAGAGGGCGGGGAGGATGGGGTTGCAGGGGGAGCCTGAAAGTTATTTCCTAAGATGCTTAGAAAATCTCCCTTTTATTTATTTATTTTTTTTAAGATTTTATTTATTTATTTGATAGAGACACAGCGAGAGAGGGAACACAAGCAGGGGGAATGGGAGAGGGAGAAGCAGGCTTCCCACCGAACAGGGACCCCAATGCGGGGCTCGATCCCAGGACCCTGGGACCACGACCTGAGCCGAAGGCAGACGCTTAACGACTGAGCCACCCAGGCTCCCCGAAAATCCCTGTTTTAAAAAAGGGTGCTCCTTGAGATAAAACCTAACTTGCTATCTCGCCACCTGGTGGGCAAAAATCTGAAACTGCTGGAAGCTAACTTGGTAGAGGAGCACAGAGAATAACCTGCACTATTGGAGAAGGCCTGATTTCCTTATTTCATGTATCATAACCATATTTCTGATTCTGGTCAAGTATTTTGTTTTGGCTTTTGAGCATGAGATGAGCCACATTTATTGAGAGAGAAAGAGAAGAGTCTGATTACTGGAAAGAATATGCTACAGTATTAGAGAACCAAACTAAGGAAGCTGTGTCCTCTTTTTCTCCTGGATAAACTCAGCATAAATATTACAAGTGGTAGAGGAATTTGAAGAGCTATTTTGTAATGACATCAGACAGAAGAGTTCTTTTGAAATACTCACCTAGAATTTAACCTTGGGCCAGAATACTAAAAGTGCTTCATTTGAATAACATTTATGCCGAAGGATTTACATCACTTTAAAATTTCTCTCTGTCACATGCCAGTTTCTATCTAGTGTCCCAAAGTACTGTGGCAAAACTAAATTGAGAAACAGTTTTTTTGCTGTCTGTTACATTGACATTTTTCCCAAGTGATATGAGCTATGTCTTATTTTTTCATTCCCTCTTTTTTTTTTCCTCTTTAATTCCTGTACTCACCTTGTCAAGAGGGGTCTCAGGTAGGGATCACAAACTCCGATGTCTCCGGGGATAGGGAAGGTAAATACAGGAGTGAGGTGGACTGTGGGTAACTGTGGACCAGCGACCACACCCATCTAAAGGGGCAGTTGACACACAGCTTCAGCAGATTATGGCCATATGGAAACGTGAGCCGGTTGCTGCCAAATCTTTTTTCTTTTTTTAAGAGAAACTCAAAATCTGGATGTTTTAAATGTGATTTTTTTTTTCCATCTTTTTAAAATGTTGGCTCGCACATTAAAATAAAATCCTGTATGATCCAAGCAAAACACCTCTTGAGTTGGATTGGAGACTCAAGCCCCCGGTTTTTGACTTAAACTTTACACAGGCTGTCTCTTGGTTAAGTGCCTAGAATTGATGCATTTTAGTAGCTTAAGTTATTTAATAAGACCACGAACTAAAGAAAATAATAAATTAAAATCTTTCAGACTCATTGGTCAAAGGGACCTGACAAATTCTCTTAAATCATTTGAAGTTAGTTTGAGTTAACATTTGATTTAGTATTAGTATGTATACCAAAAGAAGCTATTACTCTTGCTTTTTGGCAGCTGTCTGACTCCCTGCCTTGGTTGACACTGCTCCTTGAGATTTATTTAGAAGTTAGCCATCTTTCTTCCTCATTTTGATGCTGCAGTTTACTCTTCTTGAAAAAGAGATTTTGAAGGGTAGGAAAAGGAGACTCCCTTTGCAATGTAATTTTTGAGTCTCTGACTTTCTCATACCCACATTAAAGTTTAGGGTTTGTAATAGGAAAATTTAAAGTGGAATATTCCACTTAAGAAACTAAACCAGCAGGTAGGATTTTTCTGTATAAGACTAGAAATCTATAGTTATAATTAAGGATAAATCATTACAGGATATTGTCATAACCCTCTTGCAAGCATTAAGGAATTGTGCACCGATATATTCCTGGCTGAAATGTTATGGCAGTTTTCAGTAGTCAGAGCTTAAAATGTGGGTTCATACCTTATAGAAGACATGAAAGAAGACATAGTTGAAGTTCCTCGCTCTGATGCTCCATGGGTATTTATAGAGGAATTTACCAGGTCTAACTATATGGTAGGGAAAAAATTAAAACTATGGGCGTAGGGCGCCTGGGTGGCTCAGTCGTTAAGCGTCTGCCTTCAGCTCAGGTCATGATCCCAGGGTCCTGGGATTGAGCCCCACATCGGGCTCCCTGCTCGGCGGGAAGCCTGCTTCTCCCTCTCCCACTTCCCCTGCTTGTGTTCCTGCTCTCACTCTCTCTCTCTCTCTGTGTCTGTCAAATAAATAAATAAATAAAATCTTCAAAAATAAAAAAAATAAAACTATGGGCTTGGAGATCAAATAGACCAGTGTTTAAATTTCATATCTGCTTCTTAGTAGCTGTAGCAGTTTATTTCTTCTAGGCTCTGTTTCCTCATTTATAACATAAGGATAATATTAGCAACTTTGCAGGGTTGCTGTGAGGACTAAATCAGCATGAGAGTCCTTAAAACAGTGCCAGGCACACAGTAGGTGCTCTATAAACACCAGCATCCTTTTCCCCTTTAATGATGCACTTGGTTCACATAACACCCCTGCAGTCATCAGCACACATCTGCCTTCCACAGCCTAATTTGTCTTTAGATGCCACCTTTCCTGAAGAAAGCAAGGTAGTATAAGAGAAGGAAAACCATTTTTCTAATCCCACTGTTGCTCTCCTGTTAGCACTGTCATCCAGACGCTGGGACTCAATCTCCTTTTTTGTAAAACAAGGGAATTGAATTCAAGTATCTCTGAGTTCACTTAGGTTATAGTTTTTAAAGACGTCTAAGGGAGAGAGGCTCCTTCAGCCAGCGTTCATAGAGTGGCGGTACTTTGATGAGGTCATCACTGCTTGTCCTTGAGCTTTGCAGTTCCAGAAACTTAATCATTTCATTTCACTCAGAGTTGATTAGCCTCTGAGGGACTGATTTGGGCTAACTAAACTCCCAGGATATTGATTGACAAACAAAAATCCCATTTAATTACTTTATACTGAGACATCTGCCTGGCTCCAGAACTTTTTAAAAAGGTTCATCTATCTAGGACGCTCTGGTCTGGTCAGCAAGTTCACTTAAGAGATTAAGTTATAGATAAGAGGGGGGTTTTTTGATAAGAATAGAATCAAAGCAGAGGTAGTTTAGGTACTCTGGAGAATTGTTTCTGTTGTGCTTTGGTAGCCTAAGCAATCGCCTTTGTCCTTTTTAAAGATAAATTGATCTAAAACAAAAATCAGGGATTATATAGTTTCAAGTTAATATTGAGAAATGCTTGATTATCAGGCTCCACTTTGGTAAACTCCATAAAGGTCATCACTCTGCTAAGACATTTCCGCTCCACCCCATCCGCATGTATATTAATAAGCGCACTTTGCTGCAATGAGAAGAAAAAGACTTCTGCTTCTTATATTCTTTGTATTCTGCTCTTACATTCATTTTGCAGATTCCTTCATTCATCACACACTTAGGAAAAACCCAGCCAATGTTTTATCTATAAGCTTTTTAAGTTGTCCCTGTGGACTTAAAAAGTCTTACTTTTTAACACAAGCACATGGTCTTTGCTGCTTGTTGGATGTTGGTAGGATAGAAGAAGAGACAGCAGAGCTCTGGCATGATGTCAGGGCACTGGGGGAAAGTTGATTAAGCACTCAAGTGTGATAAGAAAAAACAAAACAGTGAAATCTTTTAGAAAGTACTTATTAAACATTTAGACTCTGAGAACTTGACTTTGATAAATCAGAAAGCCAGAAAAACTAGAACTAGTTTCCACTGGGTTTCCTTATCCAACTTATCCTGAATCAGCCAATAGTCTTAATGGCTTCAAATGGCTCTGTAAATGCCTCTCTATAATTATGGCCCCAAGTAAGCATAAGCAGAATTTTAGGGAAAGCTAGGTTAGACAGAACGTTAGGAGATAGAAGGAAATAGTGACAAACTGACTAAATATCTCAAAGGAGTAAGAAAAGGGTGTTAGCAAAAGGAATTTGTGGGTATAAATTGGGAATTCAGACGACTTATTTGTTGGTTAACTGCCAAGTGCCTGGCATCATGATAAGTTTTCAGGAAAAGGCCCAAAAAAGTTTAAGACATAGTCCCCAGGGAGTTTGTCAAGCAAAGATTATGTACTAAGTGGCAAGACTTAACCTGGGCTTGGCGGATTAAGTAGGGTTTCAAAGAGGATTCTAAGGGAAGGGTATGGGCAAAAACATGGCAACATGGGATGATGATTGAGAGGTGACTGGATTGGTTAAAATCAGCCAGTGCACGCCAGGAAGGAGAGAAAAGAATTGGAAATCAAAGGGCGCCTGGGTGGCTCAGTCGTTAAGCGTCTGCCTTCGGCTCAGGTCATGATCCCAGGGTCCTGGGATCGGGCCCCACAACGGGCTCCCTGCTCCACGGGAAGCCTGCTTCTCCCTCCCCCACTCCCTCTACTTGTGTTCCCTCTCTTCCCTGTGTCTCTCTGTCAAATAAATAAATAAAATCTTAAAAAAAAAAAAAAGAATTGGAAATCAACATTGTACAAAAGAATATTGAAACTTTGGTCTTTTGAAAAAGCCAGCAGTATATTTGACTAATTCCTAGTTTAAATCTTTTCTCTAGCTGATAGGAAATTAACCAAAATTGTGAAAATTTTGGCACCAAACCTATATGAAAAATGAAACCTCTGGATATTTCCAAATAGAGAAATGACAAATAATTAGTTTTAAATCTGAAAGTAGTGTAGTCAGTATAAGTTACCAGAATAAGATACTCAAAGAATTTAAGCATAAAAGTTAGGGGGGATGTTAAAGTCACTGAATTTCATAAAAAAGCTAAATTTCAGGGGCGCCTGGATGGTTCAGCTGGGTAAGTGGCGACTCTTGATTTCAGCTCAGGACATGATCTCAGGGTCCTGGGATCCAGCCCTGTGTTGGGCTCTGTGCTTAGCGGGGAGTCTGCTTCTCTTGCTCTCTTTCTGCCCTTTCCCCCACTCACGCTCTCTCTCTCTAAAATAAATAATCTTTTTTAAAAAGCCAAATTTCATAAAGCACTGATTATCATATATATAATAATATATATATACACACATATAATTACTCATTTGCTGTAGTCCTCACAACAGTCTGAAGGAAGTATTTTACCCTCAGTTTAGAAATATGGTGAGAAGAAAAGGTTAAGTGAATTGCTCAATATTGCAATGAAAATAAGCAAAAATCAGAGTTAAATTGGATACGAAGAACACCCTTCTGCAGAAGTTCTACAATTAGAGTTTATAAAAATGTCATTGAGGAGACCTCAGGAAAGCCCAAACTTAGTTAAGGTATTGAAACATGGCTTCTCTACTAGAACATGGCCCAGAAAAGTGTAACTTATTAAAAAAACACTGGGTTTTCTATTCTGGGTCTCCTACAAGGGCTGCAGCTATCTCCAGCTCCCCTCGGAAGGATTCACTCACAGGGGTGATGGATTGAAGCCTGCCTTAGGCCCCTGTGTGTGGACCTCTCCACAGAGCACCTCACAGCAGTTTCATCAGAGTGAGCAAGAGGGCAAGAGAGAGAATATGGGCAAGATGGAAGTCACAGTCTTTAGTAAGCTAATCTTGGAAGTGACATCCCTTCACTTTTGTCATATTCTCTTCACTAGCAGCAAACCCCTAGGTTCAGCGCCCCCTCAAGGGGAGTGGACCACACAAAAGGGGTGAATACAAGAGGATCCTTCAGAGCCATGTCCGGAGCTGCCAGCCACAAAACCCTACACTGAGTTGGTCAGATTCGAGACCAGAGTCATTGGGACCTGCACAGCCTTCCTCTTCTGGCTCCCGAAAGTTTTCACCTCCTCATACACTGTCATAGGGTTCACCTCTAGCCAGATTTACTGGTGCACTGCAGACAGAACTTGATAATAATTGGCTCACTTGTTTCTACTTTTCCTGGGGCAACAAATGAACAGATGTTTTGTCTTTTGAGTGTCTTTTGTGTTGGGCACGCTCAGTGCTGAGGATACAAAAATGCGAAAAGATACTATGTGAGTAATATGATATGCATATAACAAGGCTGTTCTCTCCAACAATGCTTCACACTAAACTGTTGTTAAAAATCATCATGAATGTTTCTCTATAAACAGATGATTTCTTTAGTTTCTCCAGAACATAAATTTATTATTTCTATGCCATTTACCCTGAAGGGAAGATGATAAAAGATCCAAGTTGAAATATATCTGAATTTTTCACAAGTCCTTTGTTTGGCTTAGGGAAATTGTTTCCCTACCTGAAACACTCCAGTAATTTCTCTAGAAGTAGGTTCTGGACTGTTGAAGACTGAAGTAGTAAACATTTCACATCTTTGGTCTTCCCTTTTTCCCTTACCGAGGGCTCAGAGCATTTGCTGGCTTATTCTGGAGGTTGAATATATGATTGTTTAATCTCTAACGGAGAGTGGAAACATTAGCCAAATGCCTCATTTTGAGAAAGACTTCTCCAGATTTTAATCTGCTTAATTTTTGTAGGACATTTTCCTAGATGGGCAAGGGAGGGCCATCAAGGGAAGAAAGTAAAGCCCAGGTGTTGTTTGGGTAATGGCAGTACTGGGTGTCAAGGGACGGGAAGAAGGAGCATAGTAAAGAAAGTGGGTCTAATATATACAATGGAATATTACTCAGCCATCAAAAAGAATAAAATCTTGCCATTTGCAATGATGTGGGTGGAACTAGAGGGTATTATGCTAAGCAAAATAATCCAGTCAGAGAAAGACAAATGTATGATTTCACTCATATGTGGAATTTAAGAAACAAAACAGATGAACATAGGGGAAGGGAAAGAAAAATAAAATAAGATGAAAATAGGGAGGCAAACCATAAGAGACACTGAACTCTATGAAACAAACGGGTGCTGGAGGGGAGGTGGGTGGGGAAGGGGTAATCGGGTGATGGGCATTAAGGAGGGCACTTGATATAATGAGCACTGGGTCTTATATGCAACTGATAAATCACTAAATTCTACCCCTGAAACTAATAATACAGTATATATGTTAACTAAATTAAATTTAAATCAAGAATTTTAAAAGAAAAGAAAGGGAGAGAGAAAGAAAAGAAAAGGAGGGAGGGAGGGAAGGAAGGAAGGAAAGAAAAGAAAAAGGAAGGGAGAAGGGAAGGGAAGAGAGTCTAATCTAGCTTTGCGTATGATTTTTTGCTCAACCTCTAACAGAGGTGACTCAGTTGCAGCAGCTTGGCAAAGCTGAGGACAGTGTAACACAAATTCAACTAGGATGAAAGATGTGGTTGGGCTGCAAGTGTTACTTTTCTTCCTCCCCACCCTCTCAGGCCACTCCCATAATAGCCTTCCAGCTCTGGCATAAAGTTGAGAAACCCTTCTGCCCAAAGTAGGAAGTCTTTATTTTTAATGAAGGTCAGCTCTAGGGGGCCAAGCCATGGGTCTTCCTGATCCTGAGGAATTTAAAGGAGGAACTAAAGAAGGAGAGTAGCTTAGGTTTTTCCTTGAGACCGTGTAGAGCAATGCTTGGGCCACTCAAGTTCAGAGTCATTGCTGCAATTCACCCTGGGTTGAAGTTTATTTACCATGGTATTGTGGGAAACTGCATATATTCCTGGAGCTGTGGTGGCTGCATCTGGGGGATGGGGAGCTGTTAGAGACTATCATTATTCAGCATCTGTTCTGTGTCAGACACTCACGTACATTTTGTCATTTACCTCTCACAGAACAACTCTAAGAGAAAGGTGCTGCTCTCCCTATTTCACAAATGAGTAAACTGAGCTCAAAGGTGAAGAGCTAACACTGGAATTTATATGCAGACAAGTCTGTAAATCCTGTTTTTTTCCATCCTGTGCCTCGGAGAGAAACCTCTCCTTCCTCCAAGCCATTGGCAGAGAGTCAGCAGGGATGTGGAAGGAGAAGAGAAGCGGTATCAGCAGCCCCCACCGGTAGCCGTCCAGAGGGGCCTTCTGTGCCACTTCCCTGTCTCTGATACACAGTCAGGCTAGGTTCCCAAAGATCACGTAGGATGTGCACCTGGCCTTGTCCGCTGTCACGAGCCCTGAGAAAAAGTGACAAGTGGTCTAGATTTTAAAGGAGTAAGTGTTGTCCACATGAAATCTGAAGAAGACGACGGGGTACATTACTCCCCAGGTGCTCAAGGGAGCCTGGCACCGAGAGAGCTGTTTATAGCTCAGTATATAGAACAAAGGCTGAAGCAGGACCCAGATAAAGAAGGGCCTTATAAAGTCATGCTAAGAGCCTTGGATTTTATCCTGAATTTAATGGAAAGCCATTAAAGTGAAGGAGGGGAGGAGGTGTGTGTTTGTGTTGAGATTTGCATTTTTAATATATCATTTAGACTCTTCTGTGAGGGAGGGCAAGTCTGCAGGCAGGGATGACTCATGGCTTTTGACATCTCTTTATTGCCTTGTACCATTGTAAAAATTTTCTAGACTTAAGCTCCTTATGAGGCCTTTATGTTGTTCCTGTTATATCCCTTACAGGACTTCAATGCTATGGCCATAGTCAGGGCTAAATATTTATTGAATAAATATTGTAAAACCTAAAGCAATCCAGTGTACATAGGACAGATAAGTGAAATAAAATGTTCATGTGTCTGTTTATGCAGAAGGTAAAGAGGAGAATTATTAGTACTTTGTTGCTGGAGAAACAAAGATGAAGAGAATTGGAACAACGTGATCTATATGCTAGGTTAGCTAAACCTCTGTTCGGTGTTTTCATTATTTTGACTGTATAAATGCAACTCACTGGCCACATAACATTGTTAGGATTATTTTTTCTTTCTTGCACAACTTTTTGTTTTCCCTTGAGTTGATGATGATTTTGTTTGCTTACTTGCTTAGTTTCCTATGTACTTCTTACTAATTTTTTTCTCTTTTTTTTTTTTTATAAAGATTTATTTATTCATTTGAGAGAGCGAGAATGAGAGAGAGTACATGAGAGGGGGGAGGGTCCGAGGGAGAAGCAGACTCCCTGCCGAGCAGGGAGCCCGATGCGGGACTTGATCCCGGGACTCCAGGATCATGACCTGAGCCGAAGGCAGTCGCTTAACCAACTGAGCCACCCAGGCGCCCTACTTCTTACTAATTTATCCCCAACCTCTCTGCCATTTGTACAGGTCTCTCCTCAGTATGTTCAAACTCAGTGGGTGTTGTAACAATTTTATCTTCTTGGAAATCCTCTCCCAGAGCCTTCTCTCTTTCCCCAGTCTGATCCCAGCTGCTCTTGGGTTTGCTGCTTGGCTCTCAGTTTAGGATTTCCTTCACCATTATCCTGAAGATATCTTCACCTCTATCTTCTGTTGGAACCTCCATTTCCTGGGTCTTTATCTTGTTCGTTCCTTCATTTTGCCAGGCATATCCTGAGGAAGAGTGCACAGGAGGTCAATTTTCTGAGACCCTGCATGTCTAAAATGCCTTTGTTCTACCCTCACCCTCCAATGGATAGAAATCCAGATTTAATACAATTTTCTCTAGCTTCCACAAATACCGTTGAAAAGTCCAGAACTATTCTGAGTCTAGATCTTTGTTATGTATCCCACTTATTCCTCTGTGGAAACTTTAAGAATCCTCTTGTTCCTTAAATTCATGATGCTGTGTCTTAATAAAGGACAGTTTTCACTCCTGTGCTGAGTACTTAGTGGGTCCTTACCATCTAGAACAGAGGTTCCAACTGTGGCCAAGCCCCTGTTTAATGGGCCAAATCTGGCCTGCCACAGTTGTTATAAGTAAAGTTTTATTGGTACATAGCCACACTCATGCATTTACGTATTGTCTATGGCATTATACAGCTAAGTTGAATGATGTGACAGACTGTGGTCTACAGAGCTTAAACATCTGTGGGTTTTTACAAAACATGTTTGCTGACCCCCAGTCTAAAAAATCAAGAACTTCAGTTTTGGCAAAAAAAATTTTCTGTTTAGTTTTAAAATTTTCTCCCTCATGTTTTGGGTTCTCTCTTTCCGGAACGCTCACTACTTAGATGTTTAACCTCCTGGACTGGAACTCAGATTTTTTTTTCTGTCCTCTTCCATCTCTTTGTTTTTGTTGGCTCTTTTGCCTGAGAAATTCTATTTACCTCCCAACCTATCCATGAGTTTTTCATTTCTGCTGTCATAATTTCTTATTTTGGCATACATTTTTTATTTTTTAAATTAACTTTTTTATTGTAATATAAAACAAAAAAAAACAATATATAGTTAATAAATTGTTATAAAGCAACCATCCTTATAACTGCTACCAGGTCTAAAATAGAATATTTCCAATAACGCAAAAGCCCCTCTCTGTGTCCCAATCTAATTACAACCCACACTGACACATATATCATGGATTTTGACCCATTGCAATACTGTCTTTTTTGCAGCTCAGATTATCCCATCTTCGGACAGTGAGCCTCTTCGTGCTGTCCACTGTGTCCTTTTATTGTGACCTTTGTACCCTTTGATTGTTTCCTTGCTATGTACTTTAACAGGATGTTTAAGACTCCTCTTGTACATTCCCTACCCTAAATCTGGGATCACCCATTTCTCTAAAAAAACTCTGTATTCTTTTAGTGGGAAATGGAACTTTAAGCTCCCATTCTGGTTGTTAACAATGCTCGTTACTCCTGGTTTGGTCGTTGTTTCTAAGTCATCATTTGGAGGAAAGAGCATATGTGTTTCCTTCCCTTTTTTTTTTTTCATGCTCCTATTACATTTATATTATCAGAACATACAGCCATTACATACTATCCTTTCTCTCTTTTAATCTTCATTTGGTCTTACTTCTACATAACTATATGTTTAATGCTCACTACCAGCTGATGTATCAATGTTTCTATAGTCCTTTAGGTTATCTGAAGCTCATTCTTCAGAAGATGTATCAGGATGGGATCATGAGAACAATATTCCCTGAGTTCTTTCAAGTTAATAATTGTTTATCTGTGCTTGAAAGTCTTGAAAGTCAGTTTTGTTAATTGTATAATCTTTGGCTTATATTTTCTTTCTTTGAATGTCTTAAATATTTTACTCTCTTTGAGTAAAACAGCATTGCTGTTGAAACTCTGGTATCATATTTTTTCCCTTGTAGGTCATTCACTCTTTTCGCCTCGCTGCCCAAAAGTTTATTTAAATGTGTAAATATTTTCCCAGCATATATTTGGTGTTACTTCTTCTGGGTCAGTGTTCTCAGGTATGCAGTATGTCCTTTCAGTATGTAATTTCAAGCCTCTTTTTATTTTAGCAATTAGAGTTTTTAGTATTTGCGCTGTTCCCTTGCTTGGATTTCTGTTAGGGACTGCTGTTCTCTGTATGTTGCTTCTTCCATGCCTGTCTTCATTATCGGCCACTTTCTTTCAAATTCTTTTTATCTCTTCATTTCTTTTTAGCATTTAATCTTTACTTCCTGTGTTGTTCTTATGGCGTTAGCTGTTGTGTGTTTATCCACTCATATTTCTATTAGTCTTCATTTCTGAAAAGATTTTTCAAATTTCTAATTCTTTATTAAGTTCTATCACCTTGTTTAGAAGCTCTTCTGATTTTTATGTGGCTCTTTTGTGTCTTGTATAATTTTTTTTATGTTTTTAACTTATTTTGAAATTTTGATAGGTTTTGTTGGCATGCTTTTGTTGTCTGTGTGCTGTCATATTTCTTTGCCCAAGAGCTTTTTTATTCTCTTAATGCTCCTCTTTTTTTAATAGAAGTCACTTCTCATTTCTTAGTCTTATTTATCTCTCTAAGGATAGTAATGGTAGTATTTTTTAAAGTTTTATTCTACCAGACGAATTTATTTCTTCTCCTCCTCCCTCCATTTGTTTTGGCCTTTATCATTTTAGAGACTTCCCTCAAGTATATGGTGATCCTTGGTTATTGGCCCATGTTTAGGAGTTGGACAGTCAAAAACTGATTAGAAAGTCTGTGTGCCATGAGTTAAGTCTTGTTGAATTCTAGACTTTACCATAAAGTAATCTGGTGAGCCATTTTATCCTGAAACCTCCAGTGTCAGTATCTTTTAGTTGATTTTTTTCTTTGGTGCAGATCAAATTTTTCAGAGAAGTTTCTTTCAGTCACCTACCCTGGAGGATATAAGCCTGAGTGATAGTGTTCTGGGAGCCATATGAAGAGAAGAAAATTGTTACTCTGATATATAAACTTCTGCTTATTAACGAAGCTGCTGCTAGTTGTTGATGGTTTCCCCTAGTCTAGACTTTCATTTTTAATTTCTCCAGAGAATAACCTCTAGCAACATGCCTGGGAGGGGAAAGACAGTTTGCTGAGCTCTCTGGAATAGGTGAAGAGAACTGGAAGGTTCTATTTCTTACCAGTATTTTTTTTTTTCCAGAAAATCTCCTTGTTTTTAGGCTCACCTTCAACCTCACTTCCAGACATGCCTATTGTTTCAAATTGCTGAGCTTTTTATGGGTTCTGCAGCATAAATTAATTTGAATTAAATTTTCCTGGGTCTGCTAAGTCAGTTATTTGTCTTTTTACTTTCCACTTTCTAAAATGCTGTTGCTGTTGCTTCTTTCATTCTCTTTGTCTTGAAGGGGTATGTGTGTGTGAAGCCCTTTACTATGTTCAGTGGTATTTCAGGAGAGAGAGCAGAGCTAATGCACACTTTTCAGTTGACCAGAAGTTCCTTGACCTATTTAAACAGAGAAGCTCAGGGAAGTCACTCTCCCAGGTCTATTCCTGATTCTGTTAGAGCAAATGACACAGTGTTTTTCTAATAACAGAGTTTTGTTTGCTTGTTTTAAGGGATACTCCTGATGCTGATCAGAAAAGTCACAAATTGTGTTTTATTTTCCTCCTTTATGCCAAGCCTCAACTGTGTTTAACTCAGTCCTTTTCTATAGCTTTGCAGGCCCATGAATGAAGTGTATTTCATTTATCATTCATGAACAGGAAAGAGAATTTGAAATGTCATATAAAAATGCTCTGTGTTAAGATGTATATGATAAGCCCTAGAACAACCACTAAGGAAGTAACTCAGAAAAATATAGTGAAACACCATGAAGGAAATTAAAAGGCTGCGTCAGAAAATATTCACTTAGTATCAAAGGGTAAGTAGTAAATGAGGGACAGAGGAACAAAAAAAAACATTAGATACAGAGAAAACAAAATTAAATTGGTAAACATAATCCAACTGTATCAATAATAAATGTGAATGGATTAAATAGTCCAAATGGCAGAGATGACCAGTCTAGATTTAAAAAAAAAAAAAAAACCAGAACACAATATCCAGCTATATGCTGGATAAACAGAATAGAAAATAGAAAAAGAATAGACAAAAGTTGTGTGTGTTTTTTTTAAAGATCAACAAAACTAGCAAACCTTTTAGCTAGATTGACGAAAAAAAGAATACTTAAACTACTAAAATCAGAAATGAAAGAGGGGCAGTACTACCAACCTTACAGAAATAAAAATGATGATAAAGGAATCCTATAAACAATTCTATGCCAGTAAGTTGGACAACTTAGATGAAATGGACAAATTACTTGAAAGGAATCCTCGATAACATAAAAAGTTGATATTGTGATGCATTTACAGGCTGTTGCCTTCTCCACTCAAGGACGCAGTGGAAGTATCAACCTGGAGAAGATGCTATACGATGCAAGAGGTGAACTCTGCCCTTAGCAAAATCCAGCTGGTGGGATATTCTCAGAAAATTGTGAGTGTTAATATGATTTTAAGTGATGCATGAATGCTTCCAATTCATATTGTTACCCTTTGGGAGGATCTTATAGTTCCCTTTCTTTAGCCATTCAGTCACTGAGAATCTTGTACGAGTATGAGGTGAAAAGACAGACAGTCATTATCCTCCATCCTCCAGGTTCTTGTTGGTGTTCTTTCCTAACACTCACATTCCCCAGCATTAGTTAGCCTTCTCTTGACCAGCTTGTAATGATCAGGAGAAAGACATCTCACTCTATTCACTTCAGAATAGTGGGTGCAACTTTATAGGTTTTGGACAGGTGAAATAGGAAACAGCATATAACAGATCAAGAAGCAATTTGTCAAGTATAAGTTTTGAACTTTGACCTGATAGTAAGGGTTCCCATTTTGTTAACTTGTGCCCAGAGCCCCTCGGTATAGAATGACCAAGAGATTAATGCCTAGCCTAAAAAAAGAAAAAGAAGGGGCACCTGGGTGGCTCAGTCGTTAAGCATCTGCCTTCGGCTCGGGTCATGATCCCAGGGTCCTGGGATCGAGCCCCACATCAGGCTCCCTGCTCGGCAGGAAGCCTGCTTCTCCCTCTCCCACTCCCCCTGCTTGTGTTCCTGCTCTCGCTGTGTCTCTCTCTGTCAAATAAATAAATAAAATCTTTAAAAAAAGAAAACCCAGGTAATTTTCTCTTTGGCCTTTCTGGTCATCTATCGTCTCTCTCTGTCTTTTGATGAGTCAGGCCTGGGGTCGTGGTACATGTGGCTGAAACTCAGAGAGGGGGCAAGTAAAGACTAGGATTGCTTTCTGGGTCTACCATATGGTCTCCATTTTTTGTTTTGTTTTGTTTTGGTTTTTGGTTTTTTTTGCTTTATTTTATACTTTGTTTTACCTTAAATTTTCTTTATCTAAGTGGATAAAGATATTTCTGGGTTTTTTTCCTGCAAAGACTTATCTGGTGTGACTGTACTGCTGAAAGCTCATCACACATTCTTACTGTGGTTCTTTTCTAGGAGCTTTTTGGTGCAGTCCAGGTGACTCCGCTAAGCTCAGGCTATGCCCTTGGAAGCTCCAACTGGATTATCCAATCCCATTATGAGAAAGTATCATATGTTTCCGGATCCTCCTTACTTACCACACATCCCCAGGTAATTCTAAATCTCTTTAACAACTCAGTTTTTTGGTTATTTAACCCAAATTCATAATATATCCAGAGTATCATCAGTTGTTTTTAAATCTTCCTAATTTTGGTTTCTAATGTATCCTTTTATTTTTTTTAATTTTTGTTGTTATGGTAAGAATACTTAACATGAGATCCGTCCTCTTAATTTTTGTACTATACATTATTGTTGACTATAGGTGCAGTGTTGTATAGCAGATCTCTAGAGCTTATCTTGCTTAACTGAAACTTTATGTTCTGCAGATAATCTTCATGAAAGTTAGATTTTTCATGTCCCAGTATTTAGGATTGCAAGTTCCTCTGTAAGATCCTGCTGTCTTTAGGTTCATCTCTAGGATTCTGAGATTTTCCACCACTTCCAATTACCGTAGCCTGATATAGAACAGAAATGGTCACTCATTTACTCAGCAAATGTTAGTTATTTCTTTAATGAGGGTCTACTATGTATCAAGCACTCATCTAGGCATTAGAGAATCAGTGGTGACCCACAGGCAAAGTCCCAGCTCATGATTCCATGTTCAGAAGAGCAGAGAGTGCCATTGTGATTGCAGCATGCTGAGTATAGTCAGCAGGGGTGTCCATGAGATAAGCAGAGCCAGGTCATATGGAACTTTGTAGACCGTGATGAGAAATTTGGATTTTATTTTACTTTACTTTTAAAGATTTACTTATTTTAGAGAACACAAGCAGGAGGGGCAGAGGGAGAGGGAGAAAGAATCTCAAGCAGACTCCATGCTGAGCACGGAGCTCGATCTCACAACCCTGAGCTCTGGGCTCAGTCTTACAACCCGGAGATCACGACGTGAGCCGAAACCAAGAGTCAGACGCCCAACCAACTGCACCACCCAGGCACCCCTGGATTTTATTTTAATGTGTAGAGGAAAGCTATTGGAAGATTTTAAGTCCGTCATTCGTTAACAATCTTATTTGGCAAGTAGCTAAGTACATAACCATTGTTACAAATGTATTCTTTATTCCTTTTTAGGTATTATTGTTCATTTCCTAAATCCTGATTCTTTCCATGTTTGTAAGGGAGGGGCAGAGAAGATTAGATAGTTAGCTGTTGGATGGGTACAAATCTAGATAACTTGGGGAAGTCCATATCCTGTTTTAATATGAAGGGGAAAAAACGACTGCTGTAGGTCTAGAACAATAAGATGCATCTGAGACTAGAGAGCAGGCGGAGGCCCGTGCGGGGCTGTTGCTCAGCAGGCCCGGCCTGGCTTTGGGCCCCGAGCCTCCCAGCCGGGGACTCTGCACCTGCGCCCGTCCGGCCGCTGCCCGCTCCCCTGGCACGGCCGCGGTTCCAGCTACAGCGCACCGCCTGGGTGGCTGGGCGGTCCATGGGCAGTAGCGAGGGCCACAATGACAGATTACGGCAAGGAGCAGCGCAATGAGCTGGAGGCTCTGGAGTCCATTTACCCCGACTCCTTCACAGTATTATCAGAAAATCCACCCAGTTTCACCATTACTGTGACATCTGAGGCTGGAGAAAATGATGAAACTGTCCAGACTACCCTCAAGTTTACATACAGTGAAAAATACCCAGATGAAGCTCCTCTTTATGAAATATTCTCCCAGGAAGATCTAGAAGATAATGATGTCTCAGACATTTTAAAACTATTAGCATTACAGGCAGAAGAAAACCTTGGTATGGTGATGATCTTTACTTTAGTGACAGCTGTGCAAGAAAAACTAAATGAAATAGTAGATCAAATAAAAACTAGAAGAGAAGAAGAAAAGAAACAAAAAGAAAAAGAGGCAGAGGAAGCTGAAAAGCAATT
>NC_138370.1:42190701-42223940 GCF_054177405.1 Leptonychotes weddellii | reverse complement strand
GAGGCAGAGGAAGCTGAAAAGCAATTATTTCATGGCACTCCTGTTACAATTGAGAATTTCTTAAGTTGGAAGGCCAAGTTTGATGCAGAGCTCTTGGAAATTAAAAAGAAACGAATGAAAGAAGAAGAACAAGCAGGAAAAAATAAATTAAGTGGGAAACAGCTCTTTGAAACAGATCATAATCTTGACACATCTGATACCCAGTTTTTGGAAGATGCTGGAAACAATGTGGAGGTAGATGAATCTCTGTTCCAAGAAATGGATGACTTGGAGCTAGAGGATGATGAGGATGATCCCGACTATAATCCTGACCCAGAGAGTGATTTGACTGACTAGTGGACTATCCCCATCTGCAGAGAGGTATGACTGCCACAGCATCTGTGGCTGTGCTGACGTGTTGATTTTTCTTTCTTTTTTTCTAAGAAAAAATAATTTTCAGGAGAATATTCTTCTGATAGCTTTCATCATTGAACTTAATAAACTGACCTTAAAGTTGCAAATAAAAAAAAAAAATAAGGTGCATCTGAGCTACCACTTTGTATTGGCTTTTTTCATACCTTTTATAATTAAGTTTCATCTCAAGGTCTAGAGGGGCCAAGTTGCTGTTTTTTCCTAGAGCTAGCAGAATTCTGGGCCTTTCCTGCTTATTGAAATCAAAAGCCCATCAATGTCATCTTAATCTGCTTCATTGAATCAAAATACTTTATTGGCAGCTTCTATCATTCTTGATATATTCTTCTGTAAAAGACAGAAAGATTACTTGGCTGCCAACTCTTCTGATTTGTCCTGCTTAGATCAAAGCCTTTACCCTACTACTGATGCAATTTCCAGTAAATTATTCTTCCAAGGTTCGTAAATTTAAAGGGAAAATAAGGTCTTGAAAGTAATGAGCAACATACCTAAGTAACTCATTTTAATTTCTAGCTGGCAACCAGTGTTGTATGTAAAAAAAAAATAATAATAATGAATTAGATTTTCTTTTACCCAGATAATTAGATTCTATATTGAATTAGCAGGGATAAGAAAAGTTTAGATTTGGAAAAACTTAGTAGTCAGCTTCATAGGTCAGCAGACTATGGCCCATGGACCAAATTTGGCTTGCCACCTGTTTCTGTAAATAATACCTTGTTGCAGGACAGCCACATCCATTTAGTTAGGGATTGTGTATGGCTGCTTGCACACTATAACAGCAAAGTTCTGCTTTAGAGTTAAACTTTACAGAAAAGGCCAACCGCTGACCTACTTGAGTGGAACCCTCCGAGCTGGGAAGAATAGGCTGCTGTAGTGATCTAATAAGCTAATAAGCAGAGGGGAGTGGGGAGTTGGATTAAGCCTGACGTGGTAAGAATGGAGTGACAGAGAAAACACTGGCAGGTCTTTAATTCAACAAATACTTATTGATTGCTTTCTGTCTTCAGGGAAGGAAAAATACAGATTTCATGCTTAGATGATATGGAGAATGGTGATGATGACACTAATCCAGTCGACAAGGAGGAGTTGGCAGAGGGGATTCTGGTTTTAGGAGGGGGTAGTGGCTATGATGAATAGGAATTTGAGTGAACACTGGGGACAGATGAAAATATAGAACTGGAACTTGGATGTGAAGGCAAGCCTGGAGACAAATTGGAGGAGCATCAGATTTTTTAAAGTATGTAAAGAGCTGAAGGGGAAAAACTGAGCTGTGGGGAACATTTACCAATAGAAAGTGGAAGGAAGAAAAATGATCTTGAATAAGAATGGAGAGTTAGAGGAGAATTGAGGCCCATAAAAATACAGCATCCCAAATGGAAGGAGAGAGCTAGCTTTTACTGAGCAGAATGTCTCAGTATTCATTTTTCTGATTGATCTGATATTCAACAGCATACTGAATTCTTATATTCTAATGTTTATCTATTGATGGTAATATTATCTGCAAAGAAGTAACAATTGTGTCACTTTTCTTCCAATCCTTTTATCTTTTCTTTCTTTTTTCCTGTCTCACAACTACATACTCTAGTCCCAGGTAGACAGAAGTGATGACAGTGGAGGCCTTGTCTATACTGGACTGTAAAGGGAATGCTTTGGTAGCTTCTTCATTAAATAGGATGGCTTACTCCTTGTTTTTAGCTATCAAGTGAGGAGTTTCTCCTCTGTTCCCAATTTTCTGCTTTTTAAAAATCAAATGTAGATGTTGTACTTTATCAAATGCCTTTTCTGAGTCTGTGAGATGATCACGTGATTTCTTTCCTTTAGACCAGTAATGTAGTGAATTATACTAGCTTTTCTTACATTTAACTGTCCTTGTAGTCTTGGGATAAGTCTTATTTGATCACAATTTATTCTTTTTAAAATACGCTCCTGGAATAAATTGATCAGTATGTCTGCATTACTGATTTTCTTCAAAGAATAAGTTTTTGCTTTTAATTGTTTTTGTTGCATTTTCATTCTCTATTCTGCCCTTTATGATTTCCTTCCTCCCATCTTTGGGTTTACTCTGTTGCTTTTCTTTTAATACTTATCTCATTTGCTTCCATCCTTCTGTGCTTTTCAGTAAGTGTGCTTTAAAGCTATGAGTTTCTCTCAGTATCATTTAACTCTGTTAAATTGTTGATACGTAGTGCTCTGTCAGTCATCTCTATGTATATCATAATTTCCTTCATATGTTCATGATGTAAGTAGCCAAAGATTGTTTTATAGTGCTTGTCTTTGTTTCTAGTCCATCCAATATGATTAGACTTAGGGTTAGATGAGAGACTTTTTTCAAGTCATACTTAAATGTTTCTGGATTTCTTTCTTTCTGTCTTTTTCTTTCTTTCTTTCTTTTTTTCTTTCTTTCTCTTTCTCTCTCTCTCTCTTTTGCATTTGGATAAGAGTATACTAATTCACTGAAGTGTTATTTTGAAACAGTCTGTTAATTAAGTGTTCTGTGTATGCTGGAAAAGACTGTATTTACTGTTGAATGAAAAATTTTCTATATGTATGTATTCATTTGAGTTTATTATGTTATTCTGGTCTTTCATATCTTTGCTTAGCTTCCAGTTTCTGAAAAGATGTGTTATTTGTTGATCAGTTTCTCCCTATACTTCCACCAGTTATTGCGTCTTATAGTTTTAAGCTGTGTAATCAGAGGTATATATGTTCATGATCATTATGTTTTATCAGGATGCTGATTTCTTTTTTTCTCTATCAAAACTGCATTAAAAGCCAAGAGACATTTTCCCCCTTCAGTATTTGCCTGGTATTCTTTTCCATCCCTTTCTTTTCATTCCTTCTGTATCCTTTTCTAGTGAATCCCTTGTAGACAACATAGAGATTTTTTTCTTTTTTCTTTTTTTTAAGATTTATTTACTTATTTTAGAGAGAACGTTCACATGAGTGGGGGAAGAGAGAATCCTCAAGCAGACTCCCCGCTGAGTGTGGAACCTGATGCGGACTCAATCCCACAGCCCCGAGATCATGACCTGACCCAAAACCAAGAGTCGGACACTCAACGACCTGAGCCACCCAGGCACCCTGATTCTTTTTTCTTTTTTAAATATTTTATTTATTTATTTATTTGAGAGAGAGAGCGCACAAGCACAAGCAGGGGGAAGGGCAGAGGGAGAAACAGACTCCCCGCCGAGAAGGGAGCCCAACACAGGGCTTGATCCCAGGACCCCATGTCCTGAGCCAAAGGCAGACGCTCAACCGACTGAGCCACCCAGGTGCCCCAATGAAACTATTTATATTTCCTGTAATTATTATTGTATCAAGGGCTTATTTTTGCAACCTTATTTCATGGTATTTTTAGTTTATTCTTTCCCCTGTCCTTTCTTCCCTTCTTTTAGATGGCTAAATGTAAGTTTGAACACATGTATTTGATTTTTATTCTTCTGGGTTGTTCCTTAGTTTATTTTTCCTTTGAGTATCCTGAACTTATCAGTATCTTTTTCTTTCCCTCCAAAGCCACATTTCCTCTTGTCTCTGCCATCTTTTTCCTCTTCCTCTCCCCCCCACCACCCTCCCACCATGTTCATACTGTCTGGAATTTTAGTTCTGGGTTATTTAAAATATACATAGAGTACTGAATATATTGCTTATTTATAGATAACAGTGAACCTTATTGAGTTTTTTTTTTTTCAACCTTACTTCCCATGTATCTCATAATCCTTCTAGATTTACTTTCCTTTTTCCAGGAGTACTTGAGGAATGTTCACCAAGAGGGTCTTAAAATGGTAAACCTTATGAGGCCTTGAAGTACTAAGAATATCTTTAATATTTCCTCACATTTAAATGATAGCTTGGATAGATACAAAATTCAAGGAAAAGAACTTTGAAACTATAAAGTTTTGAAAGTATTTCTTCCTTTTCCACTTGTGCCCTTGTTGCAGCTTAAGAACTGCAAAGCCCTGGGGCACCTGGGTGGCTCCTTTGGTTAAACCACCCAGGTGCCCCAGAGCTTTGTGTTACTTTAGATTTGTTCCTTTATGGGGTCTGCTTTTAGAATTTTCACTTTGTCTTCAGCATTCTTAAGTTTTACTGTGATGTATCTTAAATGTGTATTTTTTTTTTTCTATAATACTTTGAGAAATCTTCCAATTTCCTTTAACACAGAAGGATTCTTAATTGTTGTTAAAATTATTTATTCTTCTTATGGAACTTCTAGTATACAGGTATTGACACTTCTGTGTTTTCCATCTCTCTCTCTCTTTTTTTTCCCCCCATCTCCTTCTTGAAGCCTCCTGAAAAGACTCCTCAACTTGATCTTCCAGCTCATGAATTCATTCTTGAATGAATACATACGCATATACATACTGCTCTTTAACCTATGTGTTGAATTCTTTATGGCAGTGACTGTATTTTTATACATAATATTTTCAAGTGTTTTTTTATACATAATCATTTTTATTTTACTTATTTTTATTTGTGTGTGGACTTTTCTAATGCATATTCTACTGTTCCATCTAGTTTATTAATTCTCCATGTAGGGTCAGTTTTTAGCTTATTGTATTTAGTAGGTGTTGCTTTCCTCGGTGATCTTGTTTTATTTCCCTGTCAGCTCTTACTAGCTGGCCTTCAGGGAAATCCTTTTGTACCTCTGCTCTAGACACTGCTTTTTTTCCCCAGAATTTGTCTTCCTTACTTGTTACCACTAAGCCTAAGCCTTGTACCACTTAGCCTCATAGTATGAGGGAGCAAGGAAGGGCTGGAAGGTCTGCCTATACCTTTTTTGAACACTTATCCCACTCTTCTGGTATTTTCTACCTCACAGTACATTGGAGCCCGCCACAATCTGCCAGTGGTAGTATGGAGGAGAGAGAAAAGGACAGAGTTCCTTGCCAACCTGTATTCTTCCTGCAGTGCTCAGCCCTCTTTGGCTCTTGCTTGCCATTTTGTTCCCATTCCAGCACCCATGGTTTCCCCAGGAATTCATCATGGTGGTTTAGTTTCTCAAAATTGTCAGATGCCCTTATTTCTGTGCTTTCTCTCAGCTTAGATTCTACAAGAGGGCCAGCGGCTTATGTTGACTATATCTTGTTGGGAACTCTAGTGGAATTTTTGTTTTGTTTTAAGGTATTATTATTTCCTTATATTTCTGATTAGAAGATTAATTTGTATTGTAGTGGTTTTGGAAAATACAAAAATCTCAGAAAGCAATAAAAATTGTGATGATCCTAATATCCAGAGATAACCCTTTGCAGCCTGCTTTTCTGCTTTTTCCCATTAACTATATAATGAGCACTCCTCAGTTCATTAGTATTCCACACGTTTGATATCTGCCTAGTATTCCATCATATGGATATCCGAGAAGGTATCTGTTTTCTCATAGATGTTTAAATTATTTTAAGTTAAAAAAAAAAAAAATTTTTTTTCCTGAAAAACATCTACTCCAAATAGATGTGCATTCTGCCCAAAAAGAGGACATAGGACACAGTTTAAAGACAGTAACTAATAGAACAAAACAGATGGTGGCTGTTGGATAGATCCCATAAATGCGTTAGCTGTAACTAGTGAGCACTTTTGGTTAATATTAGAGCCCAAGCCTTCCTGGCCTTAGGAATCAAATTAATGGATTTGCTTGTGGGTTGTGAACTTACATTTGCACACCAACTCTATTTATATATATTTATTTATTTTATATATATGTGTGTGTGTGTGTGTGTGTGTATATATATATATATATATATATAGTATTTATTATGATGGTTGAAAAAACAATGTGATAGTCATTATTTGAAAAGCTTCCTGGCTATGCTGCCTCACTTCAGGGGTAGGACTTGAGTTTTAGATATGAAAATCACCAGCATAATAGAACAAAACTACATATACCTGGACATGGGAAGCTACAGAATTTTGGGTTAGTTTTAAAAAACTAACAGGACACTGATTCCCATTTAAGGTTGAGATTTGAAATACAGAAAATTGTATTGTGTGGTAGATATTTTGTTGTTGTTGTTACTATTGATAGTGGGTTTAAGTTTGGTTTGTTTATTGTTTTGATTTTATTCCCATCCTTCTTCTGACTATTGAAAGAGACCCAGAAAGTTGTCCATCCCACTGCTTCAGCCCTCCTGGCCTTGAGGCCCAGACAGGTGGTTCTCTGGTTTGCAAGGTGGGTGGTGGCTGTGAGGGACAATGAGAAGAGAGATGGCTTGCAAGCAAGGGCTCCAGATGGGAACTTCTGCCTTAGGGCAGTGGCTCTTAACATTCTGTGGGCCAGGGACCCAAAAGCCTGGACCCAAAAATCTGATAAGAATGATTAAAATAGGGTCACCTGGGGTGGCTGAGTCAGTTAAGCCTCTGACCCTTGGTTTCATCTGAGGTCATGATCTCAGAGTCGTGAAACTGGGCCCTGCATCGGGCTCCACACTCAGTGCAGAGTCTGCTTAAGAATCATTCCCCCTTTGTTCCTCCCCCTGCTCATGCACTCTCTCTCTAAACCAATAAAATCTAAAAAAAGGAAAAAAGAATGACTAAAATATACTGTATATATCTGCACACCTACACAAGACTTTGCATTTATTTGGAGACTGTAAGTTTATAGAGCCCTCAGAATCCCATTGTTATGTCTCAGATTGAGAATCTCTTTTGAGTTAGAACTTGGAAATAATTTTTTTTAAGAAATAAAATTAATTTTAAAAATTAATTGGTGGGGGCGCCTGGGTGGCTCAGTCAGTTAAGTGTCTGCCTTCAGCTCAGGTCATGATCCCAGGGTCCTGGGATAGAGCCCCGCGTCAGGCTCCCTGCTCAGTGGGGAGTCTGCTTCTCCCTCTCCCTCTGTCTACTGCTCACCCTGATTGTGTGCTCTCTCTCTCTATCTCACTCTCTCTCAAATAAATAAAATCTTAAAAAAAAAAATTAGTGGGGCGCCTGGGTGGCTCAGTTAAGCATCTGCCTTCGGCTTAAGTCATGATCTCAGGGTCCTGGAATCAAGCCCTGAATCGGGCTCCCTGCTCAGCGGGGAGTCTGCTTCTCTTCTCCCTCTGCTGCCTCCCCTTATGCTCTCTCTCAAATAAATAAATAAAATCTTAAAAAAAAAAAAATGGTAATTTCTACTCAGTCAATTCCCTGAAGCCTGTGATGTTCACAGTGGAAATTCCTTCTTGTTGACAGGGCTGGAAAAGGTTGGTACCTGGCCTATGAAAGTCTCCTTTGTAGCACACACTTCCCAGCATTCACTCTGCCTCTCCTTCCTCATCCTTCTCCCGTGGGAGTTCAGGATGAACTATTGCTTTGTTCTCCTGAGGTCTTAAAGACTTTGGCAGTAATAAATGTATATTCTTCTCTTAATCTAAAGAAATTATCTTAAATTTGGACTCTTGAATAGGTTTCTAGAGCTAAGGCAGTTTCTTGGGTAGGCTTGTTTGTTTTGCTCTGTTTTGTTTTTTTATATTTTTCTCTTCCCTCTCAATTCCCCAAATGTTTTGTTGTTATTTATGCAGTGCTTTGATCTGGATGTTCTGCAGTTTGGTTTTGGATTTTTTAATTTATTTTATTATAATAAATATGTGACTTGTTCCAAATCTTCATGTGGATGTACACAGCCATTCCTTAATCTTCTGATGTAAAATTAATTTCCTTCTAGATATCCCTGGGAGAGATCTGTAGGCCGCTACTTCTCCCTTCAGGCCTGGCCTTACGATGCTCTCACAATCAGGTTTAGTCCTTGGGAGGTTTCTGGGAGTGTTTGTCTTTCTCTTGTATGGAACTGGGGAATTAAAGCCACATGGTCAGCCTTATGCACAAGGCAGAGCTGGGATGTAGTATCAATACAGGAGACATTTTCCTGCATCCACAAAACTCTGACTTTAACACAGCTGGTTGAGGCTTCCTGTGCACCCCTGGTCACATGGCTCCCATGGAACACCTGGGCTTCATTTATCCACTCTTTTCTTCTGTGAGGTATCAGACACAGTTCTGGGTCCAGTATTGACCCTTCCACTCAAGAGGGGGCAGCATATTTTCACTTTACTTCTCTGGGCTGATAGAACTTCACTTCATCTATGGAGACCAGGTGATTAATACTCTATAGCATCACATCTCTGCACAACTTTCCCTGAGGTATGTCCGGGAGGGCCCACTCTTCCTGGGTAAAGGACATGACCACATCCTCAAAGTGGTATTTAAGAAAAACATCAGGGGGCACCTGAGTGGTTCAGTGGGTTAAGCATCCAACTCTTGATTTTGGCTCAGGTCATGATTTCAGGGTCATGAGATCAATCCCTGCATCGGGCTCCACACTAAGCTTGGAGCCTGCTTGAGATTCTTTCTCTCCCTCTCCTGCCCCCGCCCTCCCCAACCCCCAGCTCCTGCTCACACGTGCTCTCTCTCTCAAAAAAAAATTTTTTTAATAGAAAAGAAAGACCTCAGGACAAGCCATACAACATCCAGCTCCCTCCCCAGTTGTCAAGGCCACAGACAAGAAGCTTTTTTCTCCCTGTGGACACAGCCACAAGTAGTCCCAAAAGCCTCAGTCGCACCTCCTTGGGTCGGTCCTGAAGAAACAAAGCTCTTGTCCTCACTGGCAACACAGTCCCAACCAGTAAAAGTTTAACCTGTTATATTTGGGGGTGGTGGAAAAGTTGAGCTACAAATGATTCATGATTAGTTTGGAGAATTGGGCTCAGGAAGCAGACCATGAAACAAGGAGGGAGAAACTGGACAACTTGCTGGACTCCTATCTATTACTTTCCACACGTGCTGTTTTGTTTCTTACCTATGGACAGCTTCTCTGCAGAGTACAGTTGACTCTTAATTAACACGTTTGAACTGCACAAGTCCACTTATGTATGGAAGTTTACAGTACTGTATTTTTTTGTCCTTATGATTTTCTTAATATTTTCTTTTCTCTAGCTTTATTGTAAGAACATAGTTTATAATACAACATATGAACTATGTATTAATCGACTACGTTATCAGAAAGGCTTACCATCCACAGGAAGCTATTAGTAGTTACATTTTGGGAGAGTCAGAAGTTATATGCGGACTCCCCCACCCCATGTTGTTCAAAGGTCAACTCTATTTCCTTCTCTCAAAAATAACGTATGCTACTTAGATGCATTGATTGATTTGTTCAGGCACCCCTTCCGTCACTTAGTCTATGGCATCTCTTAAACCCCTGCTTTGGGCAGTGGAATATGCTAGGCTGGAAGGGGAACGAGGAGGGGTAGGTTTTACATTTACAGAAGTTACAATAGGGGAATAAGATGCGGACCTACAGGACTTTTCTTCGGGGTGCAGGTGGTTAATCCTGTCAGATTAGAAATCCCCTAAAGTGCCGAGGGATTTTCCCCCCTTCCTGGGCAGATTAGGGAGATCTCATGGGAGAGCGGGCTTTGAATTGGTCTTAGAAAGCTAGAGACGGGGCGCCTGGGTGGCTCAGTTGGTTAAGCGACTGCCTTCGGCTCAGGTCATGATCCTGGAGTCCCGGGATCGAGTCCCGCATCGGGCTCCCTGCTCAGCAGGGAGTCTGCTTCTCCCTCTGACCCTCCTCTCTCTCATGCTCTCTGTCTCTCATTCTCTCTCTCTCAAATAAATAAAATCAAAAAAAAAAAAGAGACAATGTGCTTCATGATCTCAAATTTATGTCTTCCTTTCTCTCATCAAAGAAGTGTAGGTCATTGGGTCATTCACTCATTCCTTCTTTTCTGCCTCTAAGTAAACCTGAAGAATTTTAATACGGAAAAAGGCTTTCGGTGGACTGTCTCATTGCCTCACTACCGGATTCTCTGTCGCATAACCATGATGAGATTTCTCCTGTTTGCCTTGCTCAGCTTAGTCTTGTGCACCTGGCTTTCTCCCTCTTTTACCTCATAGATTTGGTTCACGTCTCTAGCCCAACAGCAATCAGCCTCCAGCCAAATTTACTCTTTTCTGTTTTCCCCAGCATCTCACAGCTGCATTTGACACCGTTCATCATTCTCTTGTTAAAATTCTGTTTAGTCTCGGCTTCTGGGGCAGTCTTGCTGTTTTCTTAACTCTACTTAATCTTTTGTTATATTATAGGGTGCAAGCACCAGAAAGCTATCTTTCCCAAACTGCTCATTTTTACAGGCAGGGAAGCTCTGCACTGCATTATGTACTTGTTTACTTGCTTCTCTCCCCACTTACCTTATGGGGTCCCACAGCCTTGGCCCTAGGCACACTCCACTTTCCTCAACTCTAAACAAACTGACATTTTTGTTAAATACTTTGAAAAAGGTACCTAGCAAATCTCCATATCTATCACGCATCTTTGTTTTATCTTTTATTCTCATAATAAATCCATTTGTTAACCCCTAAACACCTGCAGCAGTCCAACACTGGACTTACTATTGCCTCCTTATTCTTTTAAATCATTGCGCCCAAATTTCCCTTTGTCTACATTTCTGACTTGAGAATTTGGAGCCATCTTAAGGTCTCACTTTATCCATTGTCCAGTACATCTGCCCCTTTCCCACCTGTCTATTAATGGTTTTCTGTGATACTGTGTAGATCTGCCTCTTCCATCTCCTCAAGTGCCATAAAATTACAGTTTTTTCCCCCTTTATGTCCAGGCTGCTACAGGGGGCTTCTGAGTGTTGTCCCTCTTTTTGGTCTCACCCCCTCCTCAGCTGTCATGTGCTTCAGACTGTTGATTCCTTACTGTCCACTCTGTCAGTCTTCATGATTCTGACCTTTTTGGTTCTTTACTAGTTACACTTTCCCTCATTTTTACTAATCTCTTTTCTCAGCCCCAAAGAAAACTTTCCATTCCAACCAAATAAATTCATTTGTACAGTTCGCCTTTCTCTGCCTTCTGCCCACCCTCTCTCCAGCCCTCCTGCCAAAGTCAACTTGCTGTTTCTCACCTTGCTGACTTCTAGAGAACTATTTCCCAGTATGGAATGCTCTCACATTTCCTACCAGACCATGTTCTTTTTGTGCATTCATTTATTCAGCAAATGTTTGTTTACTATTTGCTGTGTGCCAGGCATTTTGCTAGGAATTAGGGATACCAAATCCTTGCCCTCAGGGAGCTCCATAGTCCTGTGGGGGACACAAGTAAATAGGGAGTTACAAAGCAGTGTGAATAGTGCTGGTATAGAAAGTCTTAGAGGCCACGGGGGCATATGTAGAAGGGACATCTTGCTGTGGGAAAGAAGGGGTGTCATGCAGCCGTTCCAAAGGATATTTTAAAGTTCCTTAGCCAAAGAAAGAAAACTAGACGCAAAACTTCACCTGCCAGAAAGCCGTGTATAAGTGGCCCCACCTGGCCTGGTGGGGCCCTCTACTCTGCATTCCTCTTGGCCCTTATAGACCCAGTACAAACTCTTGAAATTCACATTATATTTTCTATGGCTTTTTGAATAATCCTCTTTTATTTTTAACATTTATTCATTTGAGAGAGAGAGAGAGAGAACTGGGGTGGGGGGCAGAGGGAGGAGAGAGAAACATAAGCAGACTCCGTGCTGAGCGTGGAGCTTGACATAGGGTTCGATCCCACGACCCTGAGCTTAGACCTGAGCCAAAGCCAAGAGTCAGATGCTCAACCAACTATGCCACCCAGGCGCCCCCAAAATCCTCTTTTTTGACAATACATACATGTTTTCTCTTCAACTAGATTATAGGCTACTTTCTAGGACCTAGAGACTGAGTATCCTTTTTCTCATACTCTGTGCAAAGTGTCCAATGTAAATTCACCAGCAGAGGACCCAACACAATGACCACAGCTTCCTTGGGCCTAGGGCTTTTCAAAATTTTATTCCACAAGCTTGACTGTGACTGTCAACCTTGGAAGGTATTTTTTCTTTTTTTTTTTTTATTCTTATGTTAATCCCCATACATTACATCATTAGTTTTAGATGTAGTGTTCCATGATTCATTGTTTGTTCATAACACCCAGTGCTCCATGCAGAATGTGCCCTCCTCAATACCCACCACCAGGCTAACCCATCCTCCCACCCCCCTCCCCTCTAGAACCCTCAGTTTGTTTTTCAGAGCCCATCATCTCTCATGGTTCGTCTACCCCTCCGATTTCCCCCCGTCATTCTTCCCCTCCTGCTACCTTCTTCTTCTTCTTCTTCTTTTTTTTTTTTTTCTTAACATATATTGGAAGGTATTTTTATTTGATTCTTGGACACAATGGAATTTTCTGTTGTGTGTGTTTGAACAAAATGTTCCCACTCAAAGCACTCAGTGAGTTGCCATTGACACCAATAATATACACATTTGCCCTTTGGTGGTGAAATGGAGATGTTGGCGGTACCAGCTTGGTTCTGAGAGTGTCACTAAAAGGCTTTGAAAGCTGATTCTTTACAGTAGCCTTGTGAATCAACAAGTGCCTCCAGGTATAGGGCTAAAATAACAAACATCTAGTCTGACCTGATCATGAAGTATTTCTCATAACTTCCAACTCCACGGTATTCATGTTGTAGTACTGCTTTTGTTTCTTACTATGGGCATTAATTTTTCAAAGGAAGGCAACATTGATGGCTGAGGTTCAGAGATAATGTCGTTTTCAGGGCCACATTTGCTCTCCCTTATATGTTTTCATTTCAGTCAGTAGTTCTTAACCTTTTGGGGGGTCACAGCCCCATATGACAACCCAATCAAATCTATGGGGAAGTGTACATAGGCACACACAGAATTGTATATACTATTTAGGGTGTTCCTAGACCCTCTGAATTCCCCCATCAGCCCTGTGACTCGTTGTTGGCTTGTTCTAATAAGGTTCTTACAAAATTGTTGTCATTTTAAGCTAAATATGCTAACAAAGTTTGATCCCTTTTGTCACCATTCGGTTCTTCTGTTTGACACATACACACAGTGAACATTTCCAGGCTCATTGCACATCTGTTACTATAAACCACTGTCCTGTACTTCTTCCTTCTCTGGAAACAATGAATGCATATGTATTTTTTAGAGAAGTACAAATAGATAGATCAGTTCTGCCCAGGCAGAGGAAAAGCTCTTGTATGCATTAGTATAATACATCTGTGCAAGTAGGAATTAGAATCTATTCAGTATAGCTGTCACGACCATGCTTTTCTGCCTTCATGTTAAAGAAATGTTTCTCGGGTTATAAAACAGCTTATATAACTGCAATCATGTTATTTAAAAATAACGAAGCCCTTATATCCATGTTTATATAAAATGCTAAAGGAATATACATCAAAAGGCACATATATTCAGATAACATTGCAGGTGGTGGGCCTTTGCTGTGCTACTGTTTGGAATTTTCTTTATTGGAAAATCCAGGTGGAATAGAGAAAGAAGGGATGAGGTCTCTTACTAAATTGGGTTTCTGGCTTTTTTCTTCTTACATTCCGGTGAGTATGTGAAATGCAATGAGGAAAAGATGTGTTACAAAATAGCGCCAGCATCTCAAATCCATGGGCCTTCATTTTTGTTTTCAGTTTGAATCCTGATTTCTTTGGAAAGGGTAGTTAGTGTTTTGGGTTTTTTTAAGTGCTCTGAAAACAATCAAAATTAAATTCAAATTGTGCCAGGTAAAAATAAAAATATAACATCCTAAGGATCACATAATAGTGCACCACGGTGGGACTTCATAGTTTACAAGAAGATTGTGTATATTAATTCATGAGACTCTCAGAAATCAGTGAAGGAAGATGGGTCAACAAATAGGCCGGTGTTGTAAGAAACCCAGCTCAGAGCCTTAGCTGAGGTCCCATGACTAGTAAGGGACTGGGAGGGAGGCTTTATATTTCTGGCTCCTAATTCAGCGTTCTTCCTGGCTTCTCTGCCTTGGATACGTGGGAAAATCGCCTGGCTCTCTGAGTCCCAGTTTGCATTTTCATAATGTAAACTTATTTCATGTATTTATTTCAAGTTTTTACACTTGTTTTCATTTTGCAGAGTTGTGTTGAGAATCAGATTATACAGTGCAGTGGTTCTCAAAGCATGATCCCTAGACCAGCACCAGGAGCATCTCTTGGGAGCTTGTTAGAAATGCAAATTCTTAGGCCCACCTCAAACCTGAATCGGAAACTCTGGGTTTGGCACCCAGCAGTCCATCTTTTAGCATACCCGCCAGGTGATTCTAATACACACTCAGGTTGGAGACTCACCAATGATATGTGTGAGATAGCATTTTGAAAAGCGCAATGTGTTCTAGAAATTTGAGATAGGAAGCTGTTTTTTTTTTTCCTTTTTTAAAGATTTTATTTATTTGAGAGAGAGTGAGAGAGAGCATGAGAGCAGGGTGAGGGGCAGAGGGAGAAGCAGACTCTCCGCTGACCAGGGAGCCCCATGCGGGACTCAACCCTGGAATCATGACCTGAGCCGGAGGCAGACACTTAACCGACTGAGCCACCCTGTTCTTTTTTTTTTTCTTTTTTTTTTAATTGAGGTAAAATTTATGTATAGTGAAACCCAAAGATCTTAGACATACAGTTCTATGAATTTTCACATTATGTGAAATAATATCCAGTTGAGGCATGGAACTCTTTCATCATTCTGTAAAGTTCCCCCTTGCCTCCTCTGGTCTGTCCTCATCCCCGCTGGGCAACTGCTGTTCACGGACAAACTTCATTAGAGGAAATAAGAGGACACGACAATGATTTGATCACAGAACAATGACTGTATTCTCTTTTTCCTTTACTACTTATACTTACCATTTCTTTTTGAATTACTAAGCAGAGTTCTCTCTGGTTTTTCAGCCCATGGACCAAGCTTCTCTCAAAAACAGTGACGTTCTCATTCTGACAGGCCTGACCCAGATCCCCACCGCGAACCCAGACGGCATGGTGGGAGAGTTCTGCAGCAACCTGGGTATGTGGCCAGCTCATACTGTGAATAGGGTGAGGTGTGCTAGGTTCACTTTTTGATACCTTGCTTCTGTAGTAGTTTGTGCTCCTTCCCTTCACATTCACATCCTCCAGTGTTTCAGTTTTTCCCCCGTCTACTCCACTCTTCTCGCCTGTCCTTCAAAGCTTGCTGTTGTCAGCAAAAGCAATTCTTAAGCAACAGAAATCTGAAGAATGTCAGAATTGTCGTAAGAGTCAATGCAAGTGTTTAGCACTTTTATGCAACAAATACTCAACACTCTCCCACTTGACTTATGTTGAAAATTCTTATTTATTCTTCTTGCTTTGTGGTGGGATTTGGGGGCAGGACGGGCGTGCATACAAGGTAGCAGTTGTCAAAAAAGGGAAGAATCACATCTTTGCTTTGCAGATAATAGCAGATTGAAAAGACCGTTAATGCTTTGCATTCACAACAGCGAGACGCTGAACAGGTCATTTTTTTCCACCAGTATTTGGTTGGTGTTATTTTTTCTTTGAGAGAAGACTAAATTTGGGGGAGAGGCTTGGGTGTTTGCTACCTAGAAGAAATGTATGTTTCTTTGGATATAATTGTCAGTAAAATCTAGAAATCCTGCCCTTCTTTATGGAAAAGTATAGGTTGCTTACTGTCTTATCTTGGGCTGCTGTAACAAAATACCATAGACTGGGTGGCTTGAACAACATTTATTTCTCATAGTTCTGGAGGCTGGGAAGTCTGACATCAGGTTGCCAGCATGGTCAGGTTCTGGTGAGGCTTGTAGATGCCCGCAAGGGTGTCCTCACTTGGCAGAGAGAAGCAACTCTCGTGTCTCTTCCTATTCCTGTAAGGACACTAATCATATCATGGAGGCTGTACCCTCATGGCCTCCTCTAAACCCTGTTACTTCCCAAAGCACCCACCCCCAGTACCATCACATTGGGAGTTAGGGCTTCAATATATGAATTTTAGGACACAGACCTTCAGTCCATGACGGTTACCAAAGAGGGGTTAATGAGCTCAGACCTTCCACCCCTAGCAACTGTAAGTGCTGTCGCCTCTGCTCTGGGGGAAAGAAATAGTCATATATACATGAAAGGCAGTATCCTTTGAAATTTCACCTGCCCATGCCAAACTTTTTTGTTCTTTGCTGATATTAAGCCAAACACAATTTATTCTTCCTTGAAAAAATTACTGGACTTGTCTCAAATAGCATCTTTGATTTGTATGTTTGTTTGTTTATAATCTAGAATCATAGACTCAAAGAACTTTAGATCTTAAAGGAGCCTTACATCTAATCTCCTGGTTCTCAAAGTCCACTAACCACTTGCCTCAAGATCAGTGAGGCCACTTATTAAAGATGCAATTTGGAGTCCCTGCCACAGACGTAGTAAGTCAGATTCTCTGGGGAGAGGAGAGACCCAGCAGAAAACCTGCATTTTCAACATGTTCCCTGGCAATATTCATGTACACTAAAGCTTGAAGACCACTGATCTAGTTCACTCCTCTCATAACCAATCAGGAAACAGGCCCAGCCACGTATCAGTGGCTTATGCAAGATCCTATAGCTTGTGACAAAGGTGGGAGTAGAGCCAGGCCTCTGGAGCCCTGACCACTGTCTCCCACCACGGTACCGTAGTCTCGTAATGGCAAGTCAACCGTGCTTGGGGTACCGCATCTGGGAGAACCTGTGTGTCAGACCTGGGAACGAAGAGGATCCAAGACATCAGAGGCTTCAAGATCTATACCCAAAAGCTGTGTGTTTCAGTTTGTTTTGGAAACCAAACAAAAAACAAACTTAGAAGAGCTTTGGTTTTTTTTTTTCTTTTTTAGCCAGTTATATCTTCTAATATGATTATACCCATAAGTTGCAATTCCTCATTTGATAACTTGTTTTAAGTATTTAAAGTATGGAGGATTTTCTTACAGATAACCCATTAATGAAAGAAAATGCCTAAAATGAGTCAAATGGAAAAACTTGGCCTATTTCCTTATAGGTCATTCAGCAGTGGTCAAAGACTGAGCAGAGACAAATCCAGCAAAGTTTTGAGCAGGAGCTAAAAAGAAAAGGAGCTTGGAGGGTCTGTCCTGAAGCTCGGCTGCCATTGGTAACCTTTAAAACCCAAACCCTTCACTGCACACCCTGTTCCCAGGGACTGAGACATCCAGTAAAAACCCAGCTGATGGTTAGCCTCTGGATTCTCCCACCCCTGTGCTGTTCTTCAAAAGAAACAGATCATTATCCATGGGAAATGAATTCTATGAACAGAAGTAGGAAAATGAAAGAAATCCAAATATTATTTTTAAAGTTTCGTTCTACCTCTATAAAACTATTCTTTTAATGCCACCGTTTTCTCTCTGGCTTCAACTTTTCTAGCACTGACAGTCCGGAATGGAGGAAACGTGTTGGTGCCCTGTTACCCTTCCGGCGTGATCTATGACCTCTTGGAATGTCTGTATCAGTACATTGACTCAGCCGGCCTCTCCAACATCCCTTTCTACTTCATCTCCCCTGTGGCCAACAGTTCACTTGAGTTTTCCCAGATTTTTGCTGAGTGGTATGTCTGTGTTCTTCTCCATGATTCAGTATATTCAAGCAATAAGAATGAAAATGTAAAAAGTTTTTTTAATTAAAAAAGAATAGAAATAGGTTTTTTTTCCTTGCATTATTATGAGACTTACATTTTGTTGTCTTTCCATGTCTGATGTGAAAATTGTATTAGTGAAAGCCAAATCTGTTATGTTGCTAGGGTGCAGAAGAAGAGTGATCAAGGAGAGAAGGCTGAAAGGCAAAGATTTAACTTAGCCAGCACTTTCAAAATCAGTGATAAAAATATGCATTTATCCTCTCACATGCTACCCTCTGCCTGTTACAAAGTGAAGTGACATTCTAGAAGCTCAAAGCCCAAGCTCATGTTGTCTGGAATTTATAACACCAAATCTGATAAGAAAGGCTGGATTTTTTTCATTTCAATAGCATGATATTTGACAAAATTAAGTTTTATTACAGTAGGAAATTATTTGATTCAGTCCTAAGGTGGGTGAATGATTGTATAGGATGAAATCAGTGAACCCTGTTAGAATTATTTAGATGCACGTCTGAATCTAACTCACCTGGCCAAGAAAACGGAGGGATGGGGGAAATACATTAGCTTTTACAGTCAACCTAACAGTGCCTTAGAGTGGAGTTTCTAGACGGGGGTATGACACATACACCGGTGTGTTTAATCCATTTTAGTTGTGTGGGAGCCTAGTGGACACAGTATTCTACTGAGTTTCTCATTAAAAAGGAATTTGTATGTCATTCTGTCGTAACTTGTTCGGTACTGCCTCCCCCACTCCTCCTTTTTAAAGGGCATTTTTTCCCCTCCCCTTTTAGTTGTAGTCAAGGTCCTTTTTTCTTTCTCTCAATTCAAACAAGCTTCTCCATCCCCTGTGCATGTTATTCATGTTTGTCCTTAGGGCTGTCACTTTTATTGGTACCTATTGAATTTTATCCTTTGCATCGGGTCTTTTCTCCCCCAACATGGGAAGTTAATCTTGAATAATTAGCAGTCCACCCTAAGTATCACTTGCGCAATTAGTCAGCGTGTTCTGAATTTCCTCATCCAGATCCTTAGTAAAACACTCCAGGGCCAGCCCTGCAAGGCCCAGGTGCTGGTGTGCTCCTCAAGGCCACCCCTCCCCCACTGCATGCTGTTCTTGTCAGCATATCTGATGGGAGAGAAATCAGGACCATGAGAATTAGTGTAGGTTGTTTTTGTGTTTCTGGGTCTTTTTATTTGTTCATTTCTAACATATGTGTAAACACATTTACTATAGAAAACAATACAAGTTACAGGAAAGAGGAAAAAACTGAACCCATAAGCCCAATCTCCAGCAATAATATCACTGTTGGCATTTTGATGGATTTTTTCTTTCTATATGAGGATCATGCTGATTATTTAATTTTGGATCCTGCTTTTAAAAATTTTAATATGAGATTAGAGCATTATAAAATCTTCGAGAACATAGTTTTTACATGACTGCATTATTACATTATTTGTACCTCATTTGTATATCGTATAATTTACTTAATTGTTGTCTTATTGCTGGACAGACAGGCTTGGCCCAGTTTTTTCTTTTTAGTAATAAATCTTCAATTAATATCATTTTTATGACTATATGACTGCATTTTCTGCTTTAGGCCAATTACTAAATGTGGAATCATTGGAACAAAGAGTATAAATATGTTTTAATGTTCGTTATATAGATCTAAATTGCTTTCCAGAAAGATTTTTGGCTTCTGTAAATTGTCCCCTTTTTACATATTAGAGGTGTTATACTTCTCTTACCATTTTATCTGAACTCTATTCTTTTGTTATATTTCTGCAGACATTTTTTCCCATCTTGGCACTTTAGATTTTGTCTTTGATTTTGTTTTCTTAAATAATAAAGTTGTTATTTTGGAATAATTTTGGGATTACAAAAAAGTTGCAAAGATAGTGCAGAGAACTCCTATATACCTTCTACTTAGCTTCCCCTGATGTTAACATCTTACGTGGCCATATACACATGCCAAAACTAAGAAGTGAACATTAGCATATTATTACTAGCTGAACTCCAGTCTTTATTCAGATTGTACCAATTTTTCCACTAATGTCTGTTTTCAGTCCCAGGATCTAGTCCAGGATACCACAAGGCATTTAGGTTTTTGGTTTTGGTTGTTTTTTTTTTTTTGACAGAAATACTTTAGTTTTCTATATTGATGCTAACTAAGGCAGCATAATATCCTTTGCAACAATCTAAGAAACCTTAAATGAGCATCTTATATTTGCCTCTCTTCCTGAGTTTAAGAGTTTTATCTTCCTGTATAGAACTATATATATAATATAAAGTAACCCTCCAAAAGTATCTTCCTTCCATATTTACATCTTCCTCCAAAAAAGATATAAAGTGATTTTTTAATCAAGATTAAAGAAAGCGAAGTGTAGGAAAAATTAAAAAGTAGTATTAATGAAGTTAATGTAAAACCCAAACCCTGAAGTCCTGAACCACTCCCCCCAAAGTAGTATCTGTTAGAACTATTGAAATACTTTAATACTATTTTAGTAGAATTCTCACAGATGGGCTCTAACAAACATACATCACTACATATATTTTTTCTAACTTTTAAAAATGCCAAACCTACAGAACACCCATGACTCTTGAGTTATCAGTTGTTAACTTTTGCCACAATTGCTTTATTCAGACATTTCCATATTTTAAATGTCAGATCTGGCCAAGAAAGAGCATAGACTACCTAAAACATTCACAGTGTCTCCAGACTGAGATACTTCATTGCTCTCCAGTTTGAGTTACCAGTGCTGCTTAGTGGGTGTGCAAAACAGCAAGTTGTGTGTCTGAAAAAAACCTGTCACTTTGTCCTCAAAAGCGATCACAACGAATGCAAGGTTAGGATAGGATAGAATCAAAGGATACTTTGAATTGGATCCTGGAATGGGAAAAGGACATTAGTGGAAAAACTGGTAAAATCCAAACAAAATGGGAATTTAGTTGGTTGTAATGCAGTAATGTTAATTTCTTTGTTCACCAAACGGATCGTGGTTATGTAAGATGTTAATGTGAAGGGGACTCTGGGTATAGGGCACAAGGGAAGTCTGGACTGTCTTTGCAACTTTTCTGTGTAAATCTAAAACTATTCCAAAATAACAGGCTTATTTTTTAAGGCAAAAATGTATTGAGGAATTTTAAGAGTTAAAAAATGCACACAAGACATTTATGTTCTGAATACTCTGTCGACGCTGGCTTTTAGTCACAGCGAGATTCGCTAACAGGAAGATTTTAAGTAACCTTTAGTATTTAGTGTTTGCGCTGCTATCACTAGGTGGCAGCAAACGCCCCTGTGTGCTCTACCTAACATGCTCATCTGCTTTTCCTCTTTAAAAGGCTTTGTCACAACAAACAGACTAAGGTGTATCTCCCAGAACCACCTTTTCCTCATGCAGAGGTAAGAAAATGGCATTATTGGGTCAGAGCAAGAAAAACTGTAGATAAATGGTTCGAGATGGAGATAGTAGGTCATTGGATTTTAAAAAATCCTGGGGCGCCTGGTGGCTCAGTCAGTTAAGTGTCCGACTCTTAATTTCGGCTCAGGTCATGGTCTCAGCGTCATGAGACCCCTCTTTGGGTTCCATACTGGGTATGGAGCCTGCTTAAGATTCTCTCTCTCTCCCTCTCCCCCTCCTCTCTCTCCTTCTCCCTATCTCTCTCTCTCTCTCTCAAAATAAAAATTAAAAAATCCTTACATAAGCTCATATAGCCCTTTGTTTCCCATGTGAGACAACTGGGAAGTACTCTAACTCAAGATTCACTACTCTCTCTTCTTATTAACACATTATAGTACCAGTATGTGTCTGCAGTTCATAACCTACCTCTGTTCTGTTGACCGGGTGAGGAATTTTATCTAACATCTACTGCTAACTTTTTTACATAATGACAGATTTATTTATTGTGTAAAGTCTTCTTTCCAGTTAGTTATGTTGACCATATATTTGAAGCTTTAATGATGAAAATGATAACATTTAAGTTTTTAGAAAATAAGGGGTCAGAAGGAACAAACTTCCACTTATAAATAAGTCATAGGATGTAATATACAGCATGGTGACTGTAGTGAGCAGATATTAAAAGTTCTCCTCACAAGAAAAAAGTTTGTAACATTTATGGTGATGGATGTTAACTAGGCTTACTGTGGTGATTTTTTCACAATAGATAAAATACTGTACAGCTGAAACTAATACAACATTATATGTCAGTTATACCTCTCTTTCTTAAAAATGGAAAAATTATACCTTTCTCATAGAACAGATGAGTGTTTTTATATAGCTTTGTACCCAGTTTTGTTTTCATTATGTTTTTCACCAAATAGTGTATCATGGACATTTTTCTGTGTGCCTCATATCGTTATTATTGCTGCCTAGTATTCTGGAGCATATCATATGGACATTTTGTAATATACTTAACCATTCTCTTACTATCTGACAAAAGAGTTACGCCCAGTTTTTTGTTATATTTTTTAAAAGGTTGTTTAAATTGGCATAACCACTTTAGGAAACTGGTAGTATCTGCTAAAGCTAAACACATAACATACTCTCTGCCTCAGCAATTTTGTTTCCAAACAGAAATACATAGGTATGTCACCAAAAGATGCACAGAAATGTTGAGAGCGCTCTTAGTAGTAGTTCAGAAATAGACCCAAATGCCCTCAGCAGTCTAGTGGATTTTGTGGTATATTCATATCTTACACCAGTAAGAATGAACGAACTCCAGTTACATGCAGTCGTGTAAACACAGTTCACAAACACGATGTGAGTGAAATAAGTCAGACAGAAGGGAGTAGACACTGTGTGATTTTCTTTATATACAAGTTCAAAAACACAAAACTCATCTATGGTATTGGAAGCCAGCACAGTGGTTACCCTGGAGGTAGGGATGGAGCAACAGTAACTGGAAAAGGGCAAAGGGGAATTTCTGAGAAAATTGCAACAAACATCCTGCTAACTATTTAAAACTTGACAACTCGTACTATTCTTACTTATTCCTACTCCGGAGGATTTTAACCGAACCAGAATTCCACGTGGCAGTTTCTGAGAAAGTCATTTTTCAGTCCACACGCTGTTATAGTAGCCACGGTATTTACAAGCTCTGCCATTACCGCAGTGAAATTCAGGCTAGAAATGAAGTAATGTCAGAAAATTAAGGGGCGCCTGGGTGGCTCAGTCGTTAAGCGTCTGCCTTCGGCTCAGGTCGTGATCCCAGGGTCCTGGGATCCCACGTCGGGCTCCCTGCTCGGCAGGGAGCCTGCTTCTCCCTCTCCCACTCCCCGGGGTTGTGTTCCCTCTCTCACTATGTCTCTCTCTGTCAAATAATAAATAAAATCTTAAAAAAAAAAAAAGAAAATTAAGTGTGGCAAAACATATTTTGTGGCTGATTTTACCACCGAAAGTCTCTTTTTCTCCCCCCCCATCAACAATTAGCCTTTCTTTGTTTTCTAAGAGTGTTGCTGTCCGTTCTTACCCACATATGTCCCAGATGACCTTTGTCCTGTTTACAGTTATGAATATGAAAAGACCATAGTGGCGTGAACAGGGTTCCTGAAATGCACTTTCCAACATTAGGGCATGATGGAGTTGACTCTGGGTACTGTGACCAGTGCCCATGAGAAAATACAGTTCTGCCCTGAGTACTGATAAAAAAAAAAAAAAAATTTACAGAATTCCTACCCTACAGCTTCATTGCCTGTGCAGTTTAGACCTTAAAGAAGTGCAGTGGTAATTCTGGATTTTCAAATATAGTAAGTCAGCTGGAAAGGTAGATCCAATTGGCAAAAAAAAAAAAGAAAGAGATGAATTTATCTTAGTTTCTGTGCATTGATCAGAAGAAAGAACTTCAGGAACTGTAGGTAATGACTAGAAAGTGATTTAAGTTATGTGCAAAGACCCACTGCTATTCTTAGAATCCCATTCATCTCCTTGACAGCAATGGATACAGTAGGCTTAGTCTTTTAGACAGTGCTCACCCTTATTTAACTGGGACAAGGAATGATTTTGGCTAGATCGGTTATAAAAAGAATGTCAGCTTACTTGTATATAACTTGGCAGGAAGGTGGGAATTCAGCGTTTGCTCCATGTTTACTATGCATGTCCCATCCAACCTCGGACACCTGATTAGGATTTCCGGGGCAGTGTCGCAGTGTTACTAGTAAAAGCAGTCTCTCTGAATTAAAGATTAAATCTTTAAAGTGAAGAGAGTTTGGCTTCCATTTGGGGGTTGTCCCATTGTGGCCACATCTCACTGTTGGGGTGACTTCACTTGGAGTTGGGGTTGTTGACTGGGCTCCCCTCTTACGCATGATGGGTTGCTTCAGGATTAAGTTGTGTCACAGACCATTTCTTTATCCATCAGACAATATCTCAGGGCAGTACTCCCTTTGATCTAGACCTAGCAGGTATGTAGGGTCTCTGAAGTCTGGGTGTTTGTCATCTGACCTTTTGGTGCTGGAGTGGGGGGGAGGGCACGGCCGGGGCAGCAGGAAGAGCTCCTGAGCCATGTCAGAGGACGCCGTGTGGGGCTGCTGTCTGTGGTGTTGCCTTGGGTTGGGCATGACTTTGGGAGAGTAGTGCCAGGTATTGTGCTGGAAGGGAGATCTTTTTAGTTCAAAGCATACACTTTTGAGACAAGTTTGAAGCTGCGCATGGCCCACATCTTCCCACAGCTCTGTGTTGTGAGCACGTCACATCTAAATTTCTGAAAGCCAATTTGGCCTTTGTCTTTATGAAGTTGCTGCAGTAACTTACAGCTGCAACTTCTCAAGAGGTGGTCCTATGCGGCTAAATAATTTTCCTTGTGTGAGGTGTTTATTGTTGACAGAACTTAGTGATTCACGTGTTTTGGGAAAGTTACTTGTACTTCAAATAATAACTCATATTGGGAACTTCTGGGGCCAGAGCTTGGGGTGTCAGGAAGCTCTAAAGGAAGACTTAGACTCCATCAGGCCTTAACAGCCTGAACAGAAGTATCCACTGAGTAGGTTACTATGTACCAGAAGGCCTCATCTGTTCAGAAAGTCACCTTGTAGGTAGAAAATGTCCGTTTTTGACAAATATTAATCAGATTTGTTTGTATTTTTAATTTCCTTCTGCTCCCTTTGCCATGCTGTGTGGTTCTTGCCTCTGCCTGCACAGACTGACGTCTCTCCGTGTGCTTCTCTGTACATCTTGTAGCTCATTCAGACCAACAAGCTGAAGCACTACCCCAGCCTCCACGGAGACTTCAGCAGTGATTTCCGCCAGCCGTGCGTGGTGTTCACCGGGCACCCCTCCCTCCGGTTTGGGGATGTGGTCCACTTCATGGAGCTCTGGGGGAAGTCGAGTCTCAACACTGTCATATTTACAGGTAAACAAACAAACAAAAGCTTGCCCTTTCCCCTGGGACCATCACTCAACACACCGACCAAATGGAGACCAACGGACGAATTTTACAGTAAGAGAGAAATATGAACACTCATTTGTCGTAGATACCAACGGTGAAGAAACCACAAGGGAAGGAGTAGGACTAGAGCAAGATGGATTGTTAGGAAACTATACTGGACAAAACTTTCATAGCAGTTTTTGGAGATTTTTCCCTGAGGCAGATTTCTACTGAAATGTTTTTGTGAGGATTTTGTATGCTGTTTCAAGAATGGCAATAATTCTAGTAACCACTCTTGTTTTACCCTTTAGGAATTATTTCCTGAATTGGGCCTTTCCCCTTTGGTTATAGTTTTCCCTGGCTTACAGTTTTCCTTCTGGAGACAAACCCTTCGAAGTAGAACAGATCCTTTCATGAGGTCAAGCAGGGGTTTTACTTAATCACTCTATTATTTTATCAATTTTAGATCTTTAGTCAGCCTTGGGATTTGGAAATCTTATGGGCAGTGAAATAAAAAACCTTGATCCGAATCTGGTCCAATGGACTGTAACCGAAGCCAAGTTACCCATGTCTCTGAGCCTCATTTCCTTCCTCATCAAATGGCGTTATTGCTGGCTCCTTCCTTGAGTGGCCCTGTGCATTTAGTGAAATGTTATAAGAAGACACTTCATGTAGTTCCTGGCACATAAAAGCTGTTAAGAAAGTTATCAATTGACTTCTTTCTCATTGCTTTTAAGACTTGAATGATGGAAGGGAGTCTACTCCATCCCCAGCGCTTTAGGATCATGGACACTGGGGCCTTTCCCTGGGCTCAGCCTGTTGGTGAGGAGTGCCAGAGGCCTCCACCACATGACTAGTCAAACAAAGTTGGCTTCACGACTCACTGCAGCTGGGAAGGACGCATACCATGGGGAAGTGGGAGGCATCTCAGAGCATGTTGAAAAGAACTACGGATTTGGGCTTGTGTTGGCTGATTTTGAGGTGGGTTCACAGCTGTGGGACATTGTTCTGGATTGGCTGCTGTCAGGAAACAGGAGTGGTTATGTGACTGAGTATCTTAATAATTCTTATCTAGAAGGCAAGAAGAATGGAGCCAGAATAGGGTAATATTTGCTTCTTTTGGGGTTGGAACAGTGTTGTGGTTTTGTGTTCAGGCATGATTACAGAAGGGTTCTTGTTGTTGTCTTGATCCATTGTGGTCACAAGTGGCCGTGTCTGGTGTGAATGCTCTGTGAAACTGTATGTCCAGCAGGAGAACACCGTGGCCTAGCTGTGAGTGATCGGCCGGCTCTGGCTAACAGCAAGGCCTAGTAGAAAGGGTCACGAGAGCTCAGAAAAGCAGCTGGCAGGGGCTGCTTCTCTCTTTCCCGGGCCCCTTTGGCCAAGAGGACGTCAGGCCACAAGATGCAGACTCATGGTACCCAGAACCTCACCATTGCCAAGTTTTGCTAAGCGGGAGGCAATCTGGAGAACATTGTAGTAGGACTAAGCGGGGGTCTCTCCTATTCTTTTTGAGGAGTTGTTGACTCTGATAGGACAGTGGGTACAGTGTTTACACAGGCACAGTTAGGGCACTGGCTATGGTATGAATTTTCCTTCAGCTAGGAAGGAATCAAGGGCTGTGTGATGGTCCATGACCACCTTGGAAACAATGAATTTAAATCTCAACCGGTTTTGAGGGGCTTTCAGAATGGCCGTTAGGTCATTTGTGAGGTCTGGTAGTGTCAGAGAGGAGTCTTGGACCCCTGTTGCGGATCGCATTACATCCATGGCACAGTTGAAGCTCACATAGTCCACGTCAAAAGGGAGTCTGTCATCCTCCCAAATGCTTGCCTCATTTGGGGGTGTTCTTCTCGGGAAAGAGGAGCTGCTGGATGGGGAGTAGTTTAAAAATCTGGAAGTTCCATCAGTTTTCCCAAATGCACTGGATAAGTTAGTGGGACAGGTGAGTGTACGCCTGAGGGCTGTAAGAAGTGATGTCCTCGTGGGCGCACAGGCTGTTGGGAATCTGAGTATTATTTTTCACACCAGAAATGTGCTGGTTCTTCTGGCTCAGGGTGGACAGCCTCCTCGAGTGAATTGACTGTCCCTGCCAAGCAGGCTGCGGTGAGTGGTTCTGGAGGGAACAGATGGGCCATGAGGGCTGCGCGGGGGCTTGGCTGATAGGAGCACAGTGGCCGCAGCAGAAGCATATGGTGACGTGGGGCCGGGGTCCTTTTCTTTTACTCTTGGGGCATCCTGTCAAGTAGGTGGTGTGTGGCTTGTCTCATCCCTGCGTGTTAACTCTGAGCACTCGATTCACATGGCCTGTGCCAGATTTCTCCACTGTGAGGTCACTATTTTTATATGTAATCATTATCTTGGGGGTCGGGGGAGATGGACACTTTGAGACTACATATCCTTGTCTTCCCCAGATTTCTATCTAATTTTTTTAGCATCTATTGATGATCCTGGTCAGAAAAAGTTATTACTGTGATGGTTGCCGAATGGTGATTTTTTTTTCCTTTACCTTCATTGTTTCTTTTACCTTTATTTGGCCTTTTGTCGTAAAGAAGAGCTTTCCCTTCTCCCCCATTTACTTAGTTACCATTTGTTTATCTCCTCTGTCTCTGTATGTTGGAAGCCTTGAGCTCACACCCATCCCTCCAATTCTGCATCCACCCTGCGCTCTTCACTCGGGCCTCTCCTTGTCCTTATGTGGAAAGACCTCCTCCCCAGTGATGAGGAACCCGGCTCCCACCGGCCTTACACTGCCTCAGCCTCCCGACCGTGCGGCCGTCTGCTTGGCCTTAACCACACCAGCCGCCTCCTCACTTGGCGGCAACTCCATTGTGTGCATTTCACATTTTGTTTTTTGTGCTCTCATTAGAACCCGATTTCTCCTACCTGGAAGCACTGGCTCCCTACCAGCCCTTGGCCATGAAATGCATTTACTGCCCCATTGATACACGGCTGAATTTCATCCAAGTGTCCAAGCTGCTTAAGGAAGTGCAGGTAAGGAAGGGACCCCTCGCGGGTGTCCCTGCGCGGCCCTGTCACTGCCGGGGGGTTCGTGCATCTGTGGGGTGAGGGCCGGCTGCCTTGCTGCATTTCTTGCCGGGCTCACTTCTCATGCATCTGCTTCTTAGTTACCCCTCACAGCACTGAGCTTTACACCCGGAAAGCAACTTTCCGTTCTAAAGAAATCAAAAGTGGAAGGAAAAAAAGGCATAAACAGTCTATTATTTTTGATGAGAAAATTCTGTGTCCAGTTAAAAGCAAGTTGCCCCCTCTCCCCTCAAAAAAGTCATTCTAGAAACCTCCTCATGGAGCCAAAAGACAGTTTAGCTGAGACCTGGATTGGGCCCTGTTGTACATGTGGATCAGTACCACACACTGGGTTACTTTGCTTTTTATGAGAGGTTTGGTTTGGTTTGGTTTGGTTTTTTGTTGCTTTTGTTTGTTTTTTCCTTTTGCACTTTCTGCCATAGAGAAAGGGCAGAAGTAGTTGGGTAAAGGGGTCGGTAAAAGGAAGGCTGTCTGCACAGCAGGAGAACTGAGAGGGAGAGTGGGGAGCGAGCGCTCGGCAGCATGTCCGATAGTGGGCGTGGGGAGGCTGCTCGGGACTGGCCAGGAAGCGAGGCCAGAGGAAGGTTTCTCATTCCCCATTGCCTCGGGAGCTCAAATGAGCACCACAGTGCCCTGGCACGCCTCCTGTCGCTTCACCTAGTAATTTAGCAAGGGATGATTAGCTCCCTTCACTTTCCTCAGCCCAGGTCAGAAGTTTGCTTTCCTCCTCCCAGAATCTTTGGCCTCGGGTTGGGAGGCACTAACACAGAACTCTGAGGAAGGGTAGCAAGGAATGGGAAGCTGAAGAGCCTCAGGAATGCAGAGATCATGGCTAATGGTGATCCCTCGCTTGCTGGCCCTACAGGAAAGAATATGGGCTTTCTCTAGACATGATCAGAGCAGTGGATAAGTTGGGGCCAGTTTGGCAATTCAGTAGCCCACCGTGTACGCGTCAGCATGCGGGTAGAGAGAGTTGACTAAGTAACACCCCCCCCCACCCCCTGCCGTCCCCACAGCAGTGCTGCACTCGTGGATCCCCTGGGAAGACAGGGGCAGTGGGGACGGGAGGAGGGGGGAAGGTGGCTGGAGGCCTCAGGCTGAGACCGTGCCGTCGGCTGGCTCTGAGAGGAGTTACAACATACCACCCAGGCCAGGAAGAGAACAAGGATGAGCCCAACAGAACAAGCGCTGTTTTGAACGCAGCTGGGTGGCCTGCAGGAAGGCCTCCTTCCAGGAACGTGAGGCGCGCTCCAGGCTCTTAAGCAAAAGCAGCGGCAATACAGTGATTCAGGACCGCCGGCCAGGGTCAATTTTCAGTTGCGTGGTATTTGTCCCAAGTAGATGTTAGTTTACTATTTTGTCTCTCAAAATAACAAAGAGAGGTATTTTGGAAAAAAGCTCTGATTCAGTCTGTCCTACACAATTGAGTGTGTGACCTGAGCAGTGCCCACTGTCGGAAACCAGCGGACCTGCCGATACCAGAAAAAAGCCCAACCCCGGAGCACCAGACTAGCCCGGAAGTCAGCAGTCCTTGCCCACTGGCCACCAGCTGTCCCCACCAGTCAGTGACGGTGGGTGTGATGACAAGACTATGCCCTCCAGGGACTTGGGACCAGTTGAGAGTAGACCCATGGAAGTCACCATCAAAGTGCCTTAAAAATAGTAAATAAAAACAAATGCAAATAGAGGCACTAGTCTACATGGCTGGCAGTTGAGGGCTTTGCCCTGAAATTTTTATTCTTCTTTCCCCGCACTGCGCTTACCTGTCCTGCTCCCGGTTACTTGGGTTTGAGAGGAGGGGAGGTCAGATGGCGCGAAAGTGGTGCGTTTGAGCATGCGTGCACGAGGCCATGGCTGGGCTGCCGCCCTCACCCACCCCTGTCCCGTCGGTTCTCAGCCGCTCCACGTGGTCTGCCCCGAGCAGTACACACAGCCACCCCCCGCGCAGTCCCACCGGATGGACCTGATGATCGACTGCCAGCCGCCTGCCATGTCGTACCGGCGGGCCGAGGTCCTCGCCTTGCCTTTCAAGCGTCGCTATGAGAAGATCGAAATCATGCCAGAGGTGAGCCGTTCTCTCTCTCATGGTCAAACCTGGGCTTTCCACTTGAGTCTCAGAAGAGGACTGTCCCAGAAGTGGCTGTCTTTTGGCCACAGAAAGACTCTTAAGCGAGGACCTGGGAGGGGAGGTGGGGTCTTCAGAGCCTTCTCATTTCTCGGGTAATGAAGTAACAGATGTTAACATCATAAGTGCATCTCATAACTCTTCCTTCAGTTGTGGACATTTATGATTTCTGCTTTTTCTGTATTATAAATCATGCTTTCAGAAACATTCTTTTACAGAAATCTTTGTCCTTATACGGAATGTAGAGAGAACTAAAAGCATCATTGAGTTTTGCCTGGGAGAGGCCTGCGTGAGATGCAGGGGTTAAAACCATTCTTCAGGTTTTGCTACTGCTAAGGAATGCTTATTTCTCCCCCAAATGAGAGTGTGTCCTCTGCAGCTTCCTCATAATCCTCCTCCTTTGTCCCTGTAAGTGCAAGACAGGCGACCTGATGTGCCAGCCCTCATGGATGTGTTCTGGTGGGAAAACTCTCTCTCTGGTCTTGGGCAGCGAGGGATGCGTCCCCCGCTCGCGGACGTGTCTGAGCTGAGTGGTGGTGGTTGTGGGCTCTGGGTAGACATCCCTCGGAGTCTTAGATCTCACTCACAGGGCTGCCCATGTCCCCACAATGCCGTCCCCACACCTCCCAGGCCAGTGCTGCCAGGCTGCGTACGGACGGGCATTGTCGGGAGCCTGGAGCAGACATGGGTCTCCCGGGGGGAGCGTTTCACACTCATGCTGTGTGTGCTTCCTTATTTCATGAAACAGTTCTCACGTTCCTTTTAAATATCCTAAGTGGCGTCCTCTGTCCATGGGATATTGATCTTCATAGTTACATAAATGGAGTCTTGCATATTTATTCACTTTTGTTTTTACACAAAGGAGACTTGGACAGCTCAGAGTCTACATGTGTCAGAGTGATAGTCGACTCAACCCTGGAGCGAGGGCTTCTCACAAGATCACACGTCGCTGCCAGTGGTGGAGTCAGGGAGCTCCAAAGCTGCCTCGGAGAAGGGGTGCACATCAGACTCGGGTGGTAGGGAAAGAGATGGTTGGGTGTTCCACCTTTAGGAGAAGTCAGATTTCGAGGAATTAGCTCACTCAGTCCAAATGCTGCTGTCCTGTCCTGCCTGCCTGACACTAGTCACCTAGTGGTTATGAGGTCAGAGGCAGAGGCCGGCATGGAAAGTCGGCACCTGATAGGTATTCTGAGTAAGGAGAAGCCCTTAGCGGTTTCTGAGAGGTCCTGTGGAAGTGTCAGGAGCGGTCTGGAAGCCACCTGAAAGGTGGATGTGAGGTTGTGGCGGTTCGGGTGACGAGCCCGTGGCAGGCTGTTGGTGGTGCATCATTTGGGGGTTGACTAACAAAAGGGTGAAGCAGAAGGGTCAGCACCCTGGGTCCCAGCATGCGACAGCACAGGCTTGCGCAAGGTGGCTGCTGAGAGTCATGGGCCGCCTCCAGGGAGAGCACCCAGGACAGGCCAAAGAACGCTGGGCTCAGGCTCCTTCTCCTCCTCTTCTCAGCCCAGTTTACCCACCGCCACCACCCCCTTCTCTCTGCTTCTCTTACCTCCTTCTTTCTTGTATGTGTAATGTATTTTTGATTAAAGGTATTTTTAAATTTTTTTACCTTCTTTCTTCCTTAAAATCATGTGATCATTTTAGACTGCAATGATATAAACAGAAGTTCAAAAGAAAAGAAAAGGAGGAATGGCGGTCACTAATGGCTCTGCTTCACGGCGCCAGATGCCACACCTTTCCCACCGGGCTGGCAGGGGCGCGGCACTGCGAGCGAGCTGGTGGCTGTGGAAAGCTGGCCTTGGCCATCACCGGCCACCCGGGAGCTCCCCGTGTGGCCTCCTGGTGCTGACTTCGGATGGCGCGGCTGCAGCACCTCGTCCCTCACGCTAGGTGAGCCCAGCTGAGACCGCTGTTTGCTTCCAGCTTGCAGACGCGCTGGTGCCCATGGAGATTAAGCCTGGCATTTCCTTGGCAACCGTCTCGGCTGTGCTGCACACGAAAGACAACAAGCACATCCTTCAGGTATGGGGGAGGGTGGGCTGGGCTTGCCCCCCTGAGTTGCCGCTGGGGCCTGGGAAGACGAGGAACCCCCCAGGCCACCCCCACCAGTGGTCCTAGCACTCCAGCCAGCACAAGTGAGAGACCAGACTCCTTAATGGATTAGATTTGAAACAGAGAGAACACGGCGTATAAATGCTCCCCTACTTATTTCTCTGGCCACGTGCCTCAGAGAGAGAAATGGGAAGAGTGGCTATTATTCATAGCGCTGGGGCCGCACATCATCCTAAGTGCCCTTCCCGGCTCCAAGCACCGGCGGGCGCCTTCGCTAGACCCACGGTGCGGAGTGCGGAGTGCGGGGCGGGGGCGGGGGGAGCCCCCCAGAGCAGCAGGAAAACCCACCCCGCCAACCCCCCGGAGGAGGCCTCCCCTATGGAACACACCTGCCGAAGCAGGCAGCACCTGGGCACCTGGGAGCCAACCCGGCCCACAGGCCGCAGCACCTTGTCCTCGGCCCCTCGTGCCCCAGTTCACCGTGTTTACGGCCTCGTGGTGTCACTCTGTAGGCCCTTGTCCTCACCCCCCCGCCACTGAGAAAAACTCCTTTCAGGCTTGGACCGTTCTGCCACGTAAAATATGTGCGCCATGTGAGCCCCTTGCCATGATCATTTCTCACCTTCCCACTTCATCCTCACCAAATTCCATTACCACCGCTTTGTAGACAGTGTCTCTGACCTTCATTTTAACCCATCAGTCTGCCCCGACCGCTGGTGGCCTCGGCTAAACCAGCAGTTGCCAACACAGTTTATTATTTAAAGAATTTACTCAGAAAACACTGAAATGAATCATTTAAAACTTAAAAATGAGTCTTGATCAAAGGAAGATCTCTCTGCCAGAAAAGGTCCCGATGCTGTGTGGG
>NC_138370.1:42162008-42190601 GCF_054177405.1 Leptonychotes weddellii | reverse complement strand
GGGAGGGTGCTTGATGGGATCTGCGCTGGCTCCCGCTCTAGCCCCCGCCCAGGCCGGCCCAGCCCACAGGCGGCAAGAAGAGAAAGCGGGCAGCCGAGGACATCCCGGACTGCAAAGTGCTGAAGCCCCTGCTCAGCGGCTCGATCCCCGTAGAGCAGTTCGTGCAGACGCTGGAGAAGGTGAGCGCTACCCAGGCCGCGCGGGAGCGGCCTCCCTGCTGTTCGCTTGCGTCGCTGCTTTTCTCTCGGGCTCCACAGGCTGAGCTGCTGTCCCTGAAGCGGGAAACAGAACGGGGGCAGGGTCCCAGAGAGGCGAGAGAAGACCGTGCCCGTCTTCCCTGTAGGTCCCCCGTTTCTTCTCTGCCAGCCCCTTCCCGTCAGACTCGGCTGCGAGACCACCTCACCCCACCCTGTTTCTTGTGGGAACTAGCCAGGGGAGCCCTTCAGAAACCTAGATGCGACCGATGAGCGAGGTGGGAAAGGCCAGGTAAAGACGACTTTGTAGGTCTGCCCCTTCGAGCCTCACTTTCCAAGAAGACCCCTTGCTGTCAGAGCGCCAGCATGGCCGTGTCACAAGAGACGAGAGGCTCAGGACTGGGGGGCAGTGAGGGCAGAGGCGCCCGTGTGGCCGGATCCCGGGGAGTGGGAGAAGCAGGCCCAGCAACTCCCAGATGGGCGGGAAGAGAGGGAGGAAGTCGGCGGTCCTCTGGAGGACACTGGCCCTTCCCCGGATCAGCAGCCGGCCATCAGTGGTTTAATTTGTCCCTGAAGGAAAGACTGCGGCCACGTTGTGCAGCCCTCCTGGCCCCTTGAGGGTGGGGACACTGCATGGGAATTAGCCTGGGAGTGTCCCGTGTGATGCAGTGAACACGGCAGCAGCTCCTTCCTCGGAACCTTGTGCTGTTCCGGCCCCTATTGGTAGGACTCAGCCTGACTTGTTTCTTTTTAAAGAATCAGCTTGCTTTCCCAGAAACACCTTCACTTAGTTCTTCGGCCTGGCTCATCCAGAAATTGACCCTTAGCACCTGTCCCTTTCAGGCAGAGCAGTCTTATTTCTACTTCTTTTCCTCTTTCTCAACTTTATGTGTGATGTGTAAGAAAATTCTACAACTCACGTTAAGGTAGTTAACTATGCTGCCTTGTCTCCTTCTCTCTTGAGAAGGATTTGCCAAATCACAAGGCCCTTGGTATCTTGCTTTGAGGAATGGCGTTTTCCTGGGATGGGATGAAGCTTTTTTTTTTAAATCAGGGACCTTGGTGTGGTTGGGTGATGGACAGCCCAGTATGGGCTGAACCCAGGCACTTGGATGTGCTCCTCAGGTAATTCACAAAAGCTTACGCAGGTTATAGAAGTTTTGTTGTGTTTTGTATGAGATTTTGCATGTTTGGAGGCTTCTTTTAAAGTATATGCAGCTGTGTTTGAATTCTATTGTTGTAGGAGGTCCTGTGACGACTCTGAAGAATTATATTGGGGAGCATCAAAAATGACAGTTTCTAGAATGTTCAGTTTAGCCAGGTCTAGGAAGTGTCCTTTCTTAGAACTGTCAGTTGCTGCAATATCCTCCTGCCTTTCAGTCAGCCCCTTGCTTTCAGAGTATCCATCATCCTCCTTTCTCTTCTTTTGGAGCAGCATGGCTTCAGTGATATTAAGGTGGAAGACACAGCGAAGGGCCATATTGTCCTGCTCCAGGAAGCGGAGACGCTCATCCAGATTGAGGAAGATTCGACTCATATCATTTGTGACAATGATGAGATGCTCAGGGTACGACTGCGGGACCTCGTTCTCAAATTCCTACAGAAGTTCTAAATGGAACATCTAAGCCATTTCTACTTCACTGAAATCCTGCCGTCCTTCGCTGGGGCTGCCCAGCCCAAACTGAGGAAGGGCATAAAAAGTTGGTCATGTCTTTGTGGTGTTCTCTGGCTTAAGGAATAAAGAAGTGGCCCTTGAGGGATGTGATTATCAGCAGTTACAGCCAGAATCTCCTGGGCTAGATTTCTAGCACTGTTGTGGGCAAGAGCTTTTGCTTTAAACTTAAACTCATTTTCTTCCCAATTCTGCCTCTCTCGGGGTGGCCAAGATGGTAAGGCAGCAAGCTGAGGAGTAGCGTAAGAGTAACAGAAGCAGCTTTCCAAGAGGTCAATGGTGGAAGGGGAGGTAAAAGATGACCGACTTAGTCTGTGTTTGTTTTTCATGGTTTCGTAGGCCTTGGGCAGGGGGAATTAGTCTTTGCTTGTGCTTTATTTACTTGTCTACAGTGCTACACCTAATGAGAAAGATGATCCAAAAAATTGGTATAATGAACCATCTATATGTATTTTATACTGTGAGCCCATTTTGTTAATAAAACTTATTTTTTATAGAAGTACGTGTGCTCTGTTGAACCTAGAATGTATACACTGATTTAGTATCTGAAAAAAATATGAATCTATACAGAACAGCATACATTTAGAAAATACTGTAATGGGGCACCTGGGTGACTCAGTCGGTTAAGTGTCTGACTCTTGATCTCGGTTGTGAGTTCAAGTCCCATGTTGGGCTCCATGCTGGGTGTGGAGTCTACTTAAAAAAATACTATAGCAAATTTTAGTTTGGTGCATGCAAGCATATAATCCAACATTATTTAGGAAACTCAGATATGTTCTTCTTAAATTGTATGAAACGGTGCTTAACTTTATCTGAGCTGTGTTTGTATAAAAAACACCAACACAGGGGCACTTGGGTGGCTCAGTCTGTTGGGCATCCAACTCTTGATTTCGGCTCAGGTCATGATCTCAGGACTCTGAGATCACGCCCTTTGTTGGGTTTCATGCTCAGCACAGAGTCTGCTTGTCTTTCACCCTCCCCCTCTGCCCCTCTCCCAGCTTGTGCGCTCTCAAATAAAGATAGATAGATATAAATAAAATCTTAAAAAAAAAAAAACCGGGGCGTCTGGGTGGCTCAGTCGGTAAGCGTCTGCCTTCGGCTCAGGTCATGATCCCAGAGTCCTGGGATCGAGCCCCGCATCGGGCTCCCTGCTCAGCAGGAAACCTGCTTCTCCCTCTCCCACTCCCCCTGCTTGTGTTCCCTATCTCGCTGTGTCTCTATCTGTCAAATAAGTAAATAAAATCTTTAAAAAAAAAAAAAAAAAACCAACACAGATTGGTAACAGGAGCCTTAACCTTCTGAGGAAAGGTCCAGAACACACAGCCCAGAGTTTCTCAGAAGTTAGAGTAAGGTTGAATAGCGGTACCCGTGATTCTAGACCCAGCACTGCCCAATAGAGATACAGTGCAATCCATAAATAAAAGCCACATGTATAATTTTATATACATAAAATTATTAAAAAATCAAGAAGAAATAACTAAAATTAATTTTACTAATTTTGAGTTTTTTGTATTTTAAAAAAGTTTATTTTAAGCAACTCATTATGTTCAAAATTATATTATTTTAGCATATAATCAATACAAAAGAGTATTATGTTTTGGGGACTTCATCTTTGACATCCAGGGTGAATTTTACACTTACACAGCACATCTCTGTTCATACTGGCCATGTTTCAAGTGCTCAATACGGATATCAGGCTAGTGGCTATCATACTAACTGCACAGGTCAATACCATTGTAGGTGCTCTGTAGTAATTTGATCTAAAATAGGATTTGTGGCTGTGTTTTGTGTGGGCAGTTGCTTGTGCTAGAATATATATTTATGTGTAGTGATCCATAAAGCTGGTTGTGAACTTGGTTCCTTTCCTTTTCCTGTAAATTTAAAGGTAACATGACCTAAACCAATGGTTCTCAACTGGGGGTAATTTTGCTCCCCGTGGGACATTTGACAGAGTCTGGAGATGACTGGAGTGGGATGGAAGGGTCACTAGGGGCATCTAGTGGGTCGAGGCCACCGATACTGCGCAGGTCCCCCCCCCACACCCCCACGCCCCACAGTAACGAATCATCCAGTCCAAATGTCAACAGTGAAAAACCTTCTTAATCACTCACTTTGTCCCGGGGTTGAAACTAGATAAATTGCTACTCTTTTGTTCTAAGTATAAACCATGTCTTTGCGCTGAACTTCGGTTCAGATTGTGGAACTTCTTCCCACATGTCTTGGTATGGGACAAAATGTTTTTTCTAAAACTCTAATTATTTATATTCTCTTTGTTAAAATAACTAGTGTTATTTTGTTGCCTCATTGGCCCTTGACTGGCAAAATTATTTTATGTCAAAGAGTTGTCCCTCTGGTGATTTAAATAGCAAACTAGAGATTTTTCAAGGCAAGAATGCTCATCTTTAAGCATTTAATGCAAGCATATTGTTAAAACGAAATTGGAGTATGGCTGTCTATGGTCTTTCAGACACACCTGTGTTCTTACTTCATTGCTTTTGCAAAGATGAGAAGGGATGATGTTTCTTCTATTTCTTCTCCTTTTTAAGTAGGCTCCATGGCCAGCGTGGAGCCCAGTGCCCGGCTTGAACTCATGACCTTGAGATCAAGACCTGGGCTGAGATCAAGATTCAGACACTCAACCAACAGAGCCACCCAGGCGCCCCTCTTCTGAGTGTAAGAAGCAAGTGAGATGTGCAGTACTATAACTTTAAGTCAGCCCCACTACCCATTCCTCCAGTGGCCTTGCTGGCTAACTCCCCCAGGACAGACAACCACCTCACCAAAAGAGAGGTGCATTTTTTTCTTGATTATATAAGAAAGACAATTCTAGGGGTGCCTGGGTGGCTCCGTCGGTTAAGCTTCTGCCTTCGGCTCGTGTCATGATCCCAGGGTCCTGGGATCAGGTCCCGAGTTGGGCTCCTTGCTTAGCAGGGAGCCTGCTTCTCCCTCTACCTGCCACTTCCCCTGCTTGTGCTCTTTCTCTGTCAAATAAGTAAATAAAATCTTGGAAAGGAGGGAGGGAAGGAAGGAAGGAAGATAATTCTATCCTGAGTACTAACCTGATTCTTTTGAAGATTTTTTTTTTTTTAGGAGCAGGGGAGGGGCAAAGAGAGAGGGAGAGAGAGTCTAAGCAGACTCCACACTGAGACGTGGAGCCTGACGTGGGGCTCGATCTCATGACCCTGAGATCACCACCTGAGTCAAAACCAAGAGTCGGACGCTCAAACGAACTATGCCACCAAGGGGCCCCATTTTAATTATTTTTTTTTAAGTCAATGAATAAAGTAGAATAACACTTGAAAATTTGGCTGATAATATTCCAATGGGAGCTTTGTTTTTTGGACAGATGTTTAGACAGATGTTAGACCGAATCTGCTAAATGATGGCGACTTTCTATTCCTCCAAAAATGATCTGTTGAAGAAGGCACTTTCCACTCAGTCCTGGTACAGATGTCAAATTATTGCACAAGATCTTACATAGAACGTCTTTATTTTAGCCTGTTCTTTAAAAAACAAAAACAAGGGCGCCTGGGTGGCTCAGTTGGTTATAACAGCGACTGCCTTCGGCTCAGGTCATGATCCTGGAGTCCCGGGATTGAGTCGCGCATCGGGCTCCCTGCTCGGCGGGGAGTCTGCTTCTCCCTCTGACCCTCCTCCCTCTCATGCTCTCTGTCTCTCATTCTCTCTGTCTCAAATAAATAAATAAAATCTTTAAAAAAAAAAAACCAAAAAAACCTCCGGTTTTCTCAGTGTTTATAAACACCCACAAAACTTATCTTTTATAAAACACTGACACAGAAGAACTAACACTCAAATGTCCTGCTCTTGCTATAAGATCACCTTAAAATCAGTCAGCAACCAAGTACTGTGAGATAATGAAGAAATACCAACTACAGTCCCTTGCCTTCTAGGAGTTTATCATCTAGGAGAGAAGTGGGATCCAGGGAACATACCAGTGCTATCAGATGTTCCCTGAGAAAAAAGAGTCCCATGAATAAAAAAGTTCAGGAAACATTTAAAAAAAAAAAAGATCTTAGACCAAAGTGTAAGAGCTAACACCATAAAGCTTTTAGTGGAAAACATAGAGAAGATCTTTAGAACTTGTGGCATGGCTTTCTTGAGTTATAGAAAGCAATAACTAAGAGAAAACATTATAAATTAGACCATATCAAAATTACAAGCTCCTGCTCAGAAGATATCAAGAAAATGGATAGGCAAACCACAAAATGGGGGAAATATGTGTAATACGTATATCTGACAATGGGCTAGTATCAACAATAAAAAGACAATACACCCATACAATGGAATATTACTCGGCAACGAAAAGAAATGGGCTATCGAATCACAAAAAAGATGGAGGAAACTGACATTCACATTGCTGAGTGGAAGAGGCCCATACGTGAAGGCTACATACTATACAATTTCAATCAGATGACATTCTGGAAAAGGTAAAACTATGGAGACAGTAAAAATATCAGTGGCTGCCAGGGGTCGGAAGCAAAGAGCAGGTAGAGCACAGAGGATTCTGAGGACAGTGAAACTTCCGTAGAATATTATAATAGTGGACACAGGTCATCATACTTTTGTCAAAACCCACCAAATATACTGCACAAAGAATGAACCCTAACATAAGCTAGGACTTTAGTTAATATGTCCACACTGGCTTATCAATTGTCACAAATGTGCCCCACTAATGCAAGATAATACTAAGGGTAAGAGAGAGAAGAAATTACTTTTCCACTCAATTTTTCTGTAAACCTAAAATGCTCAAAAAAAAGAAAATCTGTTAAAAATGTATTTTTTAAGCAATACAAAAAAAAAAAAGACAAACTTTTTTAATAGGCAAAAAAATCTGCCCAGATACTTTACAGAGGAAATACATATAAAGCATGTAGAAAGGTGCTTAATGTCATTAGTCTTCAGGGAAATGCACATGGAAACTATGAGATACCATTACTCACCCACCAGAATGACTAAAGAGACTGACGACAGCATCGATTGGTGAGGATGTGAGTAACTGGAACTCTAAACATTTTCGGTTGTTGTACAGAATGGGTACAATCACTTTGGGAAAAGGTCCAGCAGTTTTTTTAAATAAAACTAAATGTGTATTATACCTACCTTCTCTGTCACACAATTTCACTCCTGGGTATTTACCTGAGAGAAAATGATAAATCCACAAAAAGACCTGGACATGAATAGTAATGGCAGTTTTATTCCTGATAGCCCAAAATGGAAACAGCCCAAGTGCCTAGCAACAGAATGGACGGATGTTGCCGTACGAGGGAGTGCTACCCAGCAATAAAAGGAACAAATCACTAATAAACACAACATTGGGTTGATCTCAAAAATATGCTGAGTTTCTAGAATCCTGGCACAAAAGAGTAAAAACTGTATGACACCATTTATATGAAATTCTAGAAAAGGGAAAACAAATCCAATGTGAAAAAAAAACAAAAATCACTGTTTGTCTCTAAGGGGTGGAGGCGGAGATTGACCAGGAAGGAACATAGGGAACTTTCTGGGTTTGACAGTAATGTTCTCTCTTTTTCTTTTTAAAAAGATTTTATTTGAGAGAGAGCGAGCCAGAGAGAGAGCACAAGTGGAGGGAAGGGGCAGAGGGAGAAGCAGATTCCCCACTGAGCAGGGATCCCGATGCGGGGCTCGATCCCAGGACCCTGGGCAGATGCTTAACCGACTGAGCCACCCAGGCACCCCAGTAATGTTCTGTATCTTGACAGGGCATAGGATTACACAGGTAGATGCATTGGTCAAAACTCAAAAGAATGTACACTTAAGATTTGTGCACTTCAGGGTATAAATATTTAAATTTTATATTAACCACATAGAAACTAATATTGACCTCCAGTTAATAATATATGTGCTTATGTATTTGGAAGGAAGTATATTAATGTCATAATTCACTTAGAAATGCACCAAAAATAGGATGGATAAAAGGGTGAATAGAAGGACGGATAGATGGATAGGGGGATGGATACAGAGAGAGCGACAAAGCAAGTACAGTAAAATGGTTGCTAGGTATATGGGTTTATACTATAAATAATATACTTAATTTTTCATGATGAAATATTGGGACCAACTCTTTAAATAAATAGAATCTAAATAGTTTAAACCTTAACATGACAACCCTGCAATATGACCAGGATTTGTACTTTCACAAATACGAAGACAAATCGAGAAAGATAAAACCATTTGCTGAATTAAAACAAGTCAAGAGTTCACTAACTGGAATTTAAATAAAAACTTGAAAAATAAACCAACAAACCAAAACAAATCAAGAAACAGGGGAAATTTAATAACAAACCAGACCTGGCCCTATGGTCAGGCTTCCCACCCATTGATGATGTCTTCTGGGATCCATTCTGTGTCTTTAATTCTCCTTGGCATGCTCTCTTGTCTTCCTTTGTCAATGAAGATTTAAAAAATAAAAATAAGACTTCTCAGCCAGTGTGTGCCAGGCTTCTTTAACTCTCTGATAATACCACATCAGCTCTATTCCAAAAGCACTACGGTCCCGGTTACCATTCAGCTTGTTACCCGCTAGGATTCCCATGTGACCCTCTTTGGATATTTTGTCAAGTCCTTCATTCATCAAAAAACCATTCCGCACTGACTGTGCCCTGCTCTCAAGCGGCTTAGCATGCGCGGGGCCGCCGGGCTGGGCGAGCGGCTGGAACGGGAGACGGGCCGGCGGCAGGCAGTGCCTTCTGGCCAGGGAAGGCTTCCTGCAGCCAGTGCGTCCAGAGCCTCCCACAATGAGCTGGCGCTAAGACACGTGGAATGCAGGAAGAGCCGCTGAGAAACTCTCCGTACCTCACCCCAGTCAGCGTTCATTTCTACTGGGGGCCAAACGGCAGACGCCTCGCACTGGTTATGGTTAACTTCCACCTCTTTGAGATCGAAACACACTAGCTCCCCAGCACCACGCCACACAAACATTTTTAAAATTACCATGAAACAAGGAAGGAGGGAAGATGTGGCACATGCCATCCTACATCCCACTCACATCAGGTAAAGGACACCTAAATTCCTATGTCATCAAACGACTGATCCCACAAATGGGCCCAAGCAAGGCTGCCCACGTCCGCTCATGTTTACAGACAGCATCACGCGGGTTCAAGCACGCAGGCTGCTCCAAGACCGAATCACGCAGCCCAAAACCTTTATGGGGGGGGGCAGCTGGCTGCCCGCAATCTGGCAGGCCCCTTCTCTCGGGTCACTCTTCTGTCCCTGCAGAAGAAAATCACAAAGGACCTCCACACTGAGTTAAAGTCTCCATTTATTTTTATTTTTTTTACAAAAATCCAACATAAGACTATTGTGCTCATGACTGGAAAAGGGGGTGGGATGGACATGGCATGGACATCAAAGAGCTTCCCCCTGCAAAACGGCATCATTTCAAACCAGGAGCCGCCTGCGCACACGCACAGGCCGCGGCCGAAGAGGGGCTCCCACCCGCCCAGCCCGCCGGCCGCGCAGGCCTGGGCTCGAGGAGCGGCGCGCACCGCGCGGAAAACCACCGTCAGCGGCGCAGACGCTCAGAAGGCCCCAGGAGCACCTTGGGGACGCTCTCACCTAGGGGAGTGCCCCCCGGGGTGAAGAGCAAACTGGCTAGCTGGGGACGAGGACGTCCTGGGCCCAGGCGACAAGGGGTGACCTGCGGACGGCCGGGGAAACCCACGTGAGCCCGCAGAGCCGTTCGCGTGTTGCAGAGGAGTCCCAGTCACGTGGTGTACAGGCCGTCTGAGTTTCCCAGCGGGACAGATGGGCATCGAGGGCATTCGAAGCGTGTGGCTGGGCCTCCCCGCGGCCACCTCACATTAAATAGCAGTCACTCTCCAGGAGCGCCTAACCGAGCAACGTAAAAGGTCTGACTGCCCGGCCTCTTGCTCCTGAGCGGCGTCCCTTAGGCACATGGCCAGTGTCCAGCAGAGCCTGCTGCTTGGAGTCCCTCAGGTTAGTGTCCTGTTAGGTCCAAATAGCGCTTGCCTTGTTGGCGGCTCTGACACCATAACCCTCCCTGCAGTAGACGCTGATGTCATCCAGAATCTCAGGCCACTCGGCTACTCCTGGATCTCCCAACAGCATTCGGGGACCCACCAGCCTGGCTCCGCGACAGGGGGTCCTAACACAGACTGCGCTTTTCTCACCGGGTCCCACTGAAAGCCAGTTTGTGAGTTCCTCACATTAAAATAAACAAGATAAAAATAGCAGCCACATACATAGCTCAAAACACCACACTCTTTGGCTCCCCAGAGGGAAGAAGGCTACTGCTAAAAGGAATAAAGTTAGGAGTCAAGGAAAGGGCAGTTAGAAAGTTACGGTGCAGGGAGTCTGGACCCCTTTGCTGGGCTGCTGAGAAGCAAAATTGGATTTCCTGGGTAGCTGCCTCTGTAGGAGAGCGACAAGAAGATGCCAGTGGGAACCTCTGGAGGCCACAAGCCCTGGGAGCAGCCCTGGTCTTGTGTGCCAATAAGGAGAGGTCCTTCAGGTCCAGCTAGCCCTCGGCCTGGGTGGGAGCTACAGGACAGAACCTGGCTTCAAAATGATACTTAAAGAGACCCACTGAGACAGATGGGTCAGAGGAGAATGTGCCCCCAAGAAAGAGAAGCACAGGGTGTCAAGGTCTGGGGAAGACGGAACTGGCTTAAGGCATGTACATGACCAGGACAGACCTGAGCTTTTGTCCAGCTGTGGGAAACCACCTGTGTTCAACTTCACTGCAAGAAAGTGGGGTCCAGGAAAATGGTAGAAGTCATGGGTTAAATCCCTGCCAGATGCCACCGACACCCTCTTCGGTTCTCCTACTGCCACCACCACCAAAAAAAAAAAAAATTAGCTTATTTCCATTTCAGCCAGGGAACAGAAATGTAAACCCAGAGTGCCAAGTGGTGTATGAATGCCTGCGGAATCTCAGGCCGGACTGGAGCCTATCTTCTTATCATTCTGGCACATACCAAATCTCAGGGGGTCCTGGGACAACCTGGCATGAGGGATCTAAAAACTACAGGTAACATAGGGCACAGGTCCAGACAAAGGTGGAGGGAAGGTGAATTTCACCAAGGTATTTATCCCAAGGCAGGCGCCTTGCTGTAAGACTTCCCGGCCAGCCGGGTGGGGGTCCACAAAGGATGCTCGCTCATTCTATGCCAGAGAGAGCAGGCCAACCTGCTGACCACTTCAGATCACAGCTGGAGGTGCGGCCTGCCGGTTCTCTGTTCTCTTACATGAGAGAGAACTTCCAGGAAAGCCTGAAGCCAAAGCACAATGTGTGTTTCAAAAGGAGGGCCGAACAAAAAGAGCCATCTGGGAGCACTGTCTTCAGGTCTCACTCCTTCCTCATTCTTCTCTTTCAAACGGGAGAGAATGGGTGCGCAAGGACAAGTTCTGGGACAGCTTGACCTAGCGATGAATCCTCAAAAACACTCAATCCAGCACAGGGAAGCCCCGCTGTTCCCAAAGGTGCAGGTCCTCCCCACGGACTCAAGCAACAGGAGGTCGCAAGCTCCAGATCACCGGTTGGCAACAGATGGAGAAAGAAACAAACCAAGAGGGCTTATCTCGTCCAGGGCCCCCTAGGAGGGCCAAGCCTGCCCTTTCTTGTTTCTGCACACAGATGCCCTGGGGAATACAGAGATGATCTTTAAGGATGAGCCAGATACCATAAGGCCAGGATCCATCTCCACCAACGTACAGAACATCAGGAAACTCAGTGGGTCCCTCACTTTGTGAAATAGGCAGAAATATCAAACTGCCCCCCAAATCTATCTATATATATATGTATATGTATATGTATGTGAGAATGTGTGTGCATATATATATACATATATATACACACATATATATAAATAAGCCTCGAATGGCAAATCTGAAACTTTCTTTTAAATAATAATAATAGTTGTTACTGAATCTAAAAACCACAAACCAGCTGTCCTGGGCTTATGAACTGCGTGAGTGACTCCCCGGAGTCCCCATGATCCTCAGTGTAAGCTATCAGTCAGTGCCCTGTGTAGGGAACCCCCGTGTCCTCCGACCAGGGTTCCAGGCCCAGTGTGGCCGACTTTAAGAAGGCTATTTCCTTTCCACTCTTTCCGCCGCCTCTCCCAGCAGACGGTTTGGGCCACCCGCCCAGCGGGTGGCCCTGACGCCCTTCAACGTCTAGGAACCTTAGGAACCGTCTCCCCCACTCTGCTCATCCTCTCCCCAAAACTTGCAATGCCCCTAGATGAATTTGAAGCACTTGGTCTTGTCGTGGGGCAGGCGGGTCTTGAAGAGCACAGAGTCCACCCTGAATTGAGTGTACAGTAGGGGCATATAGCCATACACCTTGACAAAAAAGTTGATACATTTGTGCCGCTCATGAAAGTGGGAATCATCGTGTGACAGGGCCTGAGGGCATCCTGGGCATCGGAAGGTCCACCGAGAGGTCACCTGGGAACAGGGAAGAAAGAGCACAGTGAGAACCACAGGGACCAGGACAGACAGAAATCCTGCCACCTCACCAATCCGCCGTGTCCATTTTGCCAGGGAAGGCACTGACCGCAGGTGGCCACGTTCACCCCTGGGGGAGTCAGAAGCCAGAGCCTCGGCTCCCTTCCTGCCACATCTGTAGCTGTATCGTTGGAAAGGGTGCTCTTTCCAAATGACCTAAACGGTAGATATCAAAAGCCTGAAAAGGTTTAGCATTACTTGTCTCAGTAACTCAACCTCTAGCATTTATCTGGGTCGCACAGCAAGATGTAGTTGTCTAAAGGTGTTCATTTCATCAATGTTTTTAGTAGCAAAATACTGGAAAAGTGCCCATCAAAAGGGGACCAGTTAAATAATTATGAAATACTACACATCCACTAGAAAAGATATTTAGGAAAATTATATCTGAAGACATGGCAAAGTGGTTATATTATAGTAGCAGCAGCAGTAGTAGTTATGATGCTGCTGATGAAATTTCAAGCAATTAGAAGAGTATAAAGAATAATACCACAGCTTCACTACCAGCAATGTGGCAGACCAAAGAACATAAAAACTCCCTCAGCAGAGAATCCCTGAAAATGCAGGATGAACTATATAAACTAACTCTTTAGAGAGAGTAATGAAAGAAAACTTGTAATGAAAGAAAGGAAATGAAACATAAAGAAAGAAATTAAACCCTCAGAGGCCAAAATAATGAAAAAGCCTGAATCCAATGAGATAGCCAGGAGCTTTGGTTTTTAACGGGCTGGGGAGGCAAGAGCCACAAAACTTTACTGGAGATTTTTTAAACACCAGGACCCGGTGGAAGGCTGCACAGGTTGGAGGCAGCTCCACAGAAAGCTGTCTTCTTCCCAGTCTTAGCTCTAAGTGGAAGAAGAAACATCACCTGTAAGAATGTATAACCACACACTGGCCCTCACCCACCTGAGGCTAGGGTTTGTTACCTGTGTGTCCTGAAAAGATGCTAATTTAAACAGGTCTCAAGTAGCTACTGACCCAGGGTACGTGGAAGAAGCAAATCCAAATCCTCTCAGGTATAAATTCAGGCCTCCTAGAAATTCTATAAGTAAAATCCCAAAGAATATGATTTCACAATCAAAAGTCACAAAAAAGGGAATGAGCCACATGCGGGAGAATCTGCAGAAACAACAGAATCAGACCCCAAAACCCCAAAATCGCAGGATTCTCAGTTGGTAACTAGAACAGTAAGTGTATATGTGCCCTGAAATTTTGAAAGACTACTTAAAGTTTGATAAAGAAAGAAGGGACTCTCAAAAAAGTCCTAGTGGAGGGGCGCCTGGGTGGCTCAGTCGGTAAGCGTCTGCCTTCGGCTCAGGTCATGATCCCGGGGTCCTGGGATCGAGCCCCACATCGGGCTCCCTGCTCCGCGGGAAGCCTGCTTCTCCCTCTCCCACTCCCCCTGCTTGTGTTCCCTCTCTCGCTGTCTCTCTCTCTGTCAGATAAATAAAAATCTTAAAAAAAAAAAAAAAGTCCTAGTGGATATGAAAAAGAACCAAATAGAATAGGAATGAAAAGCATACTGAATTAAATCAGACAATGGATGGATGTGAAGAGAAAATTAGTGAGGAAAAGTATACTAAAATTATTACCCAGAATAGAAAATACTGACTGAAAGCTTTAAAATATGGGAAAGCAAGATTGAGAGACATGGAGAAGAGATACTGTATGATTCCATTTAGATGAAGTTCAAAAAGAGGCAAAACTGATCCTGCAAGAGAAAAAAGACCTTGACTCGCTGTCATTCCGCCAGCCGAGCTCTCCTGCCTGCAGGAACCCAGCGTCCTCCTCGCCCTGCCCTCCCTCCAGTGGCCGCGGTGCGGGGGAATGACTCAAGAATGCGGGGAAGACGCTCAACCTCCGTAATAACCAGGCAAACGTAAATGAAAACAGTGGGATACAGCTTATACCCATCAGATAGGCAAAAATGGAAGTGTGGCCGTACCAAACGTCAGGATGTGGAGAAACTCCAACTATTATACAGTGCCGGTGAGTATATACACGGGTGGATCTATTTTGAAGAAAGTTGGGTATTATCAAGTATAATTGAAGGTACATATACCCCATGACCTCACGTGAGAGGAATGGATGGGGGGAGGGTGATATTAGACATCTACTCTATTTATGATGTTTTAATTTATTTTCTTTTTCTTTTTTATTTTTTTTTTAAGTAGGCTCCACGCCCAGCATACAGCCCAACACGGGGCTTGAACTCATGACCCTGAGATCAAGACCTGAGCTGAGATCGAGTCGGACCCTTAACCAACTGAGCCACCCAGGTGTCCCAAGTTTCTTTTAAAAAAAGAAGAAACATGTATAATCTGACACAGGGCAAAATGTTAATATTCGGCAAAACTGTTGGGTATGCATGTTTGTTATAGTCTTCCCTTTTTTAAAAACATTTCATTCATACGTTGTAAATCAGTAGTAAGCAAGTGTTTCAAATATATAAATACTTCCTGTATGTACAGACATATAGAATCCTTTAAATATATACCTGTCTTTAAACACCCGTGTAAAAATAAGAAAGTCTAACATTTTCAGTACCCACAATCCCATAATCCCATCGTGCATCTTCCCTCCATAGAAATTGCTATCCTGAATTTTGTTTTCAAACTTCCCTTCCCCTCCCCGCTTTAAAAAAGTGGTTTTACCATATGTGCATTTATCCCTAAATGACTGGCATGTTTTAGACTTTAGGTAAATGAAACCAAACCATAAGCATCCCTCTGCAGTTAGCTTTTTAAAAACAGTGTATGTGAGCTTGGTCAGTGTTGATGCTTGCGGCTACAGTTCATTAATTTTCACTGCCCCAAAGTCTTAAAAATGCCGTCCTCCACACTTTTCCAAAGTTTTAGGTTTTCCCCTTTTGTATTTAAATCACTAATCATTTTGGACATGATTCTGTGTATGGTATAAGACAGGAACCCAATTTCATTTTTTCCTCATAACTAGTTTGCATTACACCCTCAGTTCATCCAGACCTCAGTGACCTGCAGTGCTGGTTCTGTAATGTAGATATATTCTTAGATCTATCCATCTACTCTTTTTCTCATTTGGAAATTCTTTATTCTGGGTGTCAATTCTTTGTCATTTATAGGCACTGACATCCCAGTGTGTGGCTTGTTTTTTCGTATACTGAATTTTGTTGAACAAAGTTTTTTATTTTAATGTATTCAAACCAATCAGTCTTTTCCTCTATATTTTGCACTTTTTATTTCTTAAAATTCCTTACTTTCTTTTTCATACGGATAACCAATTATCCCAGCCCTCACTTGTAAATATTGTATGTCGAGTTTCCAAGTATGCATGGATCTGTGTCTAACCTCCACTTTGTGCCCCTGGTCTGTCTGTCATCCCTGTGCTGACATCGCATTGTCTGAGCTCCTACCACGTCGTGATCTGTGACAAGTACACATCTTCCTCACTAGTCCCTTGGCTACTCTGGTCCTTTGCCTTTCCATACGAATTGGGGAAGTCTGTCAAGTTCCACACCAAAGCAAAGACATCCTAATAGGCTTTTGATTAGCGTTACACTGAAACTTTGGATTTGAGGAGAACTGCTATTCTGACAATACAGGGTCTTTGTCCATGAACGTGGACATGGTCTCTATCCCCATTTGTTTAGGGGATTATCTCCCCTTATATTGACTCGAATGGGAATCTTCTAAAGTTTCACCATTAAGTATAATATTTGTTATAATGTTCATGTTTTTAATAAAGTCTAGAAATTTCTCACATTCTCTTTTTCAAAATTGCCTGTCCCTTATCCTCTCTATTCCTCCCTTCTTGGTTCCATGTTGGACCTTCTCCTTATATCCTCTGTGCCTCTTAACCTCTTTCTTATTTTCTATCTCTGCATATCTCTGAAATTCTTTCTCGGAAACTTTTTTATCTCCTAGCTGATTAACTTTCTCTTCAGCTAAGTCTGGTCTTTTTATCCCATTCACAGAGATTTCCGTTTTAGTAATTCTAATTTTCATTACCTTAGTTCTAGTTAGGTTTTTCAAATCCGCTTGTTCTTTTTTTTTTCTTAGTAATTTGTTGCTTTTTATGTTTTCAATTCCTTAGTCTTTATTTCTAGTCATTTAAAACCTACTTATTTTATAGTCTAGCCAATGGTTTGATTATTTGGAATTCTTGGGGAGCTAACCTTACTTTTTGTCGTATCTGTTAACTCTTGCTCAGGGTCGCCTGTCCCCTCATGTGACTGGTACTTTCAGGATTTCAAGCTCATCTTCAATGAGGTTCTACCTGTGGGTGTCCTATGTGGCTTGAGGTGAGGAATGTCTCTTGATAGCAATTTTTGGTCTTATTCTGTCAAATAGTCAAAGGATATCAATGGCTAGGTCTAATTTTCATATAGCATGAGTCTCCAAACCCATGAAAGCTCAGACTACTTAAAATTCTCAATCTATAGTTTTCCCCCGCTACCCTCCAAAATCCAGGTTAAAATAAACAAGTTGCCTGCCATCTTCCTGGGCCAACAGGTAGATCTCAGTTCCAATTCTCTGCCCAAAGGTTCTTCACCCTTTTCTCACATGAGTGATAAAACACAAGCCTCTAGAAGATAAATTAACAGCACCCCACCCAAGGAGCCCCAGTGACACATTACATGTTTGCCACTCTGATTTTTAGTTCCCCCTTCCTTTCTGGCAATTATCTTACTTTATTACTTATTAAATAAGCCCAACTATACATTGAAAAAAAGTTTGTTATGTGAACACTAAAAACATGGTATTTTAGGTTACCTAGTCCACAATATTGCCAGAACCAGAAAATTTACTGTTAACTTTAAAAGCAGACTACAAAAAAAGTACATATTTAAAAAAAATAAAGATAAAAAAGCTACCACCACAGACAGGGAACCACAGAACCAAAAGAAATATGCCAAAAGGCCTGAGTAATTTTTTTTAAGATTTTATTTATTTATTAGAGAGAGTGAGAGTAACAGCGCACAAGCAGGGAGAGGGGCAGAGGGAGAGGCAGAAGCAGACTCCCCGCAGAGCAGGGAGCCCGATGCAGGACTCCATCCCAGGACCCTGGGATCATGACCTGAGCTGAAGGCAGATGTTTAACTGACTAAGCCACCCAAGTGCCCCTAGGCCTGAGTAACTTTTATTTCTTTCTGAATACACCAATCTTTGCCCAAATAATTTAAAAGTGATTATTACTATCATAAACTGAGGAAAAAATGAAGATTCAATGGCCCATCCCATAATTTTTAGCTAAAGAGTAAACATCACATATATAGCCAGTAAGAGCCATCAGAACCCGGGTCTCCAGAGTTGAAACAGGGGAGCGCACTGGTCAGTGCCCCAAGGGCAGCTCACCACACAGCCGCAAGTTTGAGGGAGTCAGGACTTCCGCAGTAGCAGTCTCTGTGAAGGAACCCACGAGGCTCCCTACTTCTCCCTCTCACTCCCACCAGACTCCCCACTTCTCCAGTTCTCACAGGACTCCTGTGGTTACAGGGAACAATGAGTTACCACTCTTCCCACCATCCTCCCTGTCAAGAATTTGTCAAGAGAAGGATATTATCAAACAGCATCTATGTATGGTATTCTCCTTCGTCCTCCCTATACCTAACAATCTTTCTCCTCATCCCAGATGCCAGCATCCAACCATAGGGGAAAAGCCCCTTACCTTGCAAATGATTTCATTTGACACAAAAAGATATACTGTTTTCACTGAAGCAGTGGTTTCTAATCATGTGTCCCATCAGTAAAAAAAATTTTGACACTGCAACCCCAGTGTATTTATAAAGTACATTTATATATATTTTTGTATATATACTTATATATTATAGAAAACTGTATTACATAATAAAACATACAAAGAAAGGAATTAAGAAAGATGAAGCAACAGCTAAACTATAAAAAGAAGTTTAAACATTTACGTAACCAATACCATGGATTATATTTTATGTGGGAATGTTCCAGGTTATTCAGTCCAAGAGAAGTATTAGTGTCATGCACAGTAATAGTAAGGAAAATCCTTGAATAGATGTTGAGAACCTCCTTTACCAGAGAATTAAGATGTGTACTTATGCTGCCTCCCTCTACTTCCTTATTACCTAAGCCTCCCGTCTTCTAAATGCTTACTGAGTTTTGAAATCCTTTGTTCTCAATGAAGCCTGTTTACATTCTAGATCTTTCTCCTTCTTAAAAGATAACATTATTCAAACCAATAATATGAAATTAACTCCCTGTTCTCTATTTACTCAGTACTGTGAAGACATTAACATTTTTGAAAGAACACTGCTAATCACATAGAACAGTCACACCTTCTTAATCATAACAAGGGAGAGAATATAGTTTGATAGTGAAAATTGGAAGTAGTTAAAGCAAAAAAAAGAATGACTATTTTAGAACATAAAATAGTATAAATACCTGGTAAAATTAGGTAAATTAATTAAAATATTTAGCTCAAACTGGTTCTATAGTACATAACTGGACTCAGAATTTGAAGACATTCTTAATTTGTTGAGCTCTTTTTTTTTTTTTTTTTTTTAACGTAGGCTCCACACCCAGCATGGAGTCCAGCGCAGGGCTTGAACTCATGACCCTGAGATCAAGACCTGAGCTGAGATCAAGAGTTGGATGCTTAACCGACAGAGCCACCCAGGCTCCCCTATTGAGCTTTTGATTTTAAAAAGTCATCCTGGGGTTCCTGTGTGGCTCAGTAGTTAAGCGTCTGCCTTCGGCTCGGGTTGTGATCCCAGGGTCCTGGGATCGAGCCCCGCATCGGGCTCCCTGCTCAGCGGGAAGCCTGCTTCTCCTCTCCCACTCCCCCTGCTTGTGTCCCCTCTCTCTGTCAAGTAAATAAATAAAATCTTTTTAAATAAATAAATAAAATAAAATAAAAAGTCATCCTAATCTTGAGTTGAACTCTTCTTATATTCCCATAAGATTGAGAAAATTCACAGAGAATACTCATTTTTCAAGTTTTCACTTGGTTAGGATCATGTATACTATGTGCAAAATATTTCTGTTTTACTCTCTACACTGAAGAGACGGTTTGACTAATGAAACACCGGCCTAATAATATGGTAGACAAACACACTTTAATAAGGATGAAAAATTCATCATGTCTGTGAGTGCTTCAGGTGACTGATGATATTATTAGGCACCTAATCACTCAGATACTTTAAATTTTCATGGATAATGTCTTCTGATCTACTAGGGAAGTATAAATAGAAGCATACATCTTGGATGAAGCTTAGTCCCTGGCTACATAAGAAAGGATAAAGAAAGAAAAGAAAATTGCACCGATCATCAATTTCTTTCTAAGACCCCTGTCTCCCTACCTTAAAGTTTATAGGGAAGTGGGCTTTTCATTTAACATCACATAAAATGAAAACAAATATTTTAATATTTATTTATTTTAATAGCCATCACTGCACCTGGGAAACACACTACACTTTTATATAATCATAACAATTAATCACAGCTTAAAAAAATTGGTGCATTATTTTGCTAATTATTTTTCTTTTGTGAGACTTTAGCAGAAGGCCCAGAAATAGAAAAAACTATGGGGTAATCAGAAGTTAAGTTATAATGCCAAGCTATACTTGGTTGAAAAGGTTTGATTAGGTATAAATGAATGCATATGGCCCCCAACTGCTTTTCTCTCTTTTTATGCTTTGTTGCGTGGACCCAATGTCTTCTGTTTACCGCTCTACTACCACTAAAGATATGATTTGAGTATCATCAGCATAGGCTGGTGGTTACTTCATCTATAACTTACCTTCAAAATATAAGAAGAATGAAATATCCACCTAATTATTATTTATGATATACAGGGAGGTAAACTTGTTATTTTATAAAATTAAATAATATGCCTTTTTAACAATAATAAGATCTTAATCAGCTTATTAACCCTAAGGACATCAGGTATGACTCCATCACATAAATACTGACAGACCATAGTCATAGATACAATTAGTTTGAACTGACAAACAGATTCTCAAGTATTAACTGCTGCAAGGTCCTTACCAGGCCTACCCTAATCCCCACCAGAAGAGCTTTCATTTGTCTCCAACCTGCAATGATGACAAAGAAGGTGACGTAGCTGGTCTTTCTGTACACTGAGTATGAAATTATTATATTCTGGTCACATATATTCACTAGCTCAAAGACAAAGACAGAACTCAAATTTCTAGAATTCTGAGGGCACCTGTGGTTTTGTTTTTGAGTAAATGTCTTTACACAGATTAACTCAGAAACCTTAAATTTCTTGTCCATGGGTCTACGGAAAACACAGTAATTTTAAAGCACTGATGGACATAAATAATACTTTAAGATGTAGGAACAAAAGTAATGTGATATGAAAATATCTATGAGTTCTACTGGTGACAAATCAGTTACTGCAAATACTCTTAGGAATTGTCACATGTTTCCTAACTGATGGAAATGCTAAATCCGTTAGAGATTAGCGAAAATTAAGATGTAACATGTTTCCCATCCAAGTTCCAAACCCTCTGAGTTCTGTCCATTTACGCCTTAGTAGTTAAGAGTCCCTATATTAACAACTCATTTAACCCAAAGACAATTACAGATGAGGACTCTGAGGTATGATGAGTTTCGTACTGCATTACAGCAAAATAAGTGAATTAAGTACGCATGCACCCCCAGTCCCGTAAGTACTGGGACCCTCACCTTGATGGGGGGTTTCCGAGTGATGTGGGAGACAAGGAAGTTCATGGCAATGTCCTCACAGTTGATGTATTCATCCACCATATCTCGGATGGCCTGGGGCATCACGTAAGAATACAGGTAGGCATAATACTGTCAGGGGTAGAAAAAGAATCACATACTCTGTTAGAGGCCACAGTTCTTTGGCTTTCAGCCAAAATATACATGGATCTAGGGGCTGTTAGGAAGCGGAGGGGTGGGGAGGAGGTTGGGTGTGACGATCATTAGAGGAATCACCACTCCCTTTATTTAGGGAGTTGGGGCCAGGGATGCTAAACATCCTACAAGGCAGATCTTCTGCAATAAATAATTAACCCACCCAAATTGCCATTATCATCCCCCTTTTGAGGTCCATGGCACCTCAGTGATTTTACAACAATATGAAGATTTATCAAATTAGGTCAGACAGTGGTTCAGATGAACAGCATTCTATCTGTGACAATGGCAATAAGGGATAAGTGAGGGGAAAGCCTGGTTACAGAGCCATAAAAATCCAATCCCTCAGTTCCTCCGCTTACGGATTCTAGAATCTGATCACTTCTTAACCACTGCCACTGGCTACTCCCTGCTCCAAGCCACCATCATCTTTTGCCTGATTATTCATATAGTCTCCTAAACAGTTTCCCTGCTCCCATATTTTCTTCCCTCCAGTCCATTCTATGCACAGCAGAGTGACCATGTTCAAACACAAGTGCAACTGAACATGTCACTCCAAACCTCAGCGGTTTTTCATCTCACTCAGAGTAAAGGCCTATGTTCTTAAAATGTCCTGAAAGGCCCACAAAATGGTGTGCTAAAGCTGGCTCACATCTGCTAATGAATGTCAACTGCTAAATTTTCAGGAATTTTATGAGACTATTTAGGAATTTTGTGAGCTTGTTATGAAAAATAGCCATTATTAAAAATATAATTACATAAACTTAAAATTAAATAAGCTATATTAAAAACCAATAAGTAGCTAAAGCACATCACTTAATTAATTAGCTTCATTTTACTACTGTTTATTACATTTTACTATTATCTTGAAGTTATTTATGTCTATCATATCTGTATGGTGAAAATACTATAGAACTGCCCATCCCTTTCCAACTCCAAGTTCAGTGACTCGTATCTATAACTTGAAATCAGCCATGCTAAAAATATTTATACCACAGAAATGGACAAATGCTATAAACAAGGCACATGTCAACTATGATGTGTTGCAATGTTGCTGATGAATGAATAGGTGAGGTGCCTAATAAAACTGATTTATATATATTTTATTACCTTAAATAGTTAGAATCTATGTAATGAAATACTGATCATAAAATTTTTTGTACCACACAGTGGTTTGCTGGTTATCTTGTGACAAAGTACTTAAAGGATGGTGAACTTAAAAGATGAATTATACATTTTTCTTTTATAAAAAGACAGATGACTGAAATCTGTTGACCCTTTAAATGGCCAGTGGCTGTCATTAGTATGCTAATGAGAATATATTTACTGAACACAATCCATATCCTCAACAAGGGAAAGGAGACATAACCAGAAGAAAGAACTGCCGTTTTAGAAAAATGGAGAAAGCATTATGAAAACAAACGTTTAGAAGTATTTCCACCATTTTGTGATTATGACTGATGCCATAAATCAATAAACACTTTCATATCTGCACATTTTAAAACATATAAAAACTTTGTAACCTGTTTAAAAATATTTTAAATGAAGTTTCAATGGATTTAGAACCTACTCTAAGAAAAAGTAACACTTTCTTGTTAGTTTGCTAAAAAAAAATTAAATGGCATTACAGAAGATGAAAATTCTAGTCCAATTTGAACACAATTTAGTGGATGAGTATCATGACTTAATAAGCACAGCAATATGGTATTTCTTACAGGGACAGTGACTAAAACCAAGTATCAAAAACATGTTTAATTTAGAAATAGAGCTCTGACTTGCCATAGCACAGTATCAATTCAGGATTTTAAAAAATAATATACTGAATCTAATATAACACTGAATGTTAACTGGAATTAAAACAAAAAGTTAAGGGGCGCCTGGGTGGTGTGGTCGGTTAAGCATCCGACTCTTGGTTTCGGCTCAGGCTGTGACCTCAGGGTCATGAGACTGAGCCCCATGTTGGGTTCCATGTTGGGTGGGGAGCAGTGGGGGACTAAATAAACATTTCTGTAAATCATAGGCTTGAGGGCTGCTACCTTTGTTCTAGATTTTCAAATAGAAAATAAAAACTCCAAGGTTTACTAAGTAAATTATTTATTACTTGAAAATGATAGGATCTCACTACTGTAACTTTTAAACTTCAGAATTTGGGAACAGGCAGACTTTTCAGAAGACAAGTAAATTCTCAAGGTATGAATAGACAATGCTGAAATTGGTGGTTCCTTCTTGGATGACCAGTGTGAAAATAAAGGACTACTAGTTAGGTATGGTTTCTCAGCCAGATACTTTCCCCATCCCAACCAAAGCCCACCCACATTTGGAAAATAAGCATGAGGGTGAGGTTCAAGAATGGGAGAAGCATATCAGCATCACACATTAAGTTGTAAAAAGAAAAAAAAAAAAAGCTGAAAATGTAATGATTTCTTAGCCTGATTCAAAATATCCCTAGTAAGATGACTTTCAAAATTCTGTTTGCGGTGGGTCGAAAGATGCCACCATCTGAAATTTGAAATATGTAAGGGACAAAGCCTGGAGAAAGTTGGGATGTCAGTTTGAGGTACCAGAGGGACATACAGCAGGTGGCGGGGCGGGGGGGGGGGGGTTCCTGAAAACAATTAGGTATATAAGTACAGGCATCAGGGAACAGCCAAGACAGGAATATAGACACAGAAATTACCAGCCTGTAGGTGCTCAGCCCCAAGACCTTGAGCTATGAGAGAACATCTAGGGAAGACCAAAGTAAGAAGAGCACTAGATACAGAAGTTAGAAGGCTGAGATACTTCAACATTTCTGGGGCAAACAGTATGGTGGATGGGTGTTCCATGAGAGCAATGAAGTTGCCCAGAATGAGAGCGGGCATGGAGGGGAGATCAAGAGGACAGGCCATGTGCCAAGGTCTTTGATGACCAGGAAAAAATGGCTAGGAGGTTGCTAGATGGAAGCAATAAGACAGATGCTGTGAGCCTCAAATGAGATTTTATATGATAGCTGAGAACTGTCTGGAAGTGTCATCAGTAAGCAATAAAAATGGTTCTTTATAACCTTCCCTGCTCCAAAGTACGTATCTGGGGAAATGAGTGGACTCAATCACTGTCCCTGGAAGAAATACAGGAACAAGGTAAAGGGGAAGCACTGTCCTCAGAGAAAAGTCGGGTTTTAATCAGGTCAAGAGATAGAGGAGGCATTCTGTGAAGTGGCGGGGGGGTTGGGGTGCAGGCAACTTGACCACCTCAGAAGAGGGCTTCTTCAGAGCCCAGAAGAAGTACTTGGGAGGGAAGGTATAGAGCAACACTATCTAAGATATGTGAGTCACAACTGTCACTTTAAATTCTCTAGTAGCCACATTTTAAAAAAAGATTTAATTAATTTGTGAGAGAGACAGAGAGCACGAGCGGGGCAGAGGGAGATGGACAAGCAGACCTCCCACTGAGTGCAGAGCCCCAACACAGGGCTCGATCCCAGAACCCTGAGATCATGGCCTGAGCCGAAGTCAGAAGCTTAACTGACTAAGCCACCCAGATATCCCTAGTAGCCACATTTTTAAAAAGAGAAAGAGTAAAATTAATTAGAATATATTTTATTTAACCCAGTGTATCCAAAATAATTGCATTTTAACATATCAAAATCTGGTATGCACTTTACACTTACAGCTCATTTCAATATTGGCCAGTCGCATTTCAAGTATTCAATAGCCATGTGTGGCCAGTGGCTACTTTATAGAACAGAAAACGTACAGAGGAAAGATGAGTCAGGAGCAAAAAAAGCTTAGCATTAACAATACAGGAGAGAAGTAATGACTGGAGGGATTTGCAATTTAGATATCCAATAAGACCTGGGATGTGTGCCATGGTGAAAGCTCTAAGGAATAAACAAAACTTGCATAACCACAACAGAGGCTCATGGTGGAGCTTGAGATAGTAGTGGGTTAACCTGAGTCAAAAGAGAACCAGTCTTCTTTCTGCTGGGCAGGCCATGTCTGGGACAACAATGGTAAAACAACAGTATTTTAGTCCAAAGCTCTCAATTTTACAGGCGAGCCAATGCCCAGAAAGAACAAACTAATTTTCCTAACAGCCTACATGCAACTATGCAGGGAGCCTTCTCACCCTGACATTTTATCCCAGAGTTTATTCTTGAATACAGTCTTTAAAAACAGAAATAACTTACATGTCTAGCATACAAGGGACATATAAGAAACATTAGGAGGGCTAACTTTAGGGCAGCATTTCACTACCACACAAAGGCTCAACTCTTAACCAAGTTCACACCAATCTTACCAAGCTTTTTCTTACCTTGTGAAAGAAGGCAGCACCTGTCAGCACCATGGACAGCTCACAGGAGTAGTTGGAATTGTAGAGCCAGGACTGATGAGGGATGTCCCACGCATGGTAACGGCCAGGGAAACCCACAATGCGATCCCGTGCTTCTCTCCACACCCTCAGAAAACACAAGTATATGCACACACCTGAGTACAAAGCTCTAAGATTATCAGAAACACTTAAAATTATTTCTCTGTCTTGCAGGCTCTGGCCCTTGAGCTAATCATTTTTCCTCTCAAAAAAAAAATTTTTTTTTAAAGATTTTATTTATTTCTTTGACAGAGAGAGAGACACAGCGAGAGAGGGAACACAAGCAGGGGGAGTGGGAAAGGGAGAAACAGGCTTCCTGTGGAGCAGGGAGTCCAATGCAGGGCTCGATCCCAGGACCCTGGGCTCGTGACCTGAGCCGAAGGCAGGCGCTTAACGACTGAACCATCCAGGCACCCCCTCTTAAAAATTTTTAAAATAACAAAATTAGTCACAGGCTAAACAGGATAAGATCAAGCAAACAGTGCTATATGTAGCTTCTTTAATAAGCACCTGATTATTGCTCTTCTAACTTCTGGCCGCCAGCACTTCTCCAGCTTTTACAGAAAGAACAAGCTGGAATAACATGGGAAGGAAATAACTGAAGTTAAGAGTTTCCAAAATGGGGTACGTACACCATCAAAAGAAGTGATCTTAGGACCATACAAATGAAAGATTCATAAATGCAAGAAATAATAAATTGAGGGGTGCCTGAGTGGCTCAGTAGGTTAAGCATCTGCCTTTGGCTCAGTCATGATCTCAGGGTCTTGGGATTGAGTCCCGCATCAGGATCCCTGCTCAAAGGGGAGCCTGCTTGTCCCTCTCCCCCTGCCCTGCCTCCAGTGCATGCACTCTCTTGCTCTCTCAAATAAATAAAATCTTTAAAAAATAATAAACTGAGGCAAGATGGCAGAGGAGTAGGAGACGTAAATTTCGTCTGGTCCCAGGAATTCAGCTGGATAGGAATCAAACCATTCTGAACACCTACGAACTCAACAGGAGATAGAAGAAAGGAATAGCAGCAACTCTCTGAACAGAAAAGCGACCACTTTCTGGAAGGTAGGACGTGCTGAGAAGTGAATCCAAGGCGATATTCGGGAGGATAGACGGCGGGGGAGGGGGCCTCCGTCAGCTGCTACTGGCAAGTGCTAGAGCAGTGGAGCACAAAATCGGAACTTTTAGAAGTTGGCTCCGCTGAGGGACGTCGTTCCAGTGGCTAAGCAGGGGGTGGAACCCTCGCTGGGACAGTGTGGTCTCAGGACCCTCGGGGTCACAGAAAGACCGGGGGTTCCTGAGTGTGGCAGAGCACCCAGGTATCAGAGCAGGGAAGCCGGCTGCGGAGACCGAGTCGAGGAGCAGGCTCGCAGCTCAGGGTTGCCATAAACCGTGACCCGCGGCACAGTCGGGCCACTGCTCCTACAGCAGGTACCCAACAAGCGGCAGATCCAGGGAGATTCCCCTTCCTCCCCTGGGAGGAGTGGCGTGGGAGCGCACCGCAGGCATCTGCTGGGTTTGGAGACTCCACGTGGGGTCGTGTGCCAGAGATAGAAATGCTCGGTCACAGGCCAGGTGAGCACAGAGTGCGGCCAGAGACCGGGGAGATGGGAGTGATGGACTGCTTTTCTCTGGGGGCGCACTGAGGAGCGGGGCCCCGAGTTCTCGGCTCCTCCGGGGCGGAGATTGGGAGGCTGCCATTTTCAATCTCGTCCTCCAAAGCTGTACGGAAAGCTTGCAGGGAACAAAAGCTACAGAGAGCAAACCTGAGCAGATTACTTAGACCGGACTGGCAATTATGCCTCTGGCAAAGATATTTGGGAACCATGGCAACAGGCCCCTCCCCCAGAAGATCAGCAAGAACAGGCAGCCAAGACCAAGTTTACCGATCAATGAGAACGGCAGAACTCCAACGCTAGGGGAATACTGCACAGAGAATTCATGGCTTTTTTACCATGATTCTTTAGTCCTTCAAAGTTAATTTTTTTTTTTTTGAATTTTTCTTTTTCCCTTTTTCAACCAACATCTTATTTATCCCTTTTTTAAAAAATCTTTTTTATTTTTCATTTTTAGAGTCATATTCTATCCCTTCATAGTAGTTACCCTTATTTTTGGTAAGTTGTTCTCTTTAAAATTTGGGGATACAGTTTCTTCTAACAGACCAAAATATACCCTAATCTCTAGTATATGGCTTTGTTCTAGTCTCCTGCCTGATCACATTCTCTCCCCCCGCCTTTTTTTTTTTTTAAATCCTTTCTTTTTTCAACCAACTTATCAATTCCTTTTATAAAATCTTTTATAATTTTCATCTTTACAATCATAATTCCATCCCTTCATCGTATTTACCCTTATTATTCTACATATATAAGTTTTTTTTCTTTAAAATTTTGGGAGGCACTTTCTTCTAACACACCAAAATATGCCCAACATCTAGTGTGTGGCACTGATCTATGCACCAGCCTGATCATATTTGATCATATTCTGTTTTTTTGTTGTTTGCTTGTTTATCTTTTTCTTTTTTTCTTTTTTCTTTCTTTCTCTTTCTTTTCCCCCGGTTTCAGGTCTCTTCGGATTTGTTTAGTGTATATTTTTCTGGGGTCGTTCTTACCCTGTTAGCATTTTGTTCTCTCATTCATCTATTCTCCTCTGGACAAAATGACAAGACAGAAAAAATCACCTCAAAAAAAAGAAAAAGAGGCAGTACCAACTGCCAGGGACCTAATCAATATGGATATTACTAAGATGTCAGAACTAGAGTTCAGGGCGCCTGGGTGGCTCAGTTGGTTAAGCGACTGCCTTCGGCTCAGGTCATGATCCTGGAGTCCCTGGATCGAGTCCCGCATCAGGCTCCCTGCTCGGCGGGGGGTCTGCTTCTCCCTCTGACCCTCCCCCCTCTCATGTGCTCTCTGTCTCCCTCATTCTCTCTGTCTCAAATAAATAAATAAAATCTTTAAAAAAAAAAAAAACAACTAGAGTTCAGAATGATGATTTTAAAGATACTAGCTGGGATTGAAAAAAGTGCCAT
>NC_138370.1:42134429-42161508 GCF_054177405.1 Leptonychotes weddellii | reverse complement strand
CCCCCCCAGCCTGGTGATGGGTATTAAAGAGGGCACGTTCTGCATGGAGCACTGGGTTTTATACACAATGAATCATGGAACACTACATCAAAAACTAATGATGTAATGTATGGTGATTAACATAACATAATAAAAAAATAATAATAAACTGAAAATTCAGTATATTTCTAGGATAAACTTTTATATCATCTCCAAACTTATAGATAATGTAGAACAAATAAAATCAGTTCCCCAATTTCACAGGCTAAAATCAGAAAGCTGAAAGCACTTACGCGCTACAGAACCCTATAGCTGTGTAGAAGGGCTTCAGGAGTCCTGTAAACAATGAACCACTACATCCCCACTCCGCCTAACCCCCAAACAAGATTTAAACTGCTTGAGAAACTCTCTCATCATTTACATGGAACTTCAACTCCTAAAAGACAAAAGATCTCATTCCAAAAGAGTTCCTCTCCTATTAAGTTTGAAAGCAATTAATCTAGTCCAATAGATGAGAAACCGCAACTTCTATCACAATATAACAGTCTTCTAGATGAGCCTTCTGCCATCTCCTACCCAAGTCCTACACCTCAGTCCTAATTTATTTCCTAAAAATGGCTCCAAATTACTAACCTAAAAAGCTGTAAGATGTTTTCATGATATATTTGAATGTAAGAACTGCTAATAAATACCACTGGGACATCCAAATGTTATTATCAATATTCCTAAAAGTACTGATCTTTTCAAATGCCTATTGCTCCTACTAGTACTACCCATAAAGCAGAATAGGAAACTGAATATTTCAATCATCTGATTTGGTTGATTTAAATAAATATAATGTAATAAATTCTTAATAAGGCAGAATCTCACTGGCTACAAACATTATATCAAAAGATAAGATATCTAATTTGTTAAGGGCTGTCAAATCATGATACAGTCAACTGGGTGTTAATTATTTATTAAATAATAAGGAAAAAAGTCCATATGGAAGCAATGGTATAAGATAAACTCAGATAAAGGCTTAACTAAATTCCTGGGACAGCACATCAGTAGTTTTAGATAGTATGGTCTCAGTGGATATTTGAAAGTTAGGCATTTTAAAAGACTGAATATAGGGACACCTTAGTGGCTCAGTTGGTTAAGGGTCTGACTCTTGATTTTGGCTCAGGTCATGATCTCAGGGTTGTGAGATCTAGGTGAATCCAGCTCCACCCTCAGCAGGAGTCTGCTTCTCTTCCTCTCCCTCTGTCCCTCCCCTGCTCCTGTGCCTGGGCTCTAAAATAAATAAATCTTTAAAATAAATAAATAAAATATCAAATATAAATAATGCTACCAATTTATATAAAAATGTTGCCCATAATCAGTTCCTTAATATTATACTCAAACTTGCACTGCACTAAATGTTTTTAACATATGTGCTGTATTATAGGTCAGGCTTTGGTATACTTTACCTTTAATGAATTGTTCTTTAAATGTGTTAATATTTTAATTACCAACACACTGTATTTTTTTTTAAAGATTTATTTATTCACTTTAGAGAGAGAGCACAGGGAGGGGCTGAGGGACAGGGAGAGAGAAACTCCAGCAGACTCCTGGCTCAGAACTAACCTAGGGCTCAATCCCACGACCCTGAGATCATGACCCGAGGAGAAATCAAGAGTCCGATGCTCAGCCAACTGCACCAACCAGGGGCCCCCCAACACACTATAACAGGAAAAAGTTTCAAAGGTAATTTTATAGCTCAAACTTCAAAATAAAAAATTCGCTAGATAAATGAAACTTCAAAAAACTAAGGAAAATTTTAGAAATAATGAAATCAAGATAGAATTCCACTGAAGAATTTGAATCATGAGTAATATTCTTCTATTTACATTTCAAACTTAAATACTATCATCTTGGAAATAAGTGCATCAATTCAACCTTTTTGTGGTATGAACTTCGGCACATCATTTACCACACATCATTTCCATATTAGTACAGTCAGTTCAATAAAAACAAAAAACTGTTAACAGTTCAAATACTACATATTTTAAATAAAGACATATTTTTAAGTATGCAAGATCAAAACAATTTTTAATGAGTTACCTGAATGAAGCAAAAGATGTTTCTGTTCATTTTTTTTTAAGATTTTATTTATTTAGTTGAGAGAGAGAGAGAGAACGAGCACGAGCTGGGTGAGGGGCAGAAGGAGAAGCAAATTCCCCACTGAGCAGGGAGCCCGAGTTAATTTTTTTTTAAAAGATTTATTTATTTGAGAGAGAGAGAGGGAGAGTTCGTGCAAGTGGAGGGGGGAAGGAGAGGGGGAGGAGCAGAGGGAGAGGGACAAGCAGACTCCCTGCTGAGCACAGAGCCTGATGCAGGGCTCTATCCCATCACCCTGGGATCATGACCTAAGCTGAAATCAAGAGTTGGACGCTTAACTAACTTAGCCACCCATGAGCCCCATTACTGTTAATTTTTAAGTGAAAGCTGATTTTATGATCTTCGAAACTTAGGCAAAACAGTTTTGAATAAAGATCAGTAAATATTTAAGATATTAGAGTATATTGAAGTACATTTACATTTAATGTAAAGTATTACATTTAATGTACATTTAGTACATTAAAGTCCATATTAAACTAATGTTTTCAAGATTCACCCATACAGTAACTCATATCAGTACTTCACTCCTTTTTATTGCTAAATAGTATTCCATTGTATGGATATATCACCTTTTTTTAAAATCCATTCATTAGTTGATGGATGTTTGGGTTATTCACACTTCTTTTGTTATTTTTTAACAACTGATTTTTGTGTGGCAAAATACATGTAACATAAATTTACCATTTTAATCATGTTTACGTGCACAGTTCAATGGCATTAAATATATTCACACCGTACAACCATCACCTCCATCCAACTCCAGAAGTTTTTCATCTTCCCAACCTGAAACTCTGTGCCTATTAAACACTGAATTCCTGGGGTGCCTGGGTGGCTCAGTCGGTTAAGTCTCTGAGTTCAGCTCAGGTCATGATCCCAGTGGGATGGAGCCCCCAATCACATCGGGCTTCCTGCTCAGCAGGGAATCTGCCTCTCCCTCTCTCTCTCTGCCCCTCCCCCTCCTCTGCACGCGCGCGCTCTCTCTCTCTCTCTCTCCAATAAATAAAATCTTAAAAAAAAAAATAACAACAACAACAACACTTAAGTCCCCATTCCTGCCTTCCTCCAGTCCCTGGCAACCACCATTCGACTATCTGTCGCTGTGAATCTGCCGTAAGTAGAATCATATGAATCATATGATATTTATCCTTCTGTGCTGCTTGTACTTGTTGACTATTATAAATAATGCTGCTATGAACATTCATGTACTGCTTTTGTATGGGCGTACATTTCAATTCTCTTGGGTCCCCTTTGTTTTACCTGTCCATTAAGAACTTATCTGCCTCTTTCTTTGTTACATAAGTTGAAGTTAGCCAAAACCATAATATCTTTTGCCTGAGGAGGTAGTTCTTGTTATACCTGCCTTTTCCTTTTGAACCTAGGTCTGTTCCACTCCCATTAGGGTGAAATAAGCAAACTGGAGAGATAAGAAAAAGCTTTTAGATCAAAGGATGCCCAAACAAACGAGAAGAGTCAGGGTGATGAAAGGTTAGGTAGTACAGCCAGAAATAATTCTCCAGTTCCATACCAGAGGCTAAACCACAAATTCCCAATGATTGTTAAGAAAGTCTTACAACTCAATAATAAAAAGACAATCTAAATAACAATGGGCAAAGGATCTGAAAAGACATTTCTTCAAAGAAGATACACAAATGGTTCCTAGGCACATGAAAAGATACTCAACTTCATTAGTCATTAGGGAAATGCAAATCAAAACCGTACTGAGGGGCGCCTGGGTGGCTCAGTCGTTAAGCATCTGCCTTCGGCTGAGGTCATCATCCCAGGGTCCTGGGATCAAGCTCCGCATTGGGCTCCCTGCTCCGCGGGAAGCCTGCTTCTCCCTCTCCCACTCCCCCTGCTTGTGTTCCCTCTCTCGCTATGTCTCTCTCTGTCAAATAAATAAATAAAATCTTTAAAAAAAAAAAAAACCATATTGAAATAGCATTTCACACACAGTAGGATGGCTATAAATAAAAAACAAAAATAGCAAGTACTGTCAAGGACATGGAGAAATTAGAACCCTTATATACTGCTGATGGCAATATAAAATGGTGCAACCTCTGTAGAAAACAATATAGCAGTTCCTCAAAATGTTAAAGAGTTACTGTATGATTCAGTGATTCCACTCCAACATATATATCCAAGAGAAAGGAAATACAAATGCATACAAACGCTTGTACATGAATTTTCATAGCAGCCTTATTCAATAACCAAGAAGTGGAAATGACCCAAATGTCCATCAACAGATAAAAGGACGAACAACATGTGTATATCTATACAGAATTAAGTATCGACACATGCTATGAGATGGATGAACATTTTAAACACTAGGTTAAGTGAAAGGACCGTTACAAAACAGCACATATTATATGGTACCATTTATAGACAATGTCCACAAAAAGCAAATTTATAGAGGCACAGGTAGATTAATGGTTGCCTAGGGCTTAGAGCAGTTGGAGGGAATGGGAAGTGACCAGTTATGGGTACACAGGATTTCTTTTGACGGTAACGAAGATTTCTAAAAAGATCATGGTGATGGTTGCATAACTCTGTAAATATACTTAAAACCACTGAATGATACACTCAAATGACTGAATTGTATGACATGTGAATTGTATTTAATAAATGTTACCAAAACTGAACTGTGAGAAAACGATCACAAACTTGGATGTCACAGTAAATGTCAAATTGCTTCAAAAGTCTCTAAGGCCTACCCTCAATTTTTGTACTTACCTCACTGTGGACAGATAAACTGCCCATGGCCTGCATACCAGTCCATAATACACTGTGAATAACCCTGATCTGCTCCATTCTCTTACCTGTAATGCTCCCTCAACTGGGGTATCTAAGCCCCAGTAGAACTACTAAGAGTCAAAAAACAATATAGTTAGTGTAGTGGGTGACTCCACGTTCTGGAGTCAGACAAACCTGCACTTGAATTCCAGCTCTGCCACTTACTTTCTAGCATCATGGTTTGGTTCTCCTGGATCTCAATTTAGTCCCATGTAAAATGGAAATGAGTACAACTTACATCATCAAATTTTAGGAGTATTACTGAGATAAACCACACAAAGTGCTCAGCCAGTCTCCGGCACACAGTATGGGTTCAACAAATGTCATGCACTGTCATCCTCAGAACCACCTCCTCCATCTCCTCCCCCTCTTTTTCCTCTTGGATCTTTGCATCCAACCCCAGCTTTCCCTAAGTCTTTCAAGCCCCAGGACTCTGGCACCGTTCCACTGCCCTAACATATAGCAACATGTTGCTTCTGCCTGACTGGGAGCTATTCCCCATTCCTGTAAACACAAAAACCTCACATTTCCTTCAGGAAACTACCCCTTTCCTCCACTCAGTCCCTGTGGTTTGTGGTAGGAAGATGATGTACTTGCAGCTCCAGGGCCAGGCAGATAACCCTGGCCCAGCCAATCACAGAATCCATCTCTCTGGCCTCAGAGGAAGAGCCTTTGCGAAATCGAAGGCAACAAAAAGGAAAGCAAAACCTCGAGATGAAGAGAAAATGGAGTTCTCCGACATCACCTAAGACCCAAAATCCAGCTATGTCCTAAGTGAGCCCTTACTACCTCTGAGGATTTGTGTTACTATCAGCCAAGAAATTCATTTTGCTGCCTAATCCAAGTCTGAGTTGGTTTTCTGTCACTTGCAAACAAAAGTGTTTCTTGTTTGAAAGTCAGCTGCTCACCGAAACCCAAACATGATTTCATCGTGGCGGAGGTGAGCATCATCATCAATAGACAGGATGGCCTCTGTCTCAATTTCATTCCAGGGCAAGAATCGATTGTTCAAACTGTTCTTCTCAGTACGGACCACCTGTAAGGAGGAAGTAAAAACACTAATGATCAATGCTGCATTACAGAATGCAAAACCAAAACTGCCTTTAGGTCAAAGGAGACTGTAGCTAAATTTACTAAATAATCTTGCCCCGTTGCCTACGGTTTGTAAAACCTAGCATATGCCTTTCAGGAATAGGAACTGCCTTATAATTCAGCAAATGTATAAGGAGTTCACATTTTAAGCTTTAGTCATTTGCTAACTAATTTTCTTGTGAAACAAGCTAAAGCTGAGGATTATTTTACATAAGTGATAAACACAGTCTCAGGAAATCAAAAATAACTTTCCCAAGAGAACACAAGGTGGCAGAGTAGAACTGAGATATAATTCCCAGTTCAAATCCCCAGGCTTGCTCATAAATTTTTAAAATTTATGTGTTTTAAACCCAACTCAGAAATCCCCTGAGTCTGTGTCATTTCTGATGCCTAATTTTAAGATTTTAAAAAAAAAAAAAAAAAAGGAGAGCCCACCCAGGAGAGGTTACCTCACCTTTGCAATTCCCACCTGTAGCACTGACTACACATACAAAAACTTTTTCTTGCAAGGGGTACCTAATTCAGAAAAATTAACTGCTGTGTCCACAGCAAATCCCTATTCAAAGAATCTCTATCCAAAGTGACTCATATATGCAAAGCAGTATTTTCTTCATAAAACAAAGATTAGTGCCCAAACAGAACTATATTATAAAAAAAATTTTTTTTATTTAGACTTTACCTTAGATAAGTACAGTTTACTACAACATAGGTAGTAGCTTTGTTAATCACCTTGCCCAATACTCAAATGAGGATGACCATACTCAATACTTTAACAGCTCATTTTATTTTTATGGTATCTATATCTAATTTATCCAACTAATGAGGAACTATCATTTTATTCTCAAAAAAACAAAAACAAAGAGAACTTCCTGAAGAATCATCTTTTTAGAAAGACTGGAAGGGTCACCTTACTTTCAACAAAAACTTTTACTTGTACTGAGAATAAGCTCTACCTAGCTTGATGAATGGAATTACATGCACAGCCTAAAAGTTTATGAATGTTTTCAAAGGTACTCCTATGATCTCACAAATATGGTCTCTTCAGCTTAAAATACTTTTTCTCCTATTCTTCTACCAAAATTATTCTCTCCCTAGAGACCCAGCTCTCACGCCTCCTGTCACTTCCTCCGTCTTCAAAATTAATCATTTCTGTGTTAGATCAAATCATTCTAAGACACTTAGAATCCAATTAGTTCAGAGCTAAAAGGGCCTTGGAGGTCATAAGGTCCAACTCTCCCCTGTACACAGACGACAAGTGGCAGAGCTGAGGCTCTAACTCCAAAGCAGTCTTCTTCTGCTAAACTTACATTAAATTTAGAGCTCTCATCAAACCAAAGCCCTATGGAAAATGCATTATTAATTGTGTACCATCAAGAAAGAAAAATGCTGCCAAATAAGAAAGCACGTGAAATAGTTTATCACTTAGAATGCTTACTTTATTAAAGAGCTTCTTAAGACTTTGCCTTAGCCCCAGAGGAGTTCCTCGCAAGGCAAGAGAAGAAAGGATCTCTAATAGATTTGCTACTACAGAGAACAGATGTCAGAGCCAAGTGATAGACACAGAAATCCACCTTGCCCTGAAGCATGTTTGGCCAGTATAAAAAAATCCCTGGGCTTAAAGCCTTGTCTCCCAAGCTCAGATTCAGCAGTTACAGAACAAAGCACTGAGGTCTGCGTCGGGGAAAAGAGCAAGGAGGGGGAGATGATCAAGTACTCACCATAGAAGCTGCTGGGCTCCATCCCCAAGGAGCAGGAAAGTGGCCGGAAGTAGAAGCTAAATGCCAACCTCAGCAACCATAAAATGCCATCTATCTTAAGATGCACCCAATTTTAGAGATGTTAAAATGTTAATAATGTCCACCTTACAATCAATGGACTATGGCATCTGTTTGCTCAACCACACCCAACAAACTACCCTTGGTCCTTCATTTTACTTTCCTAACATGCCAGCATTCACTTAATATAGAACTGCAATTCTGCCAGTTCAGGTGAATAAAGCTCCCCCCTCAACTCTAGCAATGAATACGCATAGCTTAAAATGAAGAAGAAATAACTGAAAAATCCATTTCTTGAATATTCAATTGTAGATCATCAGTTTTGCAGGTTAGACACCAGGAGGATTATCTACAGCAAAATTAGTAATCCAGGAACATAGCACAGAGCTTTAGTACTCAAAGTGTGAGCCAAAGACCGGCAACAGGGGCCTCCCTGTCCTCCCTAGGACTCTCTTAGAAATCCAGGCCTACCCCAAACCTACCAAGTCAGAACCTGCAAAATCCCCCAGTGATTCCTATTTTGAGAGGGTTGGTAGAGGAAAAAGCAAGGCTTTGGAGCCAATCAGAAAAGCCTGAGTTTAAATTCCAACTCTACCACTTACTTGTGCAAAGGTAAGGAAGCAACCTCTCTGCTAAATGAATATAGCAAGCACCATGTTGTGTGCAGAAATGGAACTTGTTTATCAGCCAAACTTGATAATCTTATAAACAACCTAACTCACTTTAAAAACAAGAAGCAACGGGCGCCTGGGTGGCTCAGTCGTTAAGCGTCTGCCTTCGGCTCAGGTCATGATCCCAGGGTCCTGGGATCGAGTCCCACATCGGGCTCCCTGCTTGGCAGGAAGTCTGCTTCTCCCTCTCCCACTCCCCCTGCTTGTGCTCCTGCTCTCGCTCTCTCTCTCTCTGTCAAATAAATAAATAAAAATCTTTAAAAAAAAAAAAAAAACAAGAAGCAACAACAAAAACTAAAATAGTCGTGATCTGATGCCTATGGCATATCCAAAATTTTTATCCAATTTACAAAGTAAATCAAATCAAGAGGACCTGCTTGTTCAATGGAAGACTGAGAACTGAAAATCTAATACCAAATGTGTTTTAGCATAGATTTCACATCCATTTTTTTTAGCAAGGTTATTAAAGTCCATTAAGAACAACTACTATGGGGGCACCTGGGTGGCTCAGATGGTTAAGCGTCTGTCTTTGGCTCAGGTCATGATCCCAGAGTCCTGGGATCGAGCCCCGCGTCCAGCTCCGTAATCAACAGGGAGCCTGCTTCTCCCTCTCCCTCTGCCTCTCCCTGCGCTGGTACACTCTCTCTCAAATAAATCTTAAAAAAAAAAAAAAAAAAAAAACAACTATTGTGGATTCCAGAAATACAGTACACATACTACCTCTGCTCATCCTGGCACAACTCCTCTGGGCTGAATGGAAGCAAGATTTTCAGGATAAGGGAACTGATGCAATAGCCATCAGAATAAAAGAAATAATTTAAGAATTATTTAAGAATTATAATCAGAGAAACACAACATCATGAATTGCAGCAGCTTATTTCTGGTTAGCTCACAAACAACTGTGGTTAATAAGTCTGCTTTCACAATTTACAGCAGGGATTCTCAACTCTGAGTGATTCTGCCCATCAAGAAACATTTAAAACAGTATCTATGGACATTTGTGGTTGTCACTACTGGTGGTGGAAGGGGGTAAGCTACTCATGTCTAATGAGCAGAGGCCAGGGATGCTGCTAAATCCTACAAAGCACAGGACAAGCCCCCACAACAAAGAATCATCCAGCCCTAAATGTCTTTTGGGCCACTGTTGAGACACCCTGATTTAAAGTCAACAATCAAAGACGGTACAGCAAACTTCAAAGAATAAATGTAGTTTGTCATTTAAGAACAATCACCTTTTCCTCATAACCAAAAAGAGATTTCTGCACTTATAAAGACTGCACATACAAACTAAAATTGAGGAGGGGAAAAGAGTAAAAGCTTTCTTCTAACAGTTCTGCTTCAGAGCTATAGTGCTTACTGGCTAGACAAAAGCTCAGCAAACCAACCATTATCCCTTCTAGCACCAAAATCATAAGGACAAAAAAATTTAAATATTTGTAATGCAGACTTGCATATCAGCATTGGCCTCTAAGAGTTTGAGAAATGGCAGATCAAACATGAAAGAAATGAGTCATCCAGAGAAGTCATGTTTAGGAAATACTCTCATTTTTGTTGACATTGTTTTGTTTTTCAAATTAAAAAACTCCTTTTTCCTCAACACTGGCTATTTTTTCATGCCTTATGATTATACCTTAGAAACCTGTGAACACGAAGACTGACCTTCATTTCCTGAGTGAATTACTGGTTACGACACTGACCAGAATGTATAGACTACTTCCAGTAGGTGTTCAACAAACATTTTATAAATGAATGAATGAACAAATGACTAGGAAATAAGCCCTAATTTAGCCCTGTCCATTCTATTTTCAGAATATGGAATAAAGACTTGCTAAATTTATATATCAAAACTATAACATTCTATATACTGAAACCTCCTACTATTTAATCTAGCTTTCTACAGCACAACAATCCATCAACCTACAACTACCAAGTCAGGAGCAATGCTGAGTAACATTCATTTTTCTTGTTTCACATACAATGCTTCCTGGGGATGCTTCACTAGTTGTCCTGTTTACCATCATTCATAAAAGCCTTGACTTTCTCTCACTGAAACTCTCTTCCTGTCACAATGGAACAGTACAGCAATCATGGCCTGGAACCCTACCATATGCAAATGTACACAAGTGTATGCATGATCAAAAAGTAATTAGTAACCTCAGGTAACATTCAAGTTGGTCCTTGAGGAATCCTGGAATTTATGAATGATAAAGAGCTACTATTCTAATAGGATCCTTTCTCCTAGTATGCTAACAAGGCATTTGGCTTCTAAATCCAGACAGAATCAGCAAACCCACATTAAGTAGGAAAGTATCAATTTATATCATAAATATTTAATTAGTTATCATGATAAATTTGATGCCCAACTAATAGTTAGCAAATATCTCTTAATATGTAAGGGATGGAAATATAAGTAGTTATTGCTATTAATAAGGAACAATAGAACATGTCAACAATTAGTAAGTGATAGTTGCTTAAATGTAGAAGGATGAATTTGGATTCAAACAGAAGATATACCTAAATATGGAATCTTTTATAAAAGTAGCTCATGACTAGCCACAGGCAGGTCTTCGGGAAGTTGGTAGGCAAGAAAAATTGGGCATGAAGAGATTAAGTGAATTAACCCAAGTCATAAAACAGACCAAGAACAGAGAGCACAAAAAGGTAAAACATACCTGAGAAGAAATAAAATTAGAAAACGTATGTGGAGGGGCTCCTGGGTGGTTCAGCTGGTTAAGCGGTCGGCTCTTGATTTCAACACCAGGTGATAATCTCAGGGTCATGAGATTGAGTCCCCCATCAGGCTCCATGTTGAGCAGGAAGTCTGCTTGAGATTCTCTCCCTCTCCCTATGCCCCTCCCCAGGCTCACACGTACATGTGCACGCACACTCTCTCTCAGAATAAATAAATCTTTAAAAAAAAAAACAGAAAAGAAAATGTATGTGGAAAATATAAAGTCTCAAACACATAATGCCACCTACTAAATTCAGCAATTTAAATTCACTTATCATGTTATCTTTTTTTTTTTTTTTTGAGGGAGAGAGAGAATCCCAAGCAGGCTACACGCCCAGTGCAGAGCCCAATGGTGGGGCTCAATCTCCCCACCCTGAGATCATGACCTGAGCCGAAATCAAGAGTTTGGACACTTAACCAATTGAGCCACTGGGGTGCCCCCTTTTTCTCTGTAAGATCAAGTTTTGCTCAGCCAAAGCCAGCAGTTTCCAGCCTCAATACATACACATGTATCATGCACTTCTGTAATGAATACATTTCTGAAAATGAACCTTACGTCAAGTCATCATATAAGCAATTAGGTAAACAGCGTCTAACTTTTGTCCTCCATCCTCCCCTTTCCTCTAACTTAAAAAAGTAACCCATCATAGAGCTCAGGAATCAAGAAAATGAGGTCCAAAAGGAAGCACATAGTCATGTACACCCACCTGTGAGGACCCATGTGAAACAGCCTGAGGTGATGGTGATCAACAGAGAAAGGCCAAGGAGCCTTAAGATATATTGATTTTTCAAGGGACTCATTCAATAAACACCAAGTGGTGGGGACAAAAAGTTAGGAAATGCACAGAAGGAAGAGAAACGAGTAAGAAGGTAACACAGTGAATTGGTTTTCTATTTATAACTTACTTAAATTTGGCTCTAATGCAGTATTAAAAAATAATATATTTTAGGTAATAAGTCTGCTTTAATTCATATAAGAGAAAAAGTTACACGTGATCCCTATGAAACTGTAGGTAACACAGCACAGGTTAGAGGTTCACCATCAAATGAGAGAATGCGTATCAGGGGCACAACACAGTGCTGACCTAGCACATAGAAAACGCTCAAAAATTGTTAGCACTTATTATTACATAAGATTAATACAATCTCTTCCTATTTTATTTTGTGAATATTATATATATGGGGGAGAGGGAGAGAAGGAGAGAAACTGTGCCATTTCAAGAAATTTAGGTTTGGTAAAAAAGAAAAATATGCACTGACCATGGTCAGAAGTCCTAAGTTCTAATTTCAATATTAATTTGTTGAGTGGACCTAAAGCAATAAAATTCTCAGACTCCTTACTTTGAATTAATAAAAAGATGTGCTCGCTTCGGCAGCACATATACTAAAACTGAATTAATAAAAAGAGTACATATAGACTAAGAGGGGAAGATTCTACTTAAAGAACTAATTTGTAGCAATTAGGAAATCATTTATGCAACATGATGTAAAAACAACAACAACAACAACAACAACAACAATAAAACCCAGATATACCTAATGAAGTCTACCAGACTTTCTACAGTCTTGGACCTAGAAAAGCTGGACAAGATTTTTCCTATTAGTTGTGCTTCAAAATCACAATTTTAGGAAATTATCATCTGATATATTCAAGTAATATTTTTTTTTATTTTTTTTTTTTTAATTTTATTTGAGAGAGAGAATGAGAGAGAGAGAGAGAGCACATGAGAGGGGGGAGGGTCAGAGGGAGAAGCAGACTCCCCGCCGAGCAGGGAGCCCGATGCGGGACTCGATCCAGGGACTCCAGGATCATGACCTGAGACGAAGGCAGTCGCTTAACCAACTGAGCCACCCAGGCGCCCCTCAAGTAATATTTTTTAAAGGAGAGTGGGCACAGATAAAAAATAAAGTGTATCAACTTTCTAAGGTATAGCCTTTGGAATTATCTCTACTGTTGCCTGGGGTCTAGCCAGAAGTAAAGCCTTTAACAGCCTGACTGGCAGAGACCCAAGCCTGAATATTAATGACACTGAATTCTCTTCTAGTCTTCCTTCTTTTTCCCTTAGTTGACTACTGGCATGACGACTGACATGACAATAACCACCCTGGCATGACATCAGGCTCCCAAAATAGAATTCTCCTTTTTCAATTCTAATATCAAGGGCTGGGAAGGAGGGAAAACGGCAGTGAAAAATACTCTCATTATCTCTATATATAGTTTTCATTTGGAAAAATGGGCGCATTCTGGCCTTACCACTTCTACAAGGGAGGTGTGATATGTTTAAGTCACCCTCTCCACCACTACTGCCCTGGTCCAAGCTGCCAACACCCCTCACCTAGGCTACTGCAATAATAAATAGCCTTTGAACTGTTTGTTCTGCTCTTTTCCCCATAGTCCAACACATATCATATTACTCCTCACTCAAAACCCTCTAATTGCATCCTAACATACCTAGAATAAAATCTCCAATCCTTACCATGGCCTACATGGTCCTACATGTGCTGACTTCCGCTTTCTCCAACCTGCTTTCAAATGCTCTCCTCGATCACTCCACCCCAGATACCCAGGGCATTCTTGCCATGTCCCAAACATGAAAAGCTTCTTGCATTTGCCATTCTCTGTACATTCCTCCAGAATTTACATGGTCCATTCCCTCACTTCACTCAGGCTTCTGCTCACATGTCACCTCTTCAAAGAGGCCTTCCCAGGCACCCTACGTAAATTGACTGTACCCTTCACGGAGAAGAGAATTAAAAATTAAGAACTGGGGAACTGGCTGCCCACAAGACTGTCTGAGAAATGAGTAAGTATGCAGTGTGAAGATGGGTGGTGTTCTGAGTGAGCAAGACCACACTGTTAATTACTGAGACACGACCTCCTTCATAACAGCCCAAGTTTTCAAACTCGAAAAGGACAGATTTTGATGTTCTTATTTCCACAGAATGCTCCAAACAAGGCCACCCTATTTATTAATATTTTCCAGAACACAAAGCAGAGTGAGGAAGATGTGTTAACTGGTCAGAATGAAGTAATAACTCAAACCAAAATCTGGGGTGGACTATGTATCAAAAAGAGATTACTTGGAGGTTTCTGCTTTCAGGATGGCTGAAGAAGCTCCTACCAGACCCAAACCTCCTGCAGATGGTAACTATAAACTCTGGACAAAAATACCAAGAAAGCAGTTACCTGAAGGCACTGGACAGCGAGCAGAAGGTGGCAAATTCCAGAGAGGAGCTGAAATTAAGGAAGGAATTACCAACATGAGTAGAATCACCGTTGCCTTTACCCTGACAGTAGGCCACAGTCAGCACCATGCACAACAGCTAAACTCACATACAACATCCAAGTCTTTCTGGACTGAAGAACGGGAGGAAAGAGTCTGGGACAAAAACAGCCCTCGGAAAGAAAGGAGATTCCAGAAAAGAGAGAGCCAGATAGAGGGAGCTCCAAGTTCTATGTATAAACTACCCAGTCTCTGGCCCACCTCTAAACCATGTGTGCATGCTTGGTGCTGTCTATAAGGAGACCAACAAAAGATAAAAGGATTGAACTAACATTTGAGTTGTTGCTCAAGAGACAGAACTTGCAGTCTGAGTCCAACAGAATAAATTGCTTGTGAAAACTAAAATATCAGTACTTTTCAGAGAAATAAAACAAAATCCACGGTCTTCACAATATAATATTCACACTGTACAATACTGTGATGTACCAAGAACCAGAAAAACATGACCCTCAAGAAAATCAGTTAAAACAAATCCACCAAGTGACCTATATGTTGGAATCAGCAGACAAAGATGCTAAAGTAGCTATTATAACTATGTACAATAAAGTATACTCAGAATGGGAAAAAAAAAAAAAGAGGAAATCTCAGCAGAGAAACAGAAACTATTATTTTAAAAACATGGATATTCTGGAACTGGAAAATACATTTGCAATTTAAAATTAAATGGATGAGCTTAACTGTAGAGATGACACAAAAGTCTGTGAAGTTGATGATAAATCAAGAGAAATTATCAAAACTACAGAATAGAAAAAAAAGGTTTAAAAAAATGAACAGATACTGAGAACTGTGGGACAAAATCAAAATGTTTAATATACATATAATGAAGCCCCCAAAGGAGAGGGGAGAAAGAATGGAAAAGAAAAAAATATCTGAATAAATAATGAAGTAAAAATTTCCCAATATATGATGAAAAAAAAATTGACAGATTTAAGCAGCTTAGTGAATCCCAGTCAGAACACAAATCAAAAAAAACCATACCAAGGCATATCATACTCAAACCGCTGAAAACCAAATAGAAAAAGTCTTAAAAGCAGCCAGAGAAAAAAGAACATATTCCATATGGGGAAACAAAAATTTGAAAACCACTGACATACCATCAGAAACAAGGGAGACCTGAAAACAGTGGAACATCTTTAAGATGCAATGGAAGTGGTCGTACCCAACCCAGTAAGTTTTTGGAAGGATTAGCTTTCAAATCCCTTGGCATAATACTTCTCTCCACTTGACTTCCATTAGATAGTCTTTGTTGTTATGCTCCCAGAGCTAAGGAATCTGATTCAACTGTTTACAAAACAGGCAAGAGACAGAGCAGTCATCCACCATCACCACGTCTGTTCAGCAGCCCCACACCATTCTGAAGAGACAGCTACTTCAACTAAAGGCACTTCTCCTATCTCTCTGGGTAGAGTCCAGTCACCTTGCCCAGGCCCTATCCCATCTGAACTGAAGAGAATTAAAGCATTCGGGGCAAAAGTATCCAAGGATGGTGGCAGTAAAGATCACATTTACTCTAAGCCGTTTCCAATGTAGTTTCCCCTTTGTTATCTAAATAACAGACAAGAATGAGGAATTTTAATATACAAATACCAGTAGGCACCCCTAAGACAATCCCTCTCTACTAAAAACCTAGGGCTCAATAGATTTCATAGCCCACAAATACCTAACATTTATGCCTAATGCTTAGATGAGAACCTGAGCACAAGAGAAGCACAAATTGCCCAACATTTTCTGAAATGGTATGTGGGTTCCTGGGTTGATTCAAATATGCTGATTTCAAATCATTTTCCCTGAAGGACTGGAATCTGAGAGATTGCCTGGGAATCACCCTACTGCTAATTTTAGAAAGACCTGTTAATTATAACATAATGGATAGGGTACGTCTGCATCCCAAGTAGGAAAACTACTCCACAAGGCTTACTCTCTAAGCCTCAGTTTCCACAGATATAAATAGTGCCATTTCATAATAGTGCCATTTCTCCAGAGGGGAGAGAGCTGCCGGTCCCTCCTAGTCTCAATACCTGGTAATGTTGGCTCTATGCCCAAGAGGCCAGCAATTAAACCGCTGCCCAAAAAAACCTGCTTCTCTTAAATAGAAAGCACAGTCAAAATATTTAGAGAATACAGTGAATTCTCCAGCTTGAAACTGTTTCCTCTTTTTCAGAAGAACTAGAAAAAACTGGTATCGCTAATATGAGCAAGCTATTCAGAATGGCCTCCCATTTGGAAAGTTTCTGGCATTTTCCAACTAGGCATTGTATTATTGCAATGAGCTGCCCAGTAATCAAAGAGGACTACTTATTTCCCACCAGAGTTAAAAGAGAGGATTAGTTCTGGTAAGTTCTCTAACAAATTTCAGTCATTGTTAACAAGGTGGCATCGGCTTCTCTACATCCCTACCAAATTCTAAGAAAACTCAGGAAAAAATGGAAAACAAAGCCTGCTTTATTATTCTATTTGAGCAGCATCCACCTTTCACAGAACAAATTTTTTTTTTCCTTTTAATTTCAGTGACATTTAAAAAGTTGTAACAGAGAAAGAAAAAAGTGAAATTTATTTGGAAAGAAACCTATAAAGAAATCTTCCCATTCACAACACTTTTCTTAATATACAAGATAAATTCTGGGATCAAAAGTTTTTAGAACCCTACATAGTCTGAAGAGACTCAGATTATAAATTCAATTAAAAAAAAGACTAGCAGCGATAGAAAATTTAAAACAAAGATTTATATAGGAGAAGCAGTAACAGCTACGACACAAGGGGAAATTATGCAGAGGATAGAAGTGAGTTAAAGTTGTCCATAACATGGGCAGCATATCCATACTTATCTTCTTGGACATGAAGGGATAAGTAGGAATCAAACGATTATTGGGTACCTTTCTAGATTCCTTACTTGTATTATTTTATTTTCCTCTCTAATCCTTAAATCAAAGAAGTTAATTAACTCATCAAAGATCACAAAATTGACTACTTAATCCCAGGTCTTTATTACTCCCAAACTCATACCATCCTATTATGCCATGCTGCTGCCCAGAAAATATTTCACATGAATCAGTTTCTTGCTGATACAATTTTAAAAACCAGTCTAGCACAAACATTCCCCTTCTAAATGGATTCTTCCTAAAAACTACACTAATTTTCTTAAGCAAGCTTCTAGCAATGCAGGGCCCATCAGAACTTCTGCCTGTCTTTGCTACCCTTTTCTGGAAAGTATCTATGCCACAGGGTAACTAGTGGCAGTTTGTTTGCTTATGACTTGCTCTAAGGCCTCACATTTAAGATAAATGGGTAATCTTCTGGATTGCCAAATTTATGCCAGAAGGTGGATAAACAAAGTCCTCAGAACTAAAGCCCTATCCTGCATAATTGACTATTATTTTTCCTGTAAAATACGGCATCCAAATCATGACAGATAAGATAAGGTAAAGAATGAGAAAGAACCCGTGAGAGACTATAGAAAAGGTTCAGGATCTCCAACTCCCAAATATTTCAAACCCCAACTCCAATCTTCCAAAAAACCTCTACAATATCCTGATAAAGAAACAGATCTTCTTGCTAAATCTGGGTGGTGACTGGAACTGGAACTTCTGGAATCAGACACACTAAAGCTCAGCTCGTCCATGATTTGTCATGATTATGACCTTGGGCAAAAGAGTTAACCTCTCTAAGCCTCAGTTTCCACAGACAGAAAGTGAAGAAACCATAATAACGATGTAAGTTCTATAAATCCTAAATTACGCTGCCTGGGTCATATGCACTTCCTAAGTATTAGCTTTGTCATCATCATTTTCAACATCTTTGCTATGACATGGAAGACATCAATAGGGCAACCAAAGGGCTTTTGTAAACCTTCATGGAGCCAATACTGATTTCAGTTTTGGTGAGTCTTGGGAGATTTAGGAAGTGAGTAGCAGAGATGGAACTGACAAGGCCTGAAAGGACCAAAAAAGAAGCAAGCAGAAATTCCACGGGGAAAGGAAATTTGTATAGTTAAAAAAAAAAAATTATGTCTACAAAGATACACATTATATACATTTGGAAAAGGGATTACAAGTGAAATGCTATCTCATGCAGTAAAACAAACTGCTCATTTTTCTATTACCATGATGGGGACGCCAATGTCGGGCCACAGAAGGTCCTCCGACGGTAGCTTGGGAGAATTCCATACCACCACTACCTTGTTCAGGTAAGGGAGGCCATTCAGTCTCTCTAGAGAGTTCATAAGCACTTCCTCCCGCTCATAGGTCAACATCACCACTGTGAACTGCTCTCGTGGAACATTGCCTCCAAGTGCAGCCTGAAACTCCTTGCCAGAACCCCCAGCTCCACCCCCAATAGGCCGAAATCCAGTCCCTGAGCCCAAGAATTTGGCCTCTGAGGGCAACACAGGGTCAAAGGGCGTGTGGGGGAACAGATGGAAAGGCCCCGGAGCAGAGTTCCAGCTGCGGTAAAAATCAGTGACAGTCAAAGTAAAGTTGCGGAGGTATTTGGGTGAGGCATAAGGCGGCTCTGTCTCCACTGGCCCCAGGTCCAGGTCCCCGTTGTCGGCCATGTTAGGGTCAGTTCCAGCCGCCTTGCCTGACCGATGGGGGATCTCAGCTGCTGCCTCTTCCCGGATGGGAGCAGCTGGGATCTGTATGCGAGTCCTAATCATAGCCAGCACGGTATTAAAAATACTGTCAGCGGTTGAGAAGTAAGTCTCCCAGAGAAAGCGGCCTTGCCGCCGCATGGCCAGCAGATCACTATCCGAGAGGCTTCGTAACAGAAAATGAACCTCGGTCACACGCGGCTTGGGCACCACCAGGGCTGCCTCATTCCACTGCAGCATGCCCTGGTAAGGAAGCTGTACTTGCTCCCCTAGCACGACTGGGACAGCACCGACTTCCAGGGCTTCAAAGAGCCGTGTCGCACATCCAGATGAAATAACCAAGTGAGGGTCCCCAGGAGTGATAATGAGAGCGAAGGTGGAAAGCTTCAGTAATTCCAAGCGGTCCTCACGCTCACCACACAGTGCCCACTCGGTAGGCAGACTGGCTTTAGGCTGGTTTTTGCACGTAAATTCTACCAGGACCTGATCTAGCCTGCTGTCCTGGACAGCCTTGAAGGTGGCAATGATACGATCATCGTAGTCGGCTGGAGGGTCACCTTCCATTTCTTCTTCAAAGGAGCGGGCCTCCTGAAGGCTGGATCTCAGTGATTCAATCTTCTCACCCTGGAAGGTGAAAAGATACTTCCGCTTAACTGGCACCTGTGGTGGGATCTCCATGAAGTTGGGCTCCGACATGGCATGCACTAGTGGCGATACTACCAAGTCAAAGCCAGGTCTGTACTGGGAAGCATAGAAAGTAGACTGAGCCACCATGGCACGGCCTGTGCTCACGTTATATAGTAAGTTCTGTGTATCCGACTTCCGCGACAGATTGATGATGACATGGTTGTGTCCATCTGTCCGCCAATGTGGTAAAGAAGAGAGCTGCTTCTCAAGTTCGGCAGGCCGAAGCACTACTGGCTCTTGTATTTCTCCCACTAATATCACATAAAGGCAGGCAATGTCCGCATTTTCTGTAACATACACGTTGGCTCGTGCTGTAGCCTGAAAAGCCTGCTTGACCAAGGGATCCAGGTAGCTGCCAAAGGCAAACTGGTCACTGTCATATACATAGACTGGAAAACCGGAGGTGAGAGGACAGCGAGAATAATCGAAACAATTGTGCAGCCGGCATCCCCGTATGACCTTTGGGGGAGGAAGACCAGCATCGTCCTTCTCTGGAAGCAATCGGATAGGCAGAGAAAGTTTGGGCTGATTTTGAGCCATCAGCTCTTTATAAGAGTGCTCAGTCTGGCTAATAACATTCTTGAGCTGAAGCAGGTCCTGCTTGGCATTCTCAATACTCTTCTTACAGGCTTCAATCTTCAGATTCAGCTTGGCAATTTCACTGTTCAGCTCTTGCCTCTTGGCTTCCAGCTGCAAGAGCTCCTCACTTACAGACTCACGAATCCGGCAAAGATCCAGCACATGCTTTACCTCACATAGTTCATTACCAGCCCTTGGGCCAAAAATCCGCTTGCCTGCCTCATCAGCCTCATCCAGAGTGGTGAGATAATAGTGAGCAATCAGGGGGAAGAACACCAGAATAATGAAGAGCGTAAAGCTGAGCCATGTGAGTCGTATCCGGTTGGACCACCGTAACATACAGGTTTGACCTCCATTCCCCACTCCCCCATTCCGCAACATGGTATAGCCCGTCATGAGTTCCTGTGTGGCTTTTGCCCCCTCTAATCACGTTGGGTCACTCGCCATAACCGTGAGCTTCTATTAGACAAACTCAATCTCTTTTCACTCACACCTTTCTGTTAAGAGTTAGTGTGCTCCCTGCACAAGGCACGGAATAAAATGGAAATTTCATTTTCCTCAGCTGTAATTGAAATGGTCTCTGACCTTATTCCAGCAGATTTTAAGTTCTGGTTGCTGACCAATGGACATGTCCTTACTCTTTATCGAATGGTAAAAGATACCACATTGTTGATGAGATGAAAAGGAGAAGGTCTCTGATGATGAAACCCAGGAAAAATAAGCTGGAATCAGACAGGCTTTTTCAACTGCCATAGCTCTTGTTCCTTGGTTTTGCTGACCAACAAATACGCATAGTTACTATTCACAGTTATAAAGTAGCTGGTTAGAACAGAAAGAAATGCCAGCCTCTTATCGATGTCATTGCCAACAATCAGGCCTGCAAAAGAAAGAGAACCATGTCAGTCTTGAAAAGATTATGTCCAACAACCCACCCTCCCTCAGTTTCTAGAAAATGCTTCTATCTTAAAAGGTAAAGGAACAGTTGGAACATTGGGTGTGTGTCTCACAGAACGATTTTAAGTTCAGTTCACGTTGCGTTCAGTATGGGTATTTTCCTTGTGGTTAATTAGAAATGGATAAAGATAAGTGTCTGAAAACAGCTTCAGATTTTACACACACAGACATACATACCCCTTCCTCCTATTTAACTGGATACAGAGCAGAATTAGAGCCTATAAAATGAAGATCAACTATATTCAACAGAGTGCAAAGATGTCTGCAACAATTTTTATTCAAGACCAAGGCAGCATCTTTAGATGGAGAGAAACACCATCCTATCCGGCCTTGATAGCCAGGTTTATTCCTAAGATGAGTCTCCTTTTGAATTACTTAAAAAAAAAAAAAAAAAAAGACTCTGAGAAGTTCAATGTTTTATATTCAGAGTTGAAACGAGTTGAAGAGAACTCTTTTGATCTTTACCCAGTAGTAGGTGCATTAATCCAGAGACAAAATGTATTTCCCAGTTTGCTTCTCATTTATCTTCTGCTAGCAGACATCATGTGCTCCTTCTTAAAATATAAATAGTAACTTGGTCTTTTAGAAAGACTACTGGGCGCCTGGGTGGCTCAACTGGTTAAGCAACTGCCTTCGGCTCAGGTCATGGTCCCAGAGTCTTGGGATCGAGTCCCACATCGGGGTCCCGGCTCGGCGGGGAAACTGCTTCTCCCTCTGACCCTCTCCCCTCTCATGCTGTTTCTCTCTCTCTCTCTCTCTCAAATAAATAAATAAAATCTTTAAAAAAAAAAAAAAGAAAGAAAGACTACTATACTTAGAAATGAGGGCTATTATTTCTTCTCCTTTGGAGACAGATTTGCTATCAAACCTTATACCTCAGTTTCCTAATCTCCCAAAATGGAGAGAAGTGTACTGAGGCAGAAACAATATATTGTGTTGCTATGACAAGAAAGGACAAAGGATGTGAGGGTACTTTCAGCTAATAAATCTTGAAACAACATTCCCACTCCTGTTCATTTACCAAACTTTACTATCAGCAGCTACAAAAGCTTTTCACTTGCTTTCATCCCAAACTTAACATATGTAGAACTGAATTCCTAATATTCTGTGCCAAAGAATACTCCCAATTTCTTTCATTCACTTCCTCCAAAAAGTATTTACCATACTCTTAACATGTCTAAGACATGTTCAGTATAACTGTGGAAGAAGCTAGAATGCAAAATAATCTTTGACCTTGTGCAACCTCCTTTAACCTAAGATATAAGATATATGCGAACAGCAGGGATACTGCTACAAGGTAGTATAATGTACGTAGCCCATCAACAGGTCTCATTTCACAGAACTCTCTCTAGCTTCTATGTTTGGTAGAGATGTAAAATTATTAAAGTTTGGATATAGTCTTCTCTCCTTTAAATAAAAAATGTTGCCAATATTAATAAAAGGCTTGAGTAAGCAGAACAAGAGATAAGGACAACAAAAAACAAAAACTATTGATCACAAAAAAGCTTAAATTTGATGGATCAAACCTTGGATAAACAGCTAAGCAAATATCCCAGAGAACGTAAGTCAGTATTTCTAAAGCATTATCCTTCTAATTCAAATGTTAAAAATCTGTTTCCAAAAGAGTACTCTCTGCACCTTACGATCAAATTATAACAAAGAAAGAAGGAAGTGGAGAAAATAAAAGAATGCATAATCAAGGAAATTCAGTTGATTCATTCCCTCCTTCCCATATGTTTCTGGATCCTTCCTTTTTCTAACTCATGCAGCATTTTACTTCAATATATAATTTCTTGAAATAGTGAACTCCAGGTCCAGGGTTTGCTCTCCTGATAGAAAATAGAAAAGTGACATGCTATTAGAAAAAGACTCAATACTGGGGCGCCCGGGTGGCTCAGTCAGTTAAGCATCTGCCTTGGGCTCAGGTCATGATCCCGGGGTCCTGGGATGGAGCCCTGCGTTGGGCTCTCTGCTCAGCGGAGAGCCTGCTTTTCCCTCTCCCTCTGCCTACTTGTGCTCTCTCTCTGTCAAATAAATAAATAAAATCTTTAAAAAAAGAAAAGAAAAATACTCAGTACTAAAGATGCTATTAAAGAATGTATTTACTGAAGGGGGAAGATGCCAGAGGAGTAAGAGAACCCTAGGCTTGCCTCATGGTCCTATGAACACAACTAGGTAACTACCAAATCATCCCAATACCCCAGAAATTGACCTGAAGACTGGCAGAACAAACTCCACAACTAAAGGTAGAAAAGAAACCACACAAAGAAGGTATGAAGTGCAGAGACACAGTTTGGGAGGGAAATGGATCCTGGTCACTGCAGTGGGCAGGGAGCCACCGTGGCAAAGAAGAGCAAGAGACAGACTAGCACCCACATGTGGAAGACAAATTTCCGTAGCAATGGCTTGGAACTCAAGAGGGGCCAAATTTGATGAGTTCTTGCAAACAGGTCCGCAGGCTTGGCTCAGGGAGAGCCTAGTGGGCATTGGGACTATTCTTGGAGAGAAGGCAGGGCAAACAGCCCATGGACATATAATATGGAAACATCAATCTCAAAAGCGCCTGGGGCACACAGCGGGGAAGTTGTTTGCTCATCCAAATGGCGGTGTTTGCAGAGAGACCTGTCCAGGAATGAAGGAACTGCCCTGCACCATCATCCCCTGCCCCCGCCACTCAGCATGAGCACAGGGTCACCTGCAGAGCCAGCACACCCCTCCCTGCCTAACTTGCTTACATCAAGCCATACAGCCCCCGGTGAGCTCCAGTGGAACTGTCCTTCCCAATCAGGCTTGCCTCAATCCCAGCATATTGGGCCCCCGACCCCTAAAGACTGGCACAACCTCCTGCCCACAACACCTCTCCTGACCCGGGAGTTTTGCAGGGCCTCCGTTCAGGCAACAGTAGCAACAGGTCTCATTTCACCAGAGCCAACCGGAGCACATTTAGTAAATCTTGTCACATTCAGGCCAGGGACCAAACATTGCTCACAACAGGCAAAGACAGCCTCTGCAGATGACTGGCCTGAGGGATAAAGTAACCAGAACACGACAGCAGAGCGCAGGCAGCACCCAATGGAGACACTACGTGAAGTGCCAGGCTCTGGGGAACAGCGGACACTGCACTAAGGGCAGTACGAGACCTCTTCTTCCTAAGGCCATTACTCTCAAGAACAGGAGACATAACTGATCGTCCTAACACAGAGAAACAGGCACAGAGACTTAGAAAAACATGAAATGACAGAGGTATGTGTCCTAGAGGAAAGAGCAGGACAAGGCCACAGCCAGAGATATAAGTGAAACAGATATAAGTAACATGTCTGATAGAGAATTTAAAGTAGTGATCATAAAAATACTCGCTGGGCTTGAGAAAAGAGTGGAAAGCATCAACAGGACGATTAACACAGAGATAAGGAATAACATAGCAGAAATAAAGGGCTCAATAAACGAAAGAAGAAGCACACTTGATGGAATGAACAGCAGACTGGAAGAAGCAAAGGAACAAACTAACAACACAGAAGGCAGAATAACAGAAAGTAATCAAGCTGAACAAAAGAGAGAAAAAAAAACTATGCCAAACGAGAATAGACTTAGGGAACTTAGTGACTCCATCAAACATAAACACATTTATCATAGGGGTCCCAGAAGAAGAAGGAGAGAAAAGGGGGCAGAAAATTTATTTGAAGAAATAAGAGCTGACAACTTCCCTAATCTGGAGAAGGAAAGATATCCAGATCCAGGAAATACAGAGAACCATGAACAAAATCAACAGAATCGACACCAAGAGATACTGTAATTCAAATGGCAAAATGTAGTGATAAAAATTTTTTTAAACAGCAAGACAAAAGAAGACAGTAACAGAAGGGAAACCCCATAAGGCTTCATTGGATTTTTCAGCAGAAACTGTGAAAGCCTGAGAGAGTGGCATGATATATTCTAATAAATGGGAAAAATCTCCAGCCAAGAATACTCTATCCAGCCAAGAATATTCTATCCAGCAGAGCTATCATTCAGAATAGAAGGGGAGATAAAGAGTTTCTTAGACAAACAAAAACTAAAGGAGTTCATGACCACTAAACTAGCCCTGTTAGAAATATTAAAGAGGATTCTTTGAGTGGAAAGGAAAGACCAAAAGTGACAGTATAAAAGTAGGAAACACAAAAGCAGTAAAAAAAAAAAAAAAAAGAATATTTCTGTAAAAATTCAGTTAAGGAACTCACAAAATAAAAGGATGCAAAGTATGACACCATATACCTAAAATGTGGGGAGGAGAGGAGTAAAGAATGATTCAAACTTAAACAACCATCAACTTAATATAGACTAACATATGCAGAAGATGTTATATATAAACCTAATGGTAAGGATGCCTGGGTGGCTCAGTTGGTAAAGCATCTGCCTTCGGCTCAGGTCATGATCCCAGGGTCTTGAGATCAAGTCCCGCACAGGGTTCCCTGCTCAGTGGAGAGCCTGCTTCTCCCTCTGCCTGCCCTTTGTGCTCTATCTAACAAATAAATAAATAAAAATCCTTTAAAAGTAAATAAATAAATAAACCTATTGGTAACCACAAATCAAAAACTACTAATACATATACAAAGAATAAAGAGAGAGGAATCCAAATATATCACTAAAGAAAACTAGTAAAACATAAAAGAGAAAGAAAAGGCTCAGAGAAGAACTTCAGAAACCACCACAAAACAAGGACTAAAATGGCAATAAATGCATATCTATCAACAATTCCTTTTTTTTTAAAGATTTATTTTAGAGAGAGAGGGAGAGACTGCACGGAGTGCACACACAAGCGTGCACGTGCAGGGGAAGGGGCAGAGGGAGAATGAGAAAAATCCTCAAGCCAGCTCCCCACTGTGCACTGAGCCCAATGTGGGTCTGGATCCCAGGACCCTGACATCACAACCTAAGCTGAAATCAAGAGGTGGACGCTTAACCAACTGAGCCCCCAGGTGCCCCTATCAATAATTACTTTGACTGTAAGTGGACTAAATGCTCCAATCAAAAGATATACAGTGACAGAATGAATAAAAAAACAAGACGCACCTATACGCTGCTTACAGGAGACTCAAATTTAAGACCTAAAGACACCTGCAGACTGAAAGTGAAGGAATGGAGAAACATTTATCATGGAAATGGATATCAAAAGAAAGCTGGAGTAGCAATACCCATTTAAAACAGATTTTAAAACAAACTGTAACAACAGACAAAAAAAAGACACTATATAATAATAAAGGGGACAATCCAACAAGAAGATATAACAATTGTAAATACCCACCCAAAATGAGAGTACCCAAATGTATAAAACAGTTTAATAACAAACATTACAAAAACTAATCAATACTAATACAATAGTAGGGAAATTTATTTATTTATTTATTTAGCAAGCTCTATACCCAACATGGGGCTTGAACACACAATCCTGAGATCAAGAGTCGCACGCTCTACCAACTGAGCCAGCTAGGTGCTCCAATAATAGTAGGGGATTTTAACACCCCACATACATCAACTGACAGATCATCCAATCAGAAAATCAACAAGGAAAAAATGGCTTTGAATGACATATTGGATCAAGTGGATTTAACAGATATATTTAAAACATACCATCCTGGGGGCGCCTGGGTGGCTCAGTTGGTTAAGCGACTGCCTTCAGCCTCAGGTCATGATCCCAGAGTCCTGGGATCGAGTCCCGCATCGGGCTCCCTGCTCTGCGGGGAGCCTGCTTCTCCCTCTCCCACTCCCCCTGCTTGTGTTCCCTCTCTCGCTGTGTCTCTCTCTGTCAAATAAATAAAATCTTTAAAAAAAAA
>NC_138370.1:42111533-42133929 GCF_054177405.1 Leptonychotes weddellii | reverse complement strand
CTGGGTGGCTCAGTTGGTTAAGCAACTGCCTTCAGCTCAGGTCATGATCCCAGGGTCCTGGGATCGAGTCCCGCATCGGGCTCCCTGCTCTGCGGGGAGCCTGCTTCTCCCTCTCCCACTCCCCCTGCTTGTGTTCCCTCTCTCGCTGTGTCTCTCTCTGTCAAATAAATAAATAAAATCTTTAAAAAAAAAAAAAAAATGAATGTATTTATTGACAACTATAAAAAGCCTTCCCTTATGTATATAAGGTGACCACAGAATTTAATGTTCAGAGACACTCTTAAGTGATTAACAGCTATTAATAACTATACTGGAACAAGAGGCATAAATTGACACTTGAAGACAAACCATCCAGATATATAGTTACCTGTTTATGTACTCTAAGAAGAGGGAATAAACTAAAACACTGAACTGTAAAAAAATAATTCCTACCTTTTAGAAGTATATACTGAGACTTTTATAGAGAAAACAATTTATCTGGAATTTGCTTAAAAATAAACCGGATGAACGAGGGTGGTAAAGAGTGTTTGGAAGTACAGATGAAACAAGATTAACCATGAACTAGCTATTGTTGACATAGAATGATGGGGATATACGGGAGTTTATTATACTGTAGTCTGTATTTACATATGCTTGGAATTTCTTATATTTAAAACTCTAAAATATATTTCACAGAGTCTAAACAAAGTATTTTTTTAAGTCATTTGGTGACTGACTATACTAAATCTAATATTGCTAGTGCTACCAACTTACACGAACACAGGTGTAAATAGAAACAAATGTTCTAATGGGAATCAATAATTCAAAAGAATTTCTCCCATCAAGTTCCATCCCTTTTACTGGAATAAAGCAAAACTACCATCAGTGTCCAAAAGCATGCATGAACTTTCTTTCCTAAACAGCTAATTAAATTATCTCAAGCACAAAAGAAAAAGAAAACCCTCAGAATCTCTTCTGTCATTCTCTGGAAAATGATAATGAAGTTCTTAGGATCTAGAAATAAATGTCACTGAAGCACTGATAAGGAACAATCTCCAGAGATTTTTTTTTACTCCAAATACAATATAATTTGCCTTATTCTCTGTCATCTGCCTCAGCAGTGAACACCTAACTGGTCAGCCTGCCCCTACAATGCATTCTACACATAGCGACCAGAATCATCATCTTAAAACATGAATTAGAATTTTGGTGATTCAAGGGGGCAGTGTAGGAAGACACTGAACTCACTTCCTACCAAGGACACACTGAATCTATACCTACACTTAAAGCAATTCCTCCTGAAGAAGAACTGAGGGCTTGTTGAACAGCTTCTGCACACACACACACACAAAAAATATAATAATAATGATGGAGGGAACACACAGAAAAGGGTAGGAGAGACAGAGACACTATAATGACAGGAATCGCACTCCAAAACACCATCCTGCAGTGGGGAGCGATATTACTGAGGGAACTGTGCAATGACTCATGTACCCCAAGGTACAGCGAGAAAACAGTGATTTCAAGGGCAACTACACCACAAGTGAAAGAAATTCATTTACTAACTCTTGAGAGTACACCAAACAGGAGAAAAACTGCTCGAACTCTAGGGGGTCAGAGGCACCAGCAAGCCTCTCCACCTTGATAGCATGAACAGGAGCAAGGTACAGGTGCTCTAGCTGGCCTGCTAGGGCCTCCCCAGCACACCCCAGAGCCCCAACCCACAGTGTCCCACCAAGGCAGCTCCTGTGCAACATGCCACAGGCCCGCTTGGCCCATGCCCACTCCAGCTGGCCTTATAAAAAATGTTAAGGAGTCTTTAAGTGGAAAAGAAAAGGCCATAACTAGAAACAAGAAAATCAACCATAACTACAATAAATAGTTAAGGGATAAAAAATTAAACAGATGTAAAATACGAAGTCAAAAACATAAAATGGGGGAGGAGGGTATAAACATAGTGCTTTTAGAATGCGTTTGAACTAAGTTCTAACTAAGTGACTATCAGCTATGTATATAGGTCAATATATATGAACCTTACAGTAACCACAAACCAAAACCTACAAAAGATACACAAAAAGTAAAGACAAAGGACCCCAAACATAACACTAAAGAAAACCATCAAACCACAAGAATAGGAACCAAGAGAAGAAAGGGACAGAAAAAAGCTACAAAAACAACCAGAAAACAATTAAGAAAATGTCAGTAAGTACATATCTATCAATATTTATTTTAATGTAGAGACTAAATGCTCCAATCAAAAGATACAGGGTGGTTGAATGAATTAAAAAAAGAAAAAAAAAAAGACCCATCTATATGCTGCCTTTAAGAGACTCACTGCAGATCTCAAGACACACAAAGGCTGAGAGTAAAGGGACAGAAAAAGATTCCATGCAAATGGAAATGAAAAGAAAGCTGGAGTAGCAATACTCATATCAGACAAAACAGACTATAAAACAAAGACTGTAACAAAACACAAAGAAGGGGGGTGCCTGGGTGGCTCAGTTGGTTAGGCATCTGCATTCAGCTCAGGTCATGATCCCAGGGTCCTGGGATTGAGCCCCCAGTCATCAGGCTCCCTGCTCAGCGAGGAGCCTACTTCTCCCTCTGCCTGCCACTCACCCTGCTTGTGCGTGCTCTCTCTCTCTGACAAATAAATAAATAAAACTTAAAAAAAAAAAACCCACAAAGAAGGGCATTACATAATGATAAAGGGGTCAATCTGATAAGAGGATATAACATGCATAAATATTTATGCACCTAACATAGGAGCACCTAAATATTAAAAACAAATATTAATGGATATAAAGGGAGAAACTGACAATAATACAATAACAATAAGGAATATCATACTCCCAATTACCTCAATGCATAGATCATCTAGACAGAAAATCAGTAAGTAAACACTGGCCTTAAACAACACATTGGACAGAGAGACTTAATAGATATATACAAAACATTTCATCACAAACTGCAGGATACAGATTTTTTTTCAAGTGCAGATGGAACATTCTCCTAGATACATCACATGTTAGGCCACAAAACAAGTCTCAGTAAATTCAAGAAGACTGAAATCTATCAAGGATTTGTTCCAACAGTAACAGTGTAAAACTAGAAATTAGTTACAAGAAAACTGGAAAACACACAAATATGTGCACACTAAATAACATGCTACTAAAAAACAATGGGCCAATGAAGAAATCAAAGAGAAAATTTAAAAATACCTTAACACGAATGAAAATAGAAACACAACTTTCCAAAATCAATGGAACAAGCAAGAGCAGTTCTAAGAGGAAGTCCTTAGCAATATACACCTATCTCAAGAAACAAACAAAATCCCAAATAAACAATCTAACTTTACACCTAACGGAATTAGAAAAGAACAAAGCAAGCCCAAAGTTAGTAAAGAAATAATAAAGATCAGAGCAAAAATAATGAAACAGAGACTAGAAAAACAACAGAAAAAATGAATGAAACTAAAAGCTGGTTTTTTGAAAAGATAAAATCAATAAACCTCCTGCCAGACTCATCAAGGAAAAAAAAGCACCCAAATAAATAAAATCAGAAATGAAAGAGAAGTTACAACCCACACCACAGAAATACAAAGGATCAAAAGAGACTTACAATTATATACCAACAAATTGAAAAACATAGGAAAATGGATAAATTGCTAAAAACACAACCTTCCAAGACTGAATAACAAAGAAACAGAAAATCTGAATCGACCAATAACAAGTAATGAAATTGAATCAGTAATTTTAAAACTCCCCTCCCCCCCAAAAAAAGTCCAGAACCAGACAGCTTTACAGGTTAATTCTACAACATATATAAAGAATAGTTACTACCTATCCCTCTCAAATTATTCCCAAAAACTGAAGAAGGAAAGCTTCTAAACTCATTTTATGACGCCAGTATTAACCTGATACCAAAACCCAGAAAAAGACCCCACAAAAAAAGGAGTAAATTACAGGTCAATATCCCGGTTGAATACAGATGCAAAAATCTTCAACAAGATAGTAGCAAACTGGTGAGAGAGGTAAGATGGTGAAGGAGTAAGGGACACTATTTTTGTCTGGTTCCTGGAATTCAGCTAGATAGCTGACCACCTGCGAACTCAACCGGCAATCTGAGAAAAGAATTGCTGCAATTCTACAAATAGAAAAGCAATCACTTTTTGCAAGGTAGGATGTGTGGAAAAGTGAATCTGAGGCAATATATCATCGAAGATAAATTGCAGGGGGAGGAAGCCTCTGTAAGCCTGGTACCAGAAAGTGATATAAGCAGCAGAGCGCAAAAACGGAACTTTTAGAAGTCTGCTCGGGCAGGGGATGCCCCTGCATGAAGGGTGCTCACGTGGCAAAGTGGGGCAGAATCCCAGGTGGGACAGTGTGGTCTCAGGATACCCGGGGTCACAAAAAGAACAGGGGTCCCTGAGGGTGGCAGAGTTCCCAAGCATCGCAGCAGGGAAGCCAGCTGCAAACAGTGAGCCCAAGTGTAGAGGCTTTGTGCTCAGTGTTGCCATAAACTGCAAACTGAGGCCCAGTCAAGCGACTGCTCTCTGAGAGGGGCCCAGCAAGAGGCAAAACTGTGGCAAGACCCCACTCCCTCCCCCAGGAGGAGCTGCACTGGCACGCACCACAAGGGTCCATTAAGTTTGGAGACTTGAAAGGGGGTCGCATGCCTGAGATAAAAATGCTCGGTCACAGGCTGGGTGAACACCCGAGTGCAGACGGAAACCAGGGAGACAAGAGTGATTGACTGCTTTTCTGTGAGGGCACACTGAAGAGTCGGGGGCACAAACTTTCAGCTCCAGGGCTGGAGACTGGGAAGCTGCAGTTTTCATCCCCCAAATTGGTGCTGAAAGCCTTCAGAGAACAAAAGCCCCATAGAGCAATGCAGAGCCGCTTACACTGAGCCCGGCCCCTAGCAAGGGGGTTGCAATTCCACTCAGGCAAAGAGACCTGAATATCAGCCGAACAGGCCCCTCCCCCAGCAAGCCAGCAGGAACTTCCAGCTAATTCCAAGTTTACTGATCACAGAGAACTGCAAAAATCCAGCGCTAGGGGAAATTAGTATATAAAATTCATGGTTTTTTCTCACGATTCTTTAGTCTTTCAGTTTTAATTTTTTTCCCTTTTCAGCTAATTTCTTCTTTTGTCAACTCTTTGTCTTTTTTAATTTCCATTTTTACATTTATGTTATATATATATAGATATAGATATAGATATATAGATATATATATAGATTTCATTTTTGGCTTCCTTTCATTGTACTCAGTTTTATTTTTGTATATGTATATACAAGTTTTTCTTACTTTACAATTTGGGGATCTAGTTTCATCTAACAAACAGACCAAAATACATCCAGGATCTACTATAACGTTCTGTTTTGTTCACCTTGTTTGATTTTATTCTCTATTTTTTCTTTTTTGGTTTCTGATCTCTTCTGATTTGTTTAGTATATATTTTTCTGGTGTCACTGTTGCTACTTTTTTATTTTTTTCTCTCTTTCATCTATTCTTCTCTGAACATAATGACAAGATGGAAGAACTCACCGCAAAAAAAAGAGAACAAGAGGCAGTATTCACTGACAGGGATTTAATCAATATGGGTATAAGTAAGATGTCAGAACTAGATTTAAAAACAATAATTATAAAGATACTAGCTGGGCTTGAAAGAAACCACAGAAGACACTAGAGAATCCCTTACTGGAGAAATAAAAGAACTAAAATCTAAACAGGTCAAAATCAAAAAGGCTATTACTGAGATGCAATAAAAAATGGAGGCTCTAACTGCTAAGATAAATGAAGCAGAAGAGTCAGTGATAGAGAAAACAAAATGATGGAGAATAAAGAAGCTGAGAAAAAGAGGTAAACAACTACTGGATCATGAGGGGAGAATTTGAGAGATCAGTGATACTATAAAATGTGAAACAATATTAGAATAATTGGGATCCCAGAGAAAGAGGAAAAGCGGGGGTAGAAGGTTTATTTGAGCAAATTATACCTGAGAACTTCCCCAATCTGGGGAAGGAAACAGGCATTCAAGTCCAGGAACACAGAGAAACCCCCCTCAAAAATCAATAAAATAGGTCAACACCTCGACATATAATAGTGAAATTTGCAAATCTCAAAGACAAAGAGAAAATTCTGAAAGCAGTTTGGGACATGAGGCCCATAACCTACAAGGGTAGAAACATAAGCCTGGCAGCAGACCTATCCACAGAAACCCAGCAGGCCAGAGAGGGCTGGCATGATATATTCAGAGTGCTAAATGAGAAAAATATGCAGCCAAGAATACTTTATCCAGCAAGGCTGTCAATCAAAACAGAAGAGATAAAGAGCTTCCAGGACAAACAGAAACTAAACCAGCCTGCAAGAAATATTAAAGGGGATCCTTTAAGTGAAAAGAGAGCCCAAAAGTAACAGAGTCCAGAAAGAACAGAGACAACAGAAAGAGTGACTTTACAGGTAATATAATGGCACTAAATTCATATCTTTCACTAGTTACTCTGAATGTAAATGTGCTAAATGCTCCAATCAAAAGACACAGGATATCAGACTGGATAAAAAAAAATAAGACCCATTGATGTGCTGTCTATAAAAGACTCATTTTAGACCCAAAGACACCTTCAGATTGAAAGTAAGGGGGTGGAGAACCATTTATTATGCTAATGAACCATCAAAAGAAAGCTGGGGCAGCAATCCTTATATCAGACAAATTAGATTTATTAATTTATTACCAAAAACTGTAATAAGAGATGAAGAAGGATACTATATCATAATTAAAGGGTCTATGCAACAAGAAGATCTAGCAATTGTAAATATTTAAGCCCCTAACTTGGGAGCAGTTATATAAACCAATTAATAACAAAATTAAAGAAACACATTGATAATAGTACAATAATAGCAGGGGACTTTAATACCCCACTCACTGCAATGGACAGATCATTTAAGCAGAAGATCAACAAGGAAACAAGGGCTTTGAATGACACACTGGACCAGATGGACAGCACAGGTATATTCAGAGCATTTCATCCTAAAGCAAGAGAATACACATTCTTCTCAAGTGCACATGAACATTCTCCAGAATAGATCACATACTGGGTCATAAATCAGGTCTCAACTGGTATTAAATGACTGGGATTATTCCCTGCATATTTTCAGACCACAATGCTTTAAAACTTAAACTTAGGAGCACCTGGGTGGCTCAATTGGTTAAGCGGCTGCCTTTGGTTCAGGTCATGATCCTGGGGTCCTGGGATCGAGCCCCGCACTGGGCTCCCTGCTTGGTTGGGAGTCTGCTTCTCCTCTCCTCTCTCTCTCTCTCTCTCCCTCTACCCCCCTCTCATGCTCTCTCTCAAATTAAAAACAAAAAAACACCTGAACTCAATCACAAGAGAAAATCTGGAAGGAACACAAATACATGGAGGATAAAGAGCATCCTATTAAAGAATGAATGGGTCAACCAGGAAATTAAAGAAGAGTTTAAAAAATTCATGGAAACAAATGAAAATGAAAACACAACTGTTCAAAATCTTTGGGATGCAGCAAAGGTGGTCCTAAGAGGGAAGTATATAGCAATACAAGCCTTTCTCAAGAAACAAGAAAGGTCTCAAATACACAACCTAACCTTATACCTAAAGAAGCTAGAGAACGAACAGCAAATAAAGCCTAAACCCAGCAGGAGAAGAGAAATAATAAAGATTAGAGCAGAAATCAATGAAACAGAAACCAAAAGAACAGAACAGATCAATGAAACGAGGAGCTGGTTCTTTGAAAGAATTAGTAAGACTGATAAACGCCTGGCTGGACTTATCAAAAAGAAAAGAGAAAGGACCCATATAAATAAAATCATGAATGAAAGGGGAGATCACAACAAACACTGAAGAAATACAATTATATGATCATATTATGAGCAACTATATGCCAACAAATTAGGCAATCTAGAAGAAACAGATGCATTCCAAGAAACATATAAACTACCAAAACTGAAATAAGAAGAAATAGAAAACCTAAAAAAACCCATAACCAGTAAGCAAATGGAAGGAGTAATCAAAAATCTCCCACAAACAAGAGTCCAGGGCCAGATGGTTTCCCAGGGGAAGAATAATTAATTTTTCCCATTTAAAGAAGAATTAATACCTATTCTTCTGAAGCTGTTTCAAAAAAGAGAAATGGAAGGTAAACTTCCAAATGCATTCTATGAGGCCAGCATTACCTTGATCCCAAAACCAAACAAAGACCCACCAAAAAGGAGAATTACAGACCAATATCCCTGATGAACATGGATGCAAAAATTCTCACCAAGATACTAGCCAATAGGATCCAACAGTACATTAAAAGGATTATTCACACAACCAAGTGGGATTTATTCCTGGGCTGCAAGGTTGGTTCAACATCTGCAAATCAATCAATGTGATACAATACATTAATAAAAGAAATGACAAGAACCATATGATCCTCTTAATAGATGCAGAAAAAACATCTGACAAAGTACAGCATCCTTTCTTGATCAAAACTCTCCACAGTGTAGGGATAGAGGGAATATACCTCAGTATCATAAAAGCCATCTATGAAAAACTCACAGCAAATACCATTCTCAATGGGGAAAAACTGAGAACTTTTCCCTTAAGGTCAGGAACACGGCAGAAATGTCCACTATCACCACTGTTGTTCAACACAGCACTATAAGTTCCAGCCTCAGCAATCAGACAACAAAAAGAAATAAAAGGCATCCAGACTGGTAAAGAAGAAATCAAACTCTCACTCTTTGCAGATGACATGATACTCTATGTGGAAAACCCAAAACACTCTACCCCAAAATTGCTAGAACTCATACAGGAATTCAGCAAAGTGGCAGGATATAAAACCAATGCACAGAAATCAGTGGCATTTCTATACACTAACAATGAGACAGAAGAAAGAGAAATAAGAAATCGATCCCATTTACAATTGCACCAAAAACCGTAAGATACCTAGAAACAAATCTAACCAAAGAGGCAAAGGATCTGTACTCTGAAAACTATAGAACACTCATGAAAGAAATGGAGGAAGACACAAAGAAATGGAAAAACGTTCCATGCTCATGGATTGGAAGAACAAGTATTGTGAAAATGTCTATGCTACCTAGAGAAATTTACACATTCAATGCAATTCCTACAAAATACCATCAACATTTTTACAGAGCTGGAACAAATAACCCTAAAATTTGTATGGTACCAGAAAAGACCCCAAATAGCCAGAGGAATGTTGAAAAAGAAAATCAAAGCTGATGGCATCACAATTCTGGACTTCAAGCTCTATTACAAAGCTGTCATCATCAAGACAGTATGGTACTGGCACAAAAACAGACACATAGATCAATGGAACAGAATAGAGAGCCCAGAAATGGACCCTCAACTCTATGGTCAACCAATCTTTGACAAAGCAGGAAAGAATATCCAATGGAAAAAAGACAGTCTCTTCAACAAATGGTGTTGGGAAAATTGGACAGCCACATGCAGAAAAATGAAACTGGACCATTTCCTTACACCGTACACTAAAATAGACTCAAAATGGATGAAAGACCGAAATGTGAGATAGGAATCCACCAAAATCCTAGAGGAGAACTCAGGCAGCAACTTCTCTGATCTCAGCCACAGCAACTTCTTGCTAGACACGTCTCCAAAGGCAAGGAAAAAAAGCAAAAAATGAACTGTTGGGACTTCATCAAGATAAAAAGCTTTTGCACAGCAAAGGAAACAGTCAACAAAACCAAAAGACAACCTACAGAATGGGAGAAGATGTTTGCAAATGTCTTATCAGATAAAGGGCTTGTATCCCAAATCTATAAAGAACTTACCAAACCCAACACCCAAAAAACAAATAATCCAGTCAAGAAATGGGCGGAAGATATGAGCAGACATTTCTCCAAAGACATTACAAATGGCCAACAGACACATGAAAATGCTCAACATCACTTGGCATCAGGGAAATACAAAACCACAATGAGATACCACCTCACATCAGTCAGAATGGCTAAAATTAACAAATAAGAAAACAACAAATGTTGGCAAGGATGCAGAGAAAGGGGAACCCTCCTACACTGCCGGTGGGAATGGAAGCTGGTACAGCCACTCTGGAAAACAGTATGGAGGTTCCTCAAAACGTTAAAAATAGAGCTACCCTATGACCTGGCAATTGCACACTAGGTATTTACCCAAAAGATACAAATGTAGTGATCCGAAGGAGCACCTACACCCCAATGTTTAGCAGCAATGGCCACAATAGCCAAACTATGGAAAGAGCCCAGATGTCTATCAACAGATGAATGGATAAGAAGATGTGATACATATATATAACACACACATATATATATACACACACACAATGGAATATTAATCAACCATCAAAAAAATGAAATCTTACCATTTGCAATGACATAGAGGGAACTAGAGGGTATTATGCTAAGTGAAATAAGTCAATCAGAGAAAGACAATTATCATGGTTTCACTCATATGTGGAATTTAAGAAACAAAACAGAGGATCACAGGGGAAGGGAGGGAAAAATAAAATAAGACAAAATCAGAGAGGGAGACAAACCATAAAAGACTCGGCTATAGGAAACAGACTGAGAGTTGCTGAAGGGGAGAGGGTGGGGGGATGGGTATCTGGGTGAGGGGTATTAAGGAAGGCATATGATGTAATGAGCACTGGGTGTTATACAGAACTGAAGAATCACCGAACTCTACCTCTGAAACTAATAATACACTATGTGTTAAATTAACTGAATTTAAATAAAATAAAATTTAAAAAAAGATATTAGCAAACTGAATTCAACAATACATTGAAACGATCATACACCACAATCAAGTGGGATTTATTCTAGGAATGCAAGAATGGTTCAACAACCACAAATTAATCAACATAATATACCACATTAACAAAACAAAGGATAAAAATCTGATGATTATTTTAATAGATGCAGAAAAAGCCTATGACAAAATTCAACATGCATTTATGATAAAAACTCTCAACTAAGTGGGCAGAGAAGGAAGGCACCTCAACATAATAAAGGCCACACATGACAAACCCACAGCTAGTATCACACTCAGTGGTGAAAAGCTGAAAGTTTTTCCTCCTAAGATCAAGAACAAGACAAGGATGTCCACTTTTGCCACTCATTCAACATAGTATTGGAAGTCCTAGCCATAACAATAATGCAAGAAAAAGAAATAAAAGGCATTCAAATTGAAAAGGAAGAAGTAAAACACTATTTGCAAATGATGTAATTACTATATTTAGAAAAACCTGAAGACTCAACCAGCAAACCACTAGAATAAATGAATTCAGTGAAGTAGCAGGATACAAAATTAACATACAAAAATTAGTAGCATTTCGGGGCACCTGGGTGGCTCAGTCGTTAAGCGTCTGCCTTCGGCTCAGGTCACGATCCCAGGGTCCTGGGATCAAGTCCCTGCATTGGACTCCCTGCTCAGCGGGAAGCCTGCTTCTCCTCTCCCACTCCCCCTGCTTGTGTTCCCTCTCTTGCTGTGTCTCTCTCTGTCAAATAAATAAAAATAAAATCTTTAAAAAAAAAAATTAGTAGCATTTCTATACACTAATAACAAGTGATCAGAAAGAGGCATAAAGAAAACAACCACATTTACAAGTGCATCAAAAAGAATAAAATGTCACTTTTATCCTTGCCTCTGCTCTCTGCTGATGTGCTGTGTTGTGGATTCCAGAATGATAAGTGGTTTGGGATAAACAGCCTCTTAGGCACCAGGCAGGACACCAGGCAGGGGTATGTGGCTGTAGCTGGGATGGGTCTGAGGATCCCTTGACCTGAACTTGTGGAGGGCAGCAGCCTGGCCTAGGCCACATTGTCCATGGGACCCTAAGAGGTCCCAAGAGGCTCCCAGTCTGCAATTCCATGCCAGGATATGGGGAGATTGGTTTGAATGCATTTTAATTTACTAGTCATCAACTGTATGCCAGAGAGTTTTTAATATAAGCAGAGATTTCTTCTGTGTGAAAGAGACAGGCCTCACTGTATAACTGCATGTATGCCTGCCCTATCACAGCGTGAAATCAAGTCAACATACAAGTAAAGTGCATTTAAGGTTTAGATCTTGATAACTGTTTCAAGTTGTAAGACTTTGCAAAAATCAAATGAGTACCATCAACTTTGCAGGTGAAAGATGGATGCTGGAAACACAGACTGCTGCTAAATGAATGCTTTCTGGGAGCACAAAGGTGACCTAAGGATGTCCCCGGTAAAAAATTTGAAAACTTGATCTTCACAAGAGCTTCTTGAATCATTTAAAATTTCCAGAAGTCTGAGGGGCACTAAAACTATTGCTTTTGGGCAGTCCATTAATAGACATCTAAAACAGTGGGACTATGAATCAATATTTCAATAAACTTCTTGGAAAAAAAGAAAGAATAAAATACCTAGAAATAAATTTCAGCAAGGAGGTAAAAGATGTGTACTCTGAAAACTATAGGACATTGATAAAAGAAACTGAAGACAACATAAAGAAACAGAAAGATGTACTGTGCTCACAGATTGGAAGAATTAATGTTAAAATGTCCATACTACCTGAAGCAATCTGCAGATTTGATGCAATCCCCATCAAAACACCAATGGCATTTTACACAGAAATAGAATAAACAATCCTAAAATTTGTATAAAACCACAAAGACCTCAAATAGCTAAAGCAATCTTGAGAAAGAACAAAGCTGGAGGTATTATGGTCCCTGATTTCAAACTATACCACAAAGATAGAGTAATCAAAACAGTATGATATGGGAACAAAACACACACAATAAATCAATGGAATAGAGAGCCTAGAAATAAACCCATGCATATATGGTCAATTTACAACAGAAGCACCAAGAATATACAATGGGGAAAGGATACACTCTTCAATAAATGGTGTTGGGAAAACTGGACAGCCACATACAAAAGAATGAAACTGGATCCATATCTACCATACACAAAAATAAATTCAAAATGGATTAGACTTGAATGTAAGATCTGAAACCATAAAACTCCTAGAATGAAATATAGGTAGTAAGCTCTTTGACATCAGTCTTAGCAATATTTTCTGGATCAGTCTCCTCAGCAAGGGCAAGAAAAACTAAAATAAACCAATGAGATTGTATCCAACCAAAAAGCTTTTTTTTTTTTTAAGATTTTATTTATTTATTTGAGAGAGAGAGACAGCAAGAGAGAACACAAGCAGGGGGAGTGGGAGAGGAAGAAGAAGGCTTCCCATGGAGCAGGAAGGCCAATGCGGGGCTCAATCCCAGGACCATGACCTGAGCCAGGCGCCCCCCCCCCCCACCAAAAAGCTTTTGCACAGCAAAAGAAACCATCAACAAAATGAAAAGGCAACTAGAGAATGGGAGAAGATATTTGCAAATCATACATCTGATAAGGTTTAATACCAAAATAGATAAAGAACTTATAAAATTTAATATCAAAGAACCAAACAACCTGATTAAAAAATGGGCAGAGGACTTGAATAGCCATTTTTCCAAAGAAGCCATACAGATGCCCAAAAGGGACATGAAAGATGCTCAACATCATTAATCATCAGGGAAATGCAAATCAAAACCACAATGAGATATCACCTCATACCTATCAGATTGGGTATTATGAAAAAAGACAAAAAATTACAAGTGTTGGTGAGGATGTGGAGAAAAGAGTACATCGTGAGAAGGTAAACTGGTGCAGCCATAATGGACAACAGTATGGGAGTTCCTCAAAAAATTTAGAATGGAACATACCATCCAGCAATTCCACTTCTATGTATTTATGCAAAGAAAACAAAAACAGCAGTTTGAAGAGATATATACACCTCCATGTTCACTGTAGCATTTTCACAATAGCCAAGATTATGCAATCAAAAGCAAGCAATCAAAGTGCCCAATCAATAGATAAATGGATAAAGATGTGGTGTGTGTATATATATACAATGAGTATCACTCAGCCATAAAGAAGAATGAAATCTTGCCACCTGGGACAACATGGATGGCTCTAGAGGGTATAATGCTTAGTGAAATAAGTCAGGCACAGAAAGAAAAATACCATATGATTTCAGATGGATGTAATCTAAAAAAAAAAAACAAACAAAAAAAGAGAAACAGACTCATAGATACAGGAAACAAACTGCTAATTACCAGAGGGGCCTGGGTGGGGTAGGGGTGGGCAAAATAGGTAAAGGGGATTAAGATGTACAAATTTCTAGTTACGAAATAAATAAGTCATGGGGTTATAATGTACAGCATAGGGAATATAATCGATAATACTGTAATAACTTTGTATGGTGACAGATATAATCAGATGTATTGTGGGTATCATTTCACAATGTATAAAAATATCAAACCACTATGATGTACCCTGAAACTAACAGGATATTATGTCATTTACATATCAATTAAACAAACAAACAAATATGAATTAGACCATGTCTCTCCCCTCCTTAAAAATTTCCCATTGTACTGCCAGGCTCTTCATAACTAGATCCTGACCACCTATCTAATCTCATTTGCTATCACTGTTCCACTTCCTTCCTCAACTTTAGCTACACTGGCCTCCTTTCAGTTCCTTAACTACACCAAGCTCTTTACTGCTTCAGAACTTTTATACCTCCCATTCTTTTAATCTCAAAGGCTCTTCCCCAGGGTTTCTCTGGCTGACTCTCATCCTTCAGTTCTTAACTTTCTTGCTGTTTCTATTTAAAGTAGTTTCTTACCCCGACACTTTCTGGCATTGATCTATTGATTTCTTTCATAATATCTTTTCATTTAATTCATTTAATTCTTGAGGACAGGAATCTCATTTGCTTGGATCACTGCTCTATCACCAGTACCCAGCAGAGTGTCTGGCACACTGTAAGTGCTCTATAAATATCTGTTAAATTAATGAATTATATCACTGATCATTTTCTCATTCCACTTTCTACTTGATTTCCCATGAAACCATATTTCCTGGTGTTCTACCTATTTCCCTGACTTGTTCTTCCTTTCTGCTTTGTTGGCACCCAGTATTCCTCCTACCTCATATGGAAAATGATCCCCTAAGGTTTTCAACATAACCTGGGAATGAATCCGTCCACTTAAACGGCTTCAATCCCCAGAGCTATTACTCTGACTCTAGCCTTTCTGTTTTGCACTAGTAGACCAACATTTCCAACTCCCTGAAGGATACCTCTCCTAGGATATATATCACAGTCATGATTCCAAATATTTCACCTTTCCAATAACTTTCAGTTCTGCCCATGATACTACATTCTTCCAGTCTTACCAACTAGAAACAATGTGATATATAGGAAAGAGTACAGACCTCAGGGCTAGCCAGACCTGGATCAAATCCCAGCTTTGTAAACTATTAGATGGTCACTTAACCATTCTGAACCACAGTTTTTCATTACTAAAAAGATAACAGTGATGCTCAGGATTGTTGTTGAGAATTAGAAATAGTAAATAAAAAATAACCTGCACAATATCTACATATAGTAGGCTATTTACTAGCCACACATCTTAGAATTATTTTTTAAAAGACTTGAGAGAGAAAGAGAGAGAGAGAGAGCACGAATGGGAGGGGCAGAAGGAGAGAGAATCTCAAGCAGACTCTGCACTGAGCATGGAGCCTGACGCAGGGCTCAATCTCATGACCCTGAGATCACAACCTGAGCTGAAACCAAGAATCAGATGCTTAAACAACTGTGCCACCCAGGTGCCCCTTAGAGTTATTTTTAATTCCTCCAACTGCTTATGTCCACATCTGACCTCCCGTCAAAGTATATCCATTCTTTCTTATAATAATTATGGTAATATTTATAATAGCAATAATAATTTGCAATAATGTTTGCATTTATTCCTACTGCCTTCACTCTAGTACAGGACCATAACAAACCATAATGCCTAATCTCACACTCTCCATCAATTTATCCCTTTTTACTCTAAATCAATATTTTTTATTTCATCTAATAGTGCTTCAGCTTGAATAATTTTTTTTTAAAGATTTTATTTATTTATTTGAGAGAGAGAATGAGATAGAGAGCATGAGAGGGGGGAGGGTCAGAGAGAGAGGCAGACTCCCTGCTGAGCAGGGAGCCCGACGTGGGACTCGATCCCGGACTCCAGGATCATGACCTGAGCCGAAGGCAGTCGCTTAACCAACTGAGCCACCCAGGCGCCCCAGCTTGAATAATTTTAATTGACCTTTGAATTCACCAAACCATTCTTCTGTTATACCTAGTCTATCATTAATTTCATCCAATAAATTTTTTTTAAGATTTTATTTATTTGAGAGAGACAGCAAGCGAGAGAGAGAGCATGAGTGGGGTGAGGGGCAGAGGAAGAGAGAGAAGCAGACTCCCCGCTGAGCAGGGAGCCCGACACAGGGCTCAATCCCAGGACCCCAGGATCATAATCTGAGCTGAAGGCAGACGCTTAACTGACTGAGCTACCCAGGCACCCCATATCCAATAAATTCTTAATTTTAGGTATTTTATTTTTCAGTTCTAGAATGTCCATTAGGCCCTTTTTTAGAGATTCTATTTCTCTACTGAAGTTCTCTATCTACTCACTTTTTTACATCTTTTCCATTATTTAACATATTTATAAAAATTAAGTTTCATATCTGCTACTTGCAACAACTGGGGCACCTTCAGATTTGATTCTATTAAGTATTTTTCCTCTCTTAACCATGGTCATATTTACTTGTTTCTTTGCAATTTTATAATTTCTTATTGTGTGGTAAAATATATAGGATATATAATTTGCCATCTAAATCATTTTTAGGGACACCTGGGTGGCTCAGTTGGTTAAGCGTCTGCCTTCAGCTCAGGTCATGATCCCAGAGTCCTGGGATCGAGTCCTGCATCGGGCTCCTTGCTCAGCAGGGGGCCTGCTTCTTCCTCTGTCTCCTGCTCCCCCTCGTTGTACTTTCTCTCTCTCTCTGACAAATAAATTAATAAAATCTTAAAAAATAAAATAAATCATTTTTAAGTGTACCATTCAGCAGCATTATTACATCACAATGTTGTGCAACCATCATCACTATGTATTTCCAGATCTTTTTCATGACCCCAAACAGAAATTCTTGTAACTGTTAAGCAGTAACTCCCTCTCCTCCCAGTCCCTGGTAACCTCTAATTCACTTTCCGTCTTTATGAATTTGCCTATCCTAGATATTCATATAAGTAGAATCATACAATATCTGTCCTTAAGTGCCTGGCTTATGTTACTTAGCATAATGTTTAAAGGTTTGTCTACGTAGTAGCATGTCTCAAAACTTCATTCCTTTTTATGGCTGAACAATATTCCATTGTATGTATATACATCCATTTTGTTCATCCATTCATCTGCTGATGGACAATTAGGTTGTTTCCACCTTTTCAGACACTGAGGTCTTAGTTAATATTTGCCTTAACTTTTTCCATTCTTTTTCTAGCAAACTTTCTATATCCATGTGTTTCAGGTACCTCTTATAAACATCTGAGAACGAAATTTCATTTTCTAAATAAAACTCCAATATAACAATCTTTTTCTCTAAACTAGTGTTTGGTCCACTTACGCTTATTGTGATACATTAAGATTTACTTATAACAATCTTAGTCTGTGTTATGTTTGTCTATGCTCCTCACCCCTTTCCTGTCTTCTGTTAGTTGATTAAGATTTTTATTCCTTTTTTTAAACCCCTCTACCAGTATGTAAGTTATACATTCAATTTATCTTCTTCAGAGGTTACTCTTAAAATATAACATGCATCCTTAAGACAAAAGTTTAACAATATCTCTAATATTTTCTCCCTCTTCTCAATTAATAAAAGATCTTCTTCACCTATGCTGACCTACCTCCTGACTTTTTCATCATTATTGGCTGACATTTTATTGTTTTTAGCCTTTATTATTACTAGAATTCACATGTTTAGATTCACCCATATATTTACCAGTTTCCTTAGTCAAAATTCCATTCCTTTTTGCATTCATTCCTTCCCTCTGGTTTTCTTTTTCCTTAAGTAGTTCCTCTCAGTGACAGATTGTTGGTGGTAAACTGTTTTTATGTGAAAACTCTTTATTTTACCCTAAATCATGGAGACGATCTAGCTGGATATACAATTCTAGGCTCACAATTCTTTCCCACCAAAAGTGAAGAATCCTCTGGATTCCATCACTGCTGCTGAGAAGTGAAATGTCAATCTAATGGTTGTATCTTATCAATAATCTGACTTCTCATTCTGGTTATATTTAAGATCTTTTCATCTATGGAGTTCTGTATGTATCTACATATACAATGGGGGCAGTAGGGGAAGGGACACTCAGCATTCATTAAACATTGATTCTTAAGATTCATGTCTTTCATTAATCTAGAAAATTCTCAGCCATCATCTCTTTGAATTTTGGCTGTCCCTCATTCTCTCCTTCTTGAACTCCTATTAGATGACTAGATACAAGTTAGACTTCTTCATTCGATTCTCCATGTCTTTAAGCCTCTCTTTTAAAAATTTTCTCTTTGTCCTTTGTGCTACCTCTGGAAATTTCCTCAGATCTATCCAGTTCAGGGGTCAGGAAATTTTTTTGGTGAAGAGTCACAAACTAAATATATTAGGCTTTGGGAGCCACATACAGTCTGTGTAGATAGAATATTTTCTTTTGTCGGGATGCCTGGGTGACTCAGTTAAGTGTCTGCCTTCGGCTCAGGTCATGATCTTAGAGTCCTGGGATCGAGTCCCATATCGGGCTCCTTGCTTAGCAGGAGCCTGCTTTTCCCTCTGCCTACCACTCTCCCTACTTGTGCACACTCTCTCTCTGACAAATAAAATCTTTAAAAAAAAAAAAAAAAGAATATTTTTTGTCCCCTTTTTTTAAAAAACAATCCTTTAAAAATGAAAAAACATTAAAAATAAATAAATAAAAAACAAAAATGAAAAAACCATTCTTACCATGCAGGCTGTACAAAAACAAGCCAAAACCCAGATTCACCCAATAAGCCATAGTTTGTCAAATCCAGATCTAGTTCATTAATTCTCTCTTCTGTATCTAAGCAGCTGTTTATCCTACCTACTGGGTTTTGTTTTGTTTTGTTTTCTACACCTGGGTTTTAATTTCAATGACTATTTTACATTTCCAGAAGTTCTACTGGCTCCTCTGTTTTTAATGCCTTTGTTTATGATAGCACCTATTCCTTCTCATGTTTTCTATTCCTTTTCTTCATGTGTTTAGTTTGTTCTATCTGCTAATTCTTGCCTATAGATGAATAATGGACTGTTTACTCACATGCTTTATAATTCTATATTGAGTTCATTTCTGGTAGTGCTTTATTCTGGGAAATAGACATGTGTTCTGGGTTGAGGATATGTCCCTCTAGAACAGTTTCCGTTTTCCAGATACCTGTCATGTTATCAGCCTTAAACCATTTTTTAATGTCAATTTTCCATCTGGAGATTTTCCCAGATCCCACAGGTATTGCAAATTTGAATATAACACCCATATGAAGGGAAAGTCATGGTCTTGAGTTCTCTGCATATTCCCTTCTCCAATGAATCCAGGATTCAGGCTAACAGAAACATCTCTCTGTGTGCTCACAGGCAGATTTTTTTCTAGTTTATCTACTCCTTTAGTGAATGTTTAGCCCTTTGAATATCTATACTCTTATCTGGTATCTCAATTCTAACACTCACAGGCCTGAAGGTTTTTCTTTTGTCTCTATTAAAACTAAAATGCAAGTTACCAAAACTAGCAAACACTCTAAGGGGCTGTAACATCAAATGGCACATCACACACTTTTTCAATCCCCAACCTTCCCTGCTCCCACCATATTTTACTTTTTTTTTTTTTTCTTGAGAGCACAATATGCATTTTGTAGCAGTGGGAGGATTTCTAGTTATCTAGTCTGCTATTTTGCCAAAACCAGAGACTTCTTCCAGTCTTTTCTCTATGCATGAATAGACATGCTTACAAAAACATAAAACATTTCAAATCACTATCCCAATGCAAAGAAAGAGCTGGCTCAAGTTGTGCTCATTCTCCAATCTTCTCCATCTCTCCTCCCCAACAGCTACACCAAAAGACACTTGGATTGGCATTATTCCTCTTTTCCACTTATGCACTTATTCTTTGGGGCCTTTTTTTTTTGAAGTTTCTTTTTTTTTTTTTTTAAGATTTTATTTATTTATTTGACAGAGAGAGAGATAGCAAGGGCAGGAACACAAGCAGGGAGAGTGGGAGAGGGAGAAGCAGGCTTCCTGCCAAGCAGGGAGCCCCATGCGGGGCTTGATCCCAGGACCCTGGGATCATGACCTGAGCCAAAGGCAGACACTTAATGACTAAGCCACCCAGGCGCCCCCTTTGGGGCCATTTTTAAAGACTTCTTTCTTTCATAAAGGTTTCTTCAACTACCCTAGATTACTCAACTCTCTAAACACCCATTGCATTCAGTATCAGAGGATTCAGAACTTAATCAACTGTTTCATTAGTTTCATTTAAGTAATTTATTTCTCACCAGCTGGATTAAACCTCCTTATAGAAACTATTTTTCTCACCACTTTTGAAATCCCCTCTACAGAACACTACAAAGTTCAGGTACCTGATCACTGCTCAATAATAAATGATACTAGTTACAAGTCTTAATTTACATATTCATTTTCCTTCGGGTTTAAGATTTATCGCCTAGATAGTCTTAGTTCAAGGAAAATAAAATATTGTAAAATAAAAAGAGAATTTCACAGCCAGGAGGAGGCTTGAAGGCCACCTGGACTTGCTCAGGAGTCCACACACTTTCATAATTTAGGAATGTTACATAATTTCCTCCTTAAAGTGATGTTGAAAATCCCTACCTGCCTCCAGTGTTATTGTGGGGATTCAATAACATATTATACATGAAAAATATTTGTGGGACATGGCTAAAGCAGTGGTGAGAGGAAAATTTATGCATGGAGGGCCTACATTAGAAAAGAGGGAAAGTCTCGGGGCGCCTGGGTGGCTCAGTCGTTAAGCGTCTGCCTTCGGCTCAGGTCATGATCCCAGGGTCCTGGGATCGAGCCACGCATCGGGCTCTCTGTTCGGCAGGGAGCCTGCTTCTCCCTCCCCCACTCTGCCTGCTTGTGTTCCCTCTCTCACTGTCTCTCTCTGTCAAATAAATAAATAAAATCTTTAAAAAAAAAAAATAGAAAAGAGGGAAAGTCTCAAATCAATAACCTAGGCTCCTACTTCGAGAACCTAGAAAAAGAACAAAATAAACACAAAATAAGCAGAAGAAAAGAAATAAAGAGCAAAAATCAACAAAAAAAAACAAAAATGAAATATCAATAAAACAAAGAGGTTTGTCTTGACAAACCTTCAAGACTGACCAAAAAAAGGGGCATCTATCTGGGTGGCTCAGTTGGTTAAGCATCTGCCTTCAGCTCAGGTCATGATCCCAGGGTCCTGTTATGGAGTCCCGCATCAGGCTCCCTGCTCAGTGGGGAGTCTGCTTTTCCCTCTGCCCTCCCCCAAGCTCATGCCCTCGCTCTCTCTCTCTCTCACTCTCAAATAAATAAATAAAATCTTAAAAAAAAAAACTAACAAAAAAAGAAAAGACACAAATTACCAATGTCAAGAATGAAACAGGGAATATCACTACAGTCCCTGCAGACACAAAATGTAATAAGGGAAGACTAAAAAACTCTACACACATAAATTTGACTTAGATGAAATGGAACAATTCCTTACAAAAACACAAATTACCACAACTTACCCAATATGAAATAATTAATTCTATAATTATTAAATAAATCAACTTTGTAATTTTAAAACTCCCTGAAGAGAAATCTCTAGCCCCAGATGACACAATCTCTACCACAGGGAACACTTCCTAGTTCATTTTATAAACCTAGCATTTCCCTGATACCAAAACCAGATAAAAACAGCACCAAAAAAAGAAAGCTACAGACAAATAGCTCTCATGAATATAGTCACAAAACTACTTAACAAAACATTAGTGAACAAAATTCAGTAATATATTTAAAAAAACTAAACTATGTTGCATTTAAGTAGGGAAGTATAATTTTCATATAGTTAATCTTACCAGAAGCATGAAAATCCTCTCCATTTATTCACACCTTCCTTGATTTCTCCTATCAAAATGTTCTGTCATTCTCATACACACACACCTTATTTCATACTAACTTAATTTATATTTTATGTTTTTTAATCATTTGCTCTCTTGGTTCTCCACCCCAACAGCTCTTTCTCTGACTCCTTTCACTACTTTTAAAGACAGTGGTTCTTCATAAGAGACTCTTAATCTCAGGAAACAAACTGAGGGTTGCTGGAGTGGTGGGGGGTGGGAGGGATGGGGTGGCTGGGTGATGGACACTGGGGAGGGTTATGTGCTATGGTGAGCGCTGTGAATTGTGTAAGACTGATGAATCACAGACCTGTA
>NC_138370.1:42092161-42111433 GCF_054177405.1 Leptonychotes weddellii | reverse complement strand
GGGCTCCCTGCTCGGCAGGGAGTCTGCTTCTCCCTCTGACCCTCCCCCCTCTCATGTACTCCCTCTCTCTCATTCTCTCTCTCTCAAATAAAAATAAATAAAATCTTTAAAAAAAAAAAAAAGAAGATAGTAGGAAGGGAAAAATGAGAGGATGAACCATGAGAGACTATGGACTCTGAGAAACAAACTGAGGGTTTTCGAGGGGAGGGGGGTGGAAGGATGGGTTAGCCCAGCGATGGGTATTAAGGAGGGCACGTATTGCATGGAGCACTGGGTGTTAGACGCAAACAATGAATCATGGAACACTACATCAAAAACTAATGATGTAATGTATGGTGACTAACAAAATAAAATTTTAAAAATAAATAAATAAATAAATAGGAAAAAAAATAAAGACAGTGGTTCTTCACCAGTTCCTCCTTTGTCCTCTTCTCTCAGTCTTCACTTACTAGACCTAGCTAATTAGCTTCAATTATCCCTCCTAACTTAATGACTCAAATTTACCTCTCTAAACTTGACCTCCTCCTGATACCTCTTTTCCATGGTCAGCGACAGAGACATCCACACCTTAAGTACATCTATGATTACAAGGAGGTTACAGTAGTAAGTTTCTTCTCCCACCAAAGAAAGAAAAAAAAATTCTAAATACTTGTACATAAAGATTTACCATTCAAATCATGGCTGACGCCCTACTTTCTACCCTTTCCCTAATCAAAAAATTTTGCTGGTAAATGCAAAGTAGAATTCTTCATCCATTAGCCACTCACTCCAGGGCTTGAAACAAGCTATGTTCCTGGAAAGCAGAAGTGGTCAATAACTCAATTCAAAAGTCCAAGATGTAGGGCGCCTGGGTGGCTCAGTCAGTTAAGCATCCATCTCTTGATTATGGCTTAGGTCATGATCTCAGGGTCCTGGGATGGAACCCTGCATCAGGCTCCATGCTCAGCAGGGAGTCTGCTTCAGGATTCTCTTTCCCTCTCCTTCTTCCCCTCCCCCTGCTCATGCTCTGTCTCTCAAATAAATAAGTCTTTAAAAAACAAAACAAAACAACAAAAGAAACCAAAAGTCCAAAAGGTAAGCTGAGAAGCTGGGGTTTACAGTTCTAATTCAGAATTCTGCATGCACTTGTATTCCCCTCTCATCTTCTCACGCCTATACCTCAACATACCAATGCCCTCTATTATTGCTCTTTCTTTGCAGTGGCCTTCTCTTCTAACATTTCTTATCACAACTGGCAAACTATCAGCAGGAACATTACTTATGATCAGGACTGGGCTTTTAAGAGTTTGAGGATACAAAACCATCCTACTGACTGGACTTTTCTTCTTTTAAAACTAAAACACTCTGATACTGAAACTCCCTGTCATGGATCTGGGATATCTCTCTGTTTATTCAGGTCTTCTTTTATGCTTTTCAGTAAACTTGTATAATTTTCTCCATACCAGAAAAAAATCAACAAAACTATACTAAAGTAAAACACTCAATGGAAGAGAAAAAAAGAAGGGAGGAAAGAAGGGAATGGCTGGTTCCATTCGGGCTGCGATCATATATCATATCTGAAAGGTATGAAGAGAGAATGGGGCAAGAAATGGAAAAACTCAACACTTCCCAGATGTTCCCAAATGAAACTTTCAACTGACTTTAAAATTGTCAATAATTATAATAGCTAACATTTACTGAATGTTTACTGTGTACCCAGTTAAACTTATTATATTCCTTAACACACTTAATCTTCACAACAATCCTATGAAATACATACTACTACAATTCTCACATGAGGAAACCAAAGCACAGAGGTTAGGTAATTTGCCTAAGATCATCCATACTAAATAAAACTTGGCTTCAAATCAAACTCTTAGACCTGCTTTGATGTGAGGGTTGATTTTCGAGTTGCCCACACTCTTAATCCCTTAACCATTATGCTGAACTGCTGTGATATTAATTCAAGGAACACACTGCACATGCACATCATGCATAAATTATTTTAAAATTATCCATATTACGGGCGCCTGGGTGGCTCAGTCGTTAAGCGTCTGCCTTCGGCTCAGGTCATGATCCCAGGGTCCTGGGATCGAGTCCCACATCGGGCTCCCTGCTCTGCGGGAGGCCTGCTTCTCCCTCTCCCGCTCCCCCTGCTTGTGTTCCTGCTCTCGCTATGTCTCTCTCTGTCAAAAAAATAAATAAAATCTTTAAGAAAAAAAAAATTATCCATATTACTATTGCTTTACTGTAACCATGGATAATAATTATAATTACAACCCAGTAATCCTATTTCAGAACCTAAAGCTAACACTATATTCATATTTGAAATATTTAACTGCTCTATCCCAGAAACTAATAATACACTGTATGTTAACTAAATTGAATTTAAATAAAAATTTTTTTAAAAAGAAAAAAAAAGTATGTATCTGCCAAAAAAAAAAAAAAAAAGACAATAATACACTCAGAGCAAAATCTCTTTGCTGGTGTACCTATGACTTACCTGTGTATCTGGGGCATGTAGTACTACTTTTTTTTTTTTCATGTAAGACAAATTGGTCCATCAAGGAAGCAGAATGTCATTACAACCCAGGTGCAGGTTCTACAGAATTATTTGTACATTGCTGCTGTTACTGCCACAAGCCCTTCAAATTAGGTAAACATAGTTCTGTACAGGAAATCATTTCAGCAAGGTTGTTGAAAGCAATATTTCAGAGGCTTTGTTTTGTTTTTAAATACTAACAACCCAAAAGAACATCATTTCCTGATTTCCTACCAAACACAGGCATGACAAACAGCCTGTTATGGCAAGGTAGTACTGAGTTCAAAATCAGGAAGTATGTTAATAAGCACTAAAATAATTCCCCAATACTAGCACTACTGTTAAGAATCTGACTACTCTCGGGCGCCTGGGTGGCTCAGTTGGTTGGGCAACTGCCTTCGGCTCAGGTCATGATCCTGGAGTCCCTGGATCGAGTCCCACATCGGGCTCCCTGCTCGGCAGGGAGTCTGCTTCTCCCTCTGACCCTCCCCCCTCTCATGTGCTCTCTCTCATTCTCTCTCTCTCAAATAAATAAATAAAATCTTTAAAAAAAAAAAAAAAAGAATCTGACTACTCTCTTCTATTGTTCAAAATAACAAAAGGCACTTTCCAGAGAAGCTAACTGTAGATAAAGCATGGCTGGTAAGAACTGCACGTAGGCACTTCACAAGCTAAAGGAGATAGAGGCCATGTGTTGTTGTTGTTGTTTTCCACTAGGATTATTTTTTAAGCTTTTATTTAAATTCCAGTTAGTTAACATATAGTGTAATATTAGTTTCACATGTACAATATAGTGATTCAACACTTGCATACAACACTCAGTACTCATCACACCAAGTGCACTCCTTAATCCCCATCACCTATTTCACCCATTCCCCCACCCACCTCCCCTCTGGTAACCATCAGTTTGTTCTCTATACTTAAGAGTCTGTTTCTCAGTTTGCCTCTCTTTTTTTTCCCTTTGCTTGTTTTGTCTCTTAAATTCCATATGTGAGTGAAATCATATCCATAGTATTTGTCTTTCTCTGACTTATTTCGCTTAGCATAATACTCTCTTGCTCCATTCATGTCACTGCAGATGGCAAGATTTCATTCTTTTTTATGGCTGAGCAATATTCCATTGTGTCTATATATATACCACCTCTTCTTTATCCACGCATCAGTCAGTGGACACTTGGCTGACACTTAGTTTTATAATTTGGCTATTGCAGATAATGCTGCTAACTATAAACATTGGGATGCACGTATCCCTTTGAATTAATGTTTCTGTATTCTTTGGGTAAATACCTAGCAGTGCAATTGCTGGATCGTAGGGTAGTTCTATTTTTAATTTTTTCAGAGTGGCTATACCAGCTTGCATTCTCACCAACACTGCAAGAGGGTTCCCTTTCTGCATCCTTGCCAACATTTGTGTCCAGTGTTAATTTTAGCCATTCCGACAGGTGTGAGGTGACATCTTGTTGTAGTTTTGATTTGTATTTCCCTGATGATGAGTGATGTTGGGAATCTTTTCATGTGTGTTAGCCATCTGTATGTCTTCTTTGGGAAAATGTCTACTCATGTCTTCTGCCCATTTCTTAACTGGATTGTTTTTTTAGGTGTTGAGCTTGAAAAGTTCTGTATAGATTTTGGATACTAACCCTTTATCAGATATGTCAATTGCAAATATCTTCTCCCATTCCATAGGTTGCCTTTTAGTTTTGTTGATTGTTCCTTTCGCTGTGCAGAAGCTTTTTATTTTGATGTAGTCCCAATAGGTTATTTTTGCTTTTGTTTCCCTTGCCTCAGGAGACATCTCAACTAGAAAAATTTGCTACAGCTGTCAAAGAGGTTACTGCCTGTGTTCTCCTCTAGGATTTTTATGGTTTCAGGTCTCACATTTAGGTCTTTAATCCATTTTGAGGTGTTTTTTTGTGTGTGTTTGGTATAAGCCAGTGGTCCAGTTTCACTCTTTTGCATGTAGCTGTCCAGTCTTCCCAACACCATTTGTTCAAGAGACTGTTTTTTTTCCCCACTGAATATTCGTTCCTGCTCTGTTGAAGATTAATTCACCACATAGTTATGGGTTCATTTCTGGGTTTTCTATTCTGTTCCATTGATCTATGTGTCTAGTTTTGTCCCAGTACCATAGTGTTTTGATCACGACAGCTTTGTAATACAGCTTGAAGTCTGGAATTGTGATGCCTCCAGCTTTGCTTTTCTTTTTCAAGGTTGCTTTGGCTATTCAGGGTCTTTTGTGGTTCCATACAAATTTTAGGATTCTTTGTTCTAGCTCTGTGAAAAATGCTGGTGGTATTCTGATAGGGATTGCGTTAAATGTGTAGATTGCTTTGGGTAGAATAGATATTTTAACAATATTTGTTTTTCTAATCCATGAGCATGGAATGTTTTCCCATTTCTTTGTGTTATCTTCAATTTCTTTTATCAGTGTTTTATAGTTTTCAGAGTATAGGTCTTTCACCTCTTTGGTTAGGTTTATTCCTGGGTATCTTATTGGTTTTGGTGCAACTGTAAATGTGACTCCCTCATTTCTCTTTCTGCTGCTTCATTATTAGTGTATAGAAATGCAACTGATTTCTGTACATTGATCTCGTATCCTGCAACATGTATCAGTTCTAGCAGGTTTTTGGGACATGTGTTTTTCACAATATAACAACCACAGTAGCTTATTTACTGGATAAACTCAATCTGGATATAAAATAAGGGAAACAGAAAGTTGTCACCAATTAAAAACCAAAATCAGGTAAGAAAAACTGATTGTACTCTGACCTACTGAGTTGAGAGTCAAGATTAAGATACAATCACAGAGAACCACCATTAAGCCACCCTTATTACAGGGTTTTTAGAAAGAGAAAAACTAGTATTCTTTGGACTCAAGAGCAGATTTCTAAGGCCAAAGATGTTCCACAAATACCACTCACAGACAAATCAAGGTATTAACAAGTAAACAAAGATTCTTGACTAACCCAGGTCACCTGTTTAGTCAGTAATAAACCTGAAACCAGAATTCTCAACACCTTGGGTAAGTCTTCAATTTGAAAATTATGCCATTTCCTATATCTGTTTCCCTTCCCACCAGTTTGGCAACATCCCACAAACCAAAATCATATTGTCTCACCCAGTCAGTTTTTAACTAAGGTTACAAACCAGATTCACAACTCACTCAAGAATTTTCTTCAAACGACAGACCCAGGCTCAGCCTACATTAACTGCATGAGAACTCTGAAGCACGGGGCCCAGGCTCCTGTAGTTTGACAAAACTCCCAGGTGATTTTAACACAGGGCACTCAACTCTAACTCAAAACCACTGACTAACAAAGAATTAATGACAACCCTCATTCAGACTGATGACATCTGAATCAATGTAATTATAGATAACTAAGGAAGACAAACAACAAAACACCTTATTCATGTAAGAATTCTACAGACTACATCATACACCTTTGGAAGGCATGGAAGGTAGGGGAGACTTTCCATTTGTTATAATTATATTTATTTATATTTACATTGTACTCCAGATAACACACTTTACACATATTATCTCATTTCATCCTCACATCAACCATCTGGGGTTAGGTATTATTTATCTTTTACAGATAAAGAAGTGGGAATCATTGACCTATACCCTACTACTCACATGTTTACTATTTGTTTACTCAACACTCGTTTTGTCTTCATTTTACAATAAGCATGTATTAGTTTTGTAAAGAAAAGTATAAGCTTGCTGCAGTCGCTTTAAAGTATACCATACTAGATTTTCAATAAATAATGTGACAATTAGCTTTTTGGAAAAAATAAAGTCAGATTCCTGCATGACAAACCAAATCCAAAAATAAATTCTGATGGATTCTAGAGGGAATTGTAATAAGTGAAACCACAAAAAGAACAAAAAGAATACATGTAATATCATCTCAAAGTACAGCCACATCTATAAGAAATTAAAGAAAAACAGAATCTGTAGAAGTTCGACTACATACGAATCAAAGGCTTCTGTATATTTTTTTTTAAAGGTTTAAACTCAATAAGAAGACTGGGGGAAGCATCTGAAACATAACATTACTTTAAGAGAAGTAAAAGCAATACAACAATGGTCAAAGAAAATAAACAGGAATTACACGCATACCTCATTTTATTTTGCTCATTTAATTGCACTTCACAGATACTGTGTTTTTTACAAGGGGAAGGTTTGTGGCAACCTGAGTCGAACAAGTCTATCTGCCATTTTTCCAACATTTGCTCACTTCATGCGTCTATGTCACATTTGTTAATTCTCAAAATACTTCAAACATTTTCATCATTATTTTGTTAGGGTGATCTGTGATCAGTTGATGTTACTGTTATAATTACTCTGGGGCATCACCAAACCGTGCCCAGCTAAGACGGCAAACTTAATAGATAAATGTGGTGTGTGTTCTGACTTCTCCACCTATGCTGTTCCCTTGTCTTTCCCTCTCCTCGGGCCTCCCTATTCCGAGACACAACAATACTGAAATTACGCCAGTTAAGAACCCTACGGTGGCCCGTAAGTGTTCAAGTGATAGGAAGAGTCACATGTCTCTCACTTAAAATCAAAAGCCAGGAATGATTAGCTTAGTAAGGAAGGCATGCTGAAAGCCGAGATAGACCAAAAGCAAGGCCCCTTGTGCCAACTGGCCAAGTGGTAAATGCAAAGAAAAAATTCTTAAAGGAAATTAAAAGTCTTCACACAAATGATAAGAAAGCAAAATAGCCTTATTGCTGATATAGATGGAGCAAGTGGTGTGGATAGAAGATCAAACAAGCCATATAACATTCTGTTAAACCAAAGCCTAATCCAGAGCAAGGCCCTAACTGTCTTCAATTCTGTGAAGGCTGAGAGAAGCAAGGAAGCTGCAGAAGAAAAGTCTGACGCTAGCAGAGGCTGGTTCCTGGGGTTTAAGGAAATAAGCCATTCCTATAACATCAAAGTGCAAGGTAAAACAGCAAGTGTTGCTGTAGAAACTGCAGCAAGTTATCCAGATCTAGCTCAGATAGTTAATGAAGGTGGCTAAGCTAAACAACAGATTTTTAATGTAGATGAAACAGCTGCCTATTGAAAGATGTCATCTAGGACTTCCATAACTAGAGAAGTCAATGCCTGCCTTCAAAGCTTCAAAGGACAGACTCTCTTGTTAGGAGCCAATGCAGCTAGGCTGAAGTCAATGCTCAATTATCATTGTGAAAATCCTAGGGCCCTTAAGAACTGTGCTAGATCTATTCTGCCTGTGCTCTATAATTGGAAAAAAGCCTAGATGACAGCACATCTGTTTCCAACACGGTTTACTGAATATTCTAAGCACACTGTTGAGACCTACTGCTCAGAAGAAAAGACTCCTTTCAAAATATTACTGTTCACTGACAATGCACCTGGTCACCCGTGACCAAGAGCCCTGATGGAGATGGATGATAAGATTCATGTTGTTTTCATGCCTGCTAACACAACATCCATTCTGCAGCCCACAGATCAAGAAGTCATTTCAACTCTCAAGTCATATTATTTAAAAATATATATATTTTGTGAGGCTATAGCTACCATAGATAGTGATTTCTCTGATGGATCCGGGCAAAGTAAATTGAAAAGCTTCTGGAAAGGATTCACCATTCTAGGTGCCATTAAGAACATTTGTGATTCATGGGAAGATGTCAAAATATCAACATGAACAAGTCTGGGAGAATCTAATTGCAATCTTCATGGAGGACTTGGGGAGGGGAGTTCAAGACTTCAGTGTTGGAAATAACTGCAGATGTAGTGGAAACAGAGAACTAGAATTAGATGTGGAGCCTGAAGATGGGAGTGAACTGCTACAATCTTGTGATAAAACATCAATGGATGAGGAATTGCTTCTTACAGATGAGCAAAGAAAGTAGTTTCTTGAGATAGAAACTACTGGCGAAGATGCTGTGAAGACTGCAGAAATGACAACAAATGGGTTAGAATATTACAGAAACTTAGATGATAAAGTAGTGGCAGGATTTGAGAGGACTGACTCTAGTTTTGAAAGAAGTTCTACTGTGCATAAAATGCAATCAAACAGCATCACATGCTACAGAGAAATTGTTTATGAAAGAAAAGAGTCAACTGATGTGGCAAACTTCACTGCTGTCTTATTTTAAGAAACGGCCACAACCACCCCAGCCTTTAGGACCACCACCCTGATCCATCCATCAGCAGCTGTCAGCACTGAGGCAAGACCCTCCACCAGCAAAAAAGACTGACTTGCTGAAAACTCAGATGACAGCATATTTTAGAAATAAGGTATTTTTTTAATTAAGGCATGTACATTTTTTAGACATAATGCCATTGTACACTGTTCTAATAGATTACGCTGTAGTGTAAACATAACCTTTATATGCACAGGGAAACAAAAAAAATTCATCTGACTTGCTTTATTGTGGTATTTATTGCAGTGATCTGGAACCAAACCTGCAATGTCTCTGAGGTGTGCCAGTATACAAAAAGAAGGGGCCCAAATAATAAATAGTTTTAAATGATTAATTATCCTGGAAATCATAGAAACGTACATAAAACAAGATACAATGACATTTTCCACGTACAGATCAGCAAAGAATTGTAAAATTATAATATATGGTGCTAACCAGGATCAAGGATAACATTCCCACACTCTGCTGCTACGACTGAAAATGGGCACACATTCCAGAACACAATTTGGCAGTAAGTGATAAATGCCCTGAAACTGTGCCCCCAGCTCTAACCCTACAATTCCACTTCCAGAAATTATTATTAGGTAAGAATCACAAATGAGAAAAAGGATTTAACGTCAAGAATATTCACACTACAACATAACAAAGTGTACCACTTAACAAAGTACTGTACATCCCCGCACTACACTGGCAGCTACACACTGTGGCAGGTATTCTTGCTTTTATCAGTTGGAAGGTAAACAGAAAAGTAATTTGCCATTTATAACAGAAGTCTTTAAAATGTTCAGCAATTTCACTTTCTAGGAATGTATTCCGTGTGAACACAGCATTCTTTTTTTTTTTTTAAAGATTTTTTTTTAATTTATTTATTTGAGAGAGAGAGAATGAGAGACAGAGAGCACGAGAGGGAAGAGGGCAGAGGGAGAAGCAGACTCTCTGCTGAGCAGGGAGCCCGATGTGGGACTCGATCCCGGGACTCCAGGATCATGACCTGAGCCGAAGGCAGTCGCTTAACCAACTGAGCCACCCAGGCGCCCGAACACAGCATTCTTTTTAATAGCATAAATAAAAAGAAAAATTTAAATTAAATGTTCAAAATTAGAAGCATGGTTAAGTATCAAGTATGATAAAAATCCATGTCATTAAAATGACTATCAAGCTGTCGATAAGCTTTTTATATAAAATTGGAAAATGTTCACAATATAATGCAAAGTATGGTTTTTATTTTACGCTACGAATGACACAGAGAACTGAAGTAAAAGTGTACTAAGTCATATATAAATCAGCTTTATGACTCAGGCATCCAACTGCAACCTTCATGGGTGAATTCAAATTGAGACTCCAGTTTTGCTGTCCCTCTCTCATTACCGTCTGATTCATCAGGTCCCCTAACTTCACAATTTCTTGTCCTTCTTGACTCCTTATCCTTTTTTAAATCATAAATTAAAGGACTGAACCAAATGACCTCAAAGATCCTTTTAGATTCTTGGACTCCACTGATTTACAACCAACTGGCACACAGAAAGCACATACATACCTATTTTACTGGGGGGTAAAGTATTACCCACATGTCAACTTACGGCAGCAAGGCTCTTCCCAAGACCTTTTGTTTCATCTCCAAGATCTTAAGCATAATGCTTTCTTTGAAGGTACACCCCCTTAATTTTCCACTGAATCCATTAATAACAGGGTCCTCATCAATTACTTTCTAAGCCACAGTGCTTTAATCCTTTACAGCTCCACTTCAGAGATAAAGAACTCATGCTGGGAAGAATAAGTCAAGGCTGGAAAAAACTTCAGGATACAAAAAGATTTTATCAGTCTGGGATATCCAAGCAGATGAAATGTAATAGAGATAAAGGCAAAGTTCAGCACTAGATCCCAAAACTACATGGAAATTATGTGGTTTAACAGTAGCATACACATACACACAGAGTTGTGATTTCAATTGACTATAATTTCAGGTAGTCAAGAATATAGGACTGCTTAGGGAAACACAGACCTTATCATCTTGCTTTTCTGCTTTTTTTTTTTTTTTAAACCTAGTGTCAAAATGGAAAGGAGTAAAGGTTACTCTCTTCTCTGTAACGTGACACTGCATGCTGACTACTATAAGCTGTGCTGAGTCCACTTTAAGAGGGGCATTAACAAAGTAAATGGAGGGCAGAGGACTAAGAAGCTGGAGAGGGCATTTGAAACTGTCGAATAAGAAACATTTGAAGGAAATGGGACTATTTATCCTGTGGAACAGAAGACCTAGGAAAAGGAGAGCAATCTTAATAACTACAGAAGCCCTCAAAGTGAAGTAAATGAGTGAAGTCAGCAGGTAGAGACTTCAGCAAAATGGAGAGTATATTTACCACCTAAGGAAGATTACTACTGTTAGAAATGCGAGCTCTGTATCACTGAATCCTCTAATTTTTTTCCTCAAGAAAAGCCAGAAAGAAATTTTTATGTGAAATCTCCCCATTTCTAAAAGTCCACTCCTAATTTAAGTTTTTGCATAAGCTGGGCAGCCAAATGATACCTGTGCAGGCATCATTTGACCCATGCACACCAGTTTGCAATTTGTGTCTTGGGAAAACATGATGGCTACCTTCCAACATCTGAAGAACTGTCATAGAGAAGAGGCAGAGACTTGTTTTATACTGCCCTAAAAGGTGACAATTACAGAGAGGCCAACCGCACCTCAACAAGGAAAAAGAAAACTAGTCTACAAATTCCAGTGGGCTGCCCAGGAAGGTTCATGTCATTGTACATATTCAAATGGAGACAGGTCAGTAAGTAATAGTGGCCAGATTAAGAATTCTGCACTTATTACCACTGGCCTTGGTCAAATAACTAAACCTCCCTACATCTCAGTTTTCTTTCTTACCTTCCCTTCCCCTCAAAAGAAGAAATAGTGTTAATATTTAGCCTCCTATCTCTCAGAGTTACTGTAAAGATCAAAACCCATGTAACAAAGAAATATATGAAAGTACTGTATGATGGCAAAGAACTACAGTAATTAAGACATTATTGGGGCGCCTGCGTGGCACAGTCGTTAAGTGCCTGCCTTCGGCTCAGGTCATGATCCCAGGGTCCTGGGATCGAGCCCCATGTCGGGCTCCCTGCTCAGCAGAGAGCCTGCTTCTCCCTCTCCCACTCCCCTGCTTGTGTTCCCTCTCTCGCGGTCTCTCTCTGTCAAATAAATAAATAAATAAAATCTTTTTTTTTTTTTTAAAGATTTTATTTATTTATTCATGAGAGACAGAGAGAGAGAGAGAGAGGCAGAGGCAGAGGGAAAAGCAGGCTCCCCACAGAGCAGGGAGCCTGATGCGGGACTCGATCCCAGGACCCTGGGATCATGACCTGAGCCGAAGGCAGACGCTTAACCGACTGAGCCACCCAGGCGTCCCTAAATAAATAAAATCTTAAAAAAAAAAAAGACGTTATTGTAACCTGCCATCATAAGGTATTTATGTATTTCTTTTATTATACAAACTAAGGGTATATTCCCAATCTAATTCATTTCCTCCCACAGAATATCAAACATTTGTTGAAAAAATGTTTAAAATATGTTAAATGTTGGAGAACAAGGTTAAAACGATAACAATATAAGAAGACAGGATAACAGAGAAAACAGTCACCAAAGCAAACATCCAGGATGGTAATCATTAACATCACTGACCAGTCTAAAAGGTATTGCACAGAAGTGGAGGAATTCACAAAAGTAAGGTCATGTGTATGAGGGACTGATGCACTAGGGCAGGCATTGGTCAACTACAGCCAGCTGCCTGTTTTGTAAATAAAGTTACACTGGAACACAGCCTTGCTCAGTCAGTTATGGATTATATGTAGGTACTACTGTATGTACTTATTGTATATATGTATTATGTATATGCTGCTTTCGCTCTACAACAGCAGAGCTGAATAGCTGCAAAACCTAAAATAGTTATTATTTGGTCCTTTACAGAAAAAGTTTACCTACTTTTCTGTAAAAGCACTCTTAGGTTACAAACCACACAGGTGGCTGAATGCTGAGATAGTTCATCTTCCTATGGCTCCCTCCCTAGGATTTTACTGGGTCATTTTGATGCATGTGAGCAAAATCCCACACTAAACATTACGGCTTGAGTGTAGAGGACATAAATGTGCACTAAATAGAGACTCCATATTCCTCTTACACACTCAAGATTACAAAATGTTTAATACTGCCTCTCTTCCACCTAGTAACATCACCAAAGATATGTGAAAAATTCCCAATGTACAAGGAGTGTGGGACTGGCTCAGGCAGGAAAAGATCATGCTTATAGGTGAACCTACCTCTGTCCCTCTTAAGTTCTCAAACTCACATGTGTCTGAGCTCCAATATTTTCATAGAACATACATATGCGTGAAAAATCCTCTTTCCTCTTAGTTATCCAATCATTACAGGTTTTCAAAAGGGTTACCAAAATTTAAGAGGGAATAAAAATAAAATGGAAATAAATATGCTAACAGAAGTTTTCTGATATAAACTTAATATCCAGCAGAAATAAGTGCACAGTTTTAGGACTTTATGAAAGATTCATATTCCCTGCCTCACTCTGAAGTTATCACATGCAGTCACTCAAATCTCTACCAACAGTAGATCTAGAGGGATCTTCATTTTCCTAATGCCTGACTCTACTTCTATTTCAGGCACTATTTCCAACCCTCCTCCAGGGCATTATTTGCCAGTCTCACCTCTGATAGGGACCAAACACACAGCCCTGACACCACCTCACTCCTGCACCACCCCTCAATGACTTTTTCACTCAACAGATAGCCTAGTGCCCAGAGGGAAAGGGTATGTCCTTATCTAATCCCCACATTCTCTGACAGCTTCCAACCATCCTTTGAACCTTCCACTGTGTCCTAGAAGTCCACTACTCAGGCTTAATCCCTACCTATTTCTCTCTAACCTGTTCATTTAAAGTCTTTTTACTCATAGGTTAAAACTCTGAGGCCTAATCATTAAAAGATTCAAACTACACGCCAAACATTTAATGCCAGTTTTTTCCCTAGAAAATGGAGACAAATATGAAGGAATGAAGACACACTCTTGACAATCATTTGGTTAGGAGGCATGCCCCCTGAGAGCACTGACCGTATCTTAGGTATTAAATAAATGTTTCAAGATTCCAATGATCCACAATTCTAATTCTCCTCTAGAAAGCATTTTAGCGAGTATCCCACACACTTATGAGTACTTATGATTCCTCAGGCTCCCCTAGAGGTGGAAGATCAGGAAATTCCCACAGGATAAGGTATTTTTAACTCACCAAATTAGAGTTTTAGATGACAGCCTTTCCTTCATCAGGAAATATTTAAAAGTCCCCCTGCTAAATAAGTTGTTTAGAATGCTTAGCTTCACTCAAGACTATCAAGGCCCTACAGGTTACTATCCCAGGAACTCCAGATATACTGTGTAATAACTGTAGATAGAGTGCAAGACTAATCTTGAGCAAAACAGGGGGAAATGCAGATAGTCTCCATGACCGCAACACACAAAGATCTTTTTAAAACAAAACATGGGGAGCCCAGCCTTCAAAACTGAAGCTACCTAATTAGAGAGAAAAAAGGACAAAGTGAGGGGAAGAACTGCTAAAGACACCTCTTAAGTAATCATATATGGGGAAAAAAAATGGACATATGTTGTTCTGCATTTCCTCCTCCTCCTCCATAGGAGTTGAACTAAGAGGACTTGACGAAGCCCTTAGAATTTTTTAAAAGGAAAGAAAAGAAGTCCAGATCCACCAAATTCAAGTCTTTTGAGAGCTACAGATATACAAAGTGGAACTGAACCACTGGCTCAATGTGGAGAAGAGATAAACACACTATCTGCAGTCTGGCAGCCCTGCCTGATCTTCAAAGGGCTCGGGATTTGTCCTCTCCCCTGCAGCGCGCGGGTCGGGTCACCCGGCTAAGATTTCAGTAGTGTAGACAAGCACTCCGCAACCCCTCTCCTGTCCAGGCAGCACTAGGCCCATCGCTACAGAGCTGGACCTGTGCTCCAAGAGTCCCAGATGCAGAGAACAGTGGCACCTGGACCCTAGGACAGGAAGTGGCTATTCTGACTGCGGGCTTACGATCAAAGGAGGTGAACCCCGTGAAAAGCACCAGAGGAGGAGCAGCTGCAGGCAACTGTGTCTGAACGCAGCGCAAAGCAGATGGTGGGAGTGTGTGCACGGGGAACATGGGAGGGGGGCAGACCTGGGCAGCCCCTTAGTCGACAGATGCTCTTACCCAAGCACCTGGACAAACACAGGGGGCAAAAGAAAGGTGGAGGGCTTAGGCAGCAGAAAAGGGTGCACAGTTGAAGCCGAGCTTCCAGAAAAAGAGGTGGAGGTGGGTACGCGGCAACCCGAACTGGGGCTACAAGGGACGCCGGGAGAAGGGAGGGTCGTGTTGGGAGCCCCCGGAGCCCGGTTACCCCTCCTCGCTGGTGGCTAAGGCCCTGGAGGTCCTCTCCCCAAGCCCCCGAGACGGCTGGGAAGGCCTACTCCGAGGCTGCACGCCCCTGCCGCGCAGGGCTGCAGCCTCCCTCGGGCTCCCGCGGCCCCGGCACTGCAAGACCCGGTCCCTCCCACCCTGTGCCCAGCGCTCGGGGCCAGCCCCCGATCCCTACCACGAGCGCTTCCGGGCCGCCGCCCCCGGCTGCTCGGAGCTCCAGCCGCCGCCGCCGCCAGGAGTGCGACAGGCTTCCAGTTCAGGGACGAGCCGCCGCCGCCGCCTGCGCGAAACTCGGGTACCCAAGAGCCGCTCTCTCCGCTTGCCGCCCGCCTTCCAGGCCGCGCCGGATCCCCCGCTCCCCCTGCCGGCGAGCAGCCATTTCCGACAAGCGACTGCGGAACTTGCCGAAGTGCGCGGGGCCGGAAATGGCCGAACCTGGGCGCTCACGAGCCCGGGAGGCGTGGGGAGGGGGGGCGGTCGCCACTTTCCGGACAGCGCCCGAAGGGCCGCCGAGGCCTCGGGCTCCGCCGCGGGACTCGCCTGAGTCCGGGAGCGGCGGCAGCGGCGGCGCCGGGGATTGTGGGAAACGCGCGGCGAAAGCGAGGACGAGGGCGGCTGGCCGGGTGAGCGGGAAGAAAGGGCGCGGTGGGCCCCGCTGAGCCCTCAGGCCAGCGCCCTACAAATGCCCCTCGCCCTTGAGAAAAACCTACCTGGGGAGTGCGGAGAGAATGTCTCCGATAGTTCTGGAACGGGTTCCGACTCCGAGAGCCTCAGCCGCTTCGAGCGGGCCCGTGAAACCAAGTCCAAAAATAAACCCATATCGGTAGAAAAGGCCTTCCTAAAAGAGCTGACCGTCGCCAGCAATGGTCTGGAGTTTTGAAAACACTTTGAATATAACAACAAAGAAAAGGCCAGGCAGCTTGGATGCTTAACAAAACAACAAAAACCCCCGGGGCTTTACAAAAACAATAGCTTAATCCAGTCGTGTGGCAAGATCAACCAAAACTGGGAGGAAAAAGCAATACCGTTTGAAATACTGAAGAGCCAATCCCTGTGAACCTAAAAGGGCACCTCTTCCACAATCCTAAAAGACACTCCTCACACCTGCAAAGTCAGGACAAGACTTTTTGGCTAACTGAAACAATGCGGGGTGGGCGAAGAAACTCTACCAATCCTAAAAGACACACCTGACCATTATATTTAACTCAAGAAGGAGTTTAAACGTTACTTAAGATCTATAAATGCAATAGAATCCAAGATCAAATTTGCTTCGGTATTTTCTTAACATGTTTTTAATCCCCAAATGAGCAGGGCTTCTACTCCAGGGTTTCCTGAGTAGGGAACCCAAACCACACCAGAACCTGGAGTAGCTGGGGAGGGCCAGGGGCCGACTCCTATCCCTGTCCGTGGGTGGTCTGGCACTCTAGCCGAACTGCACCCCCCGCCCCCGAGACAGCTCCACAGCTACCATATCCCACCCATACACCCTTCCTGGTGGAGCCCAGGCCCACGCTCTAGCTAGGAGGCCGAGAAAACACTGAAGATTGATTAGTTTCCCACAGGGGACGGTTTGAGCTCAGGAGTCCATCCGCAAAACAAAACTTTTAAAAACTTAGCAAACTGTTTTCCAGAACACACCTTTCATCCCTCTTTCTGATCCTCCTTTTTCTTCTTTCCTGACACCTCCTTACTCACCCCTATTTCCCTTTCTCCTCATACCTCACTGTTTTCCTCACCTTTATTACTTTATGGTAATAATTTATCTCTATGAACAAATATTCAAAGTCCTACCACCATCATGTATGTACAAAAACCTGACTAACTTTTACCGGTGTGTTCAAGAAAGGGGCGGGGCGGTGGGGGCGGGGAGAAGCAAATTTTTAAAAATCAGAAACATTCCAGGAAATGAAAATGAGGAAGACTTGCCCAAATACCCTGAATAATCTAAAGCTGTCTTTTTTCCTTTCTCTCTCTCTCTCTCTCTCTCTCTTTTTTTAAACAGCTCATCTTCCTGGCTCTCCTCCAGGGCTCCGTGGCAGCAGGCAGAAGTCTGGCAGTGTGGGAGGAGACACAGAAGCCCAGAAGCCACGGTAAGAATTAGAAGGTATTGGTTCATCTCCACAGTGACAAGAGAGGACCTGCAGATAGCTGCTACCTAGAGGACTCAGCCTAAATATCTCCTTACACATCTGAGTGACTTAACACATTGTTGCCCCTATGGTTGATTTCTTTGATGCTTCAGATAGTCAAGCTTTAAAAAGAAAAAGGATACCCAACCAAAATTTGGTGTATCCTTGACTTCACTGGAGCCCTGGGTGCTAACCATCCTCTTCCTTTGGATCTTTTGAGCCTGTCCTCTCTTGCTTCTCCTTTTTTTTTTTTTTTCTTAAAGATTTTATTTATTTATTTGACAGAGAGACAGCGAGAGCAGGAACACAAGCAGGGGGAGTGGGAGAGGGAGAAGCAGGCTTCCTGCCGAGCAGGGAGCCCGATGTGGGACTCGATCCCAGGACCCTGGGATCATGACCTGAGCCGAAGGCAGACGCTTAACGACTGAGCCACCCAGGCGCCCACTTGCTTCTCCTTCTTCCTCTCAAACAGTTCTAGCTCAGTCTCTTCCTCTGGCTCCTGTTCCTTCTCCTGACTCCTAAGAGGTGTTGTTCCCTGAAAAGATATGACGGGCTACTTTCTGATTCCTCTCCACACTCTCTTTGTTGCCAATGTCAACAGCTCCCTTGCATCATGTGCATGTACCTCTAAGCAGATTCCTCCCTACAGCACTCTGGTCCCTGTCTTCAAGCTGCATTCCAGACATCAGCACACCATCATCATCATCCTATTAATACATGTTTTATGAATACTTAATTGCCAAGCAATAAGCTAAACCCTTTATAGGCATTGTCTCATTTTAACCCTTATCAATGTATAGATGGGGAGCTGAGACTTAAAGAAGCCAAATAAATAAGATGCCAAAGATCACAGAGTGGGATGCAAAGTACAAATGGAACTCCAAGTCCTCTGGACTCCAAAGCCAGTATTCTTGACCAGAGCAATCTGATTGTCTCACCAGGACTTTAAACTTAATATATCCCACGCTGAACTCATTTTTACTCCCCCGCCTTTGCTCTCCTCAAATGTCCTTATTTGTAATGGTGTTACCATTATCTGTCCTAACATAAAAACTCAAAACCTGGCACCATCTTGATTTCTCTCTTTACCCTCATGTTAAATCAATTTCTAAGACTTAACAATTTCACCTACAGGCTCTCTACCACCTCTTCTCTGCAGTCCCACACTTTGTTCCCTGATCCAAGTCCTGTTGCCTTAACTCTGCAGTTTCTGGCTTGGAAATACAATCACATTCACAGTGGCTGTCCTGAAAAAAGAAAGCTAAGACAACAGGATATGCAGTGACGCTAGTCTTCACTGATCTCTCCATATTGTGACGTTTTACAGCATTTATTGTCTCTACTTTGCATTTTGGAACTCAATCAAATAGTTTTGCATTGTTATTTAACTGTCATGTATGCAGATACTTATATGCTTCAAGGAACCCAGGGTGCCTTTGGTACCAAACAGCAGGAGCCTATGGGTCTTCTCTCTAGAGCACAGTCATATGGACTCTGCAATGCCCAGTCTCCCTCTTTTCGTTCCAGATTTTAAATTCCTGGAAAAGAGACACGATTGTCCTGGCCTGGGTCCTGTGCTGACCCCTTGATCAATCAGCTTTGGCTAAGCAGCAGGTCAGCCTTGTCTAAGTACAGCAATTAGAGCCTCTCCTATAAATAGGGCATGTTTTCAGAAAAGGAAAAGGCATACACCATTGTTTACTTGTTTATTCATTCATTCCATCAACAAATAGTTGAGCACCCTCTCAAAATATATGCAGGGTTTTTTGCATGTATGCAAAATGTTTAAAACATAACCCTACCCTCACACTATGAAACTCATAACATAAAAAGATAAGAAATTGCTGGAGTGGTGGGGGGTGGGAGGGATGGGGTGGCTGGGTGATAGACATTGGGGAGGGTATGTGCTATGGTGGAGGGTATGTGCTATGGTGAGCACTGTGAATTGTGCAAGACTGTTGAATCACAGATCTGTACCTCTGAAAT
>NC_138370.1:42064981-42091661 GCF_054177405.1 Leptonychotes weddellii | reverse complement strand
TAAGAGACCCTCGATTCAATTATATGTGATGGAAAATAATTCAGCACACCCTGCATGAGCCTGTGGTGGTAAAAGTAATCAGTAATAATGTGTGCATGGTCAACAAAACAAATTCACAACAACACCATGAGGAATAGAAACAGAAAACAACCTACACGTCCATCAGTGATAGACTAGATCAACAAAGTAGTGTATTCACCCAAATGAATACTTTACAGCAAGGAGAATGCCCTACAAATATATACAATACTGATGAATCTCATAAACAATGTTTTGTTTTGTTTTGTTTTTAAGATTCGTGCACAGTTTGGGGCACCTGGGTGGCTCAGTCGTTAAGTGTCTGCCTTTGGCTCAGGTCATGATCCCAGGGTGCTGGGATCAAGCCCCACATCGGGCTCCCTGCTAAGCGGGAAGCCTGCTTCTCCCTCTCCAACTCCCCCTGCTTGTGCACGTTCTCTCTCTCTCTCTCTCTCTCTCTCTCGCTCTCTCACTGTCTCTGTCAAATAAATAAATAAAATCTTAAAAAAAAAAAAAGATTTGTGCAGTTTTTTTTTTTCTTTAGGAAAAACATTCAGAGTTCAACTGCTAGGTTGTGTGGTATTCGCATGTTTATTTTTTTGTGGTTTTTTTTTAGTGCAAAAGGTGTTGTTTTTTTTAATTATTATGTTATATTAATCACCATACATTACATCATTAGTTTTAGATGTAGTGTTCCATGATTCATTGTTTGCGTGTAACACCCAGTGCTCCATGCAGAACGTGCCCTCCTTAATACCCATCACCAGGCTAATCCATCCCACCACCCCCTCCCCTCTAGAACCCTCAGTTTGTTTCTCAGAGTCCATAGTCTCTCATGGTTCGTCTCCCCCTCCGATTTCCCCCCCTTCATTCTTTCCCTCCTGCTATCTTCTCCTTTTTTTTTTTAACATATAATGTATTATTTATCTCACAAACAATGTTAAGCAAAAGAAGCCAGACATGAAAAAGTACATAGGCTATGATTCCATTTGTACAAAGTATCAAAACTGGCAAAACTAATCTACCTGTAAGGAGCAGTGACCAGAGGGGAGCAAAAGGGGCTACATGCGTGCTGGTCACCCTCTGTTTCTTGAGCTGCATGCTGATTACACTGGTTATCAGTTTATCAAAATTCATCAAGTTGTACACTTATGTTAGTGTCCTTTTCTATAGGTATATTATCTTCCATAAAAAGATTTTTCAAATAAGTAATTCATGCTCAAAACGAGGAGCCTTTAGGCACCCTGGAACATTGTCACTATGAATATCCTAGCATTGCCAATTATCACCACCCCGCCCCCACCATTACACCACCTCCTTAGAGACCCCAAGCCACTCTCAGCCTTTGGAAATAGCCACCATTCTTATCGCAAGGCTTCATCCCTTCCAGCCCCAGCTGATTGGACTTCTTCTTATCTGGAAACTTGGGAGCAGAAGTCAGGTGATAAGAGTGCTTCATCTAATAAATTGTATGGATTTGGAGGAAAGAATTTCTGGATATAGGCAAGTGATAGGCCAAGAACGCTGGTCTGCAGAAAATAGAGCCAACATACAGAGGGAAGCTAGCAAGCCTGTGGGAGATGGAGGGAGAAGCCTCAGAGGCTGCTCACTCTCCAGTTCTGGTCACATATATCCCAGCTGTCACTGGGTATCCGTGGGATTGCTCAAGTAAATAGCTTTACTATTAAGAAAAGAAAAGAAAGAAAAGAAAACCTTACTTATTTAAGCTAGTGTGAATACATTTCTGTTTGTGGAATGTATTATCTCATTTAGTTCTTCTAACAACGCTGCATAGTAAGTACCGTTACGATTCCCATTTCACAACTGAGAAAACTGAAGCCCAGAAAGGTTATGTAACTCTTCCAAATCACACAGTTGGTCACTGGTGGTGCCAGGATTTGGACCCAAGTAGTCTGACTCTGGAGCCTGAAATCTAACTATACTACACTGCAGTGCAAGAGAAATGCTGAAAATGACAATGTGAATTGTATGTTACATTAATGGATTTAACGGAAGCCTCTGATTCTGTTAAATGAGTTCAAACGTAGAAATGGTACAAAGATTGAAAGACTGGCTGCCTAAGAAGTTGGTATTTATCTCTTTCACAAGGGAATTATACTTTGAGTCGTAGATGTTAGAGAGAAAATGCATGTAGTGTGACAGATTATACTAATGAGACTGTGATGTTATACCAGGAAATTTATTTTATAGATTTCAGTAGAGAACTCCCTTAGAAGATCCCCACTGATTACCTATTTTTCCCAAAATGTTAATCTCCAGGAGAAGGGAGGTTTACTCTTATGGAAAGAGAAATCGATAAAAGTTAACTTCAAGTCTTAGAGGGAGAGAGACGCCGGTGGTCACTTTCCATGATGATGACTGCCAGACCCACAATCCACTCAGCAAGGCTTCCAGATCAATCACCAGCAAGCCACTGGTGACCCCCAGCAACCTTCAAAAGGTATGATTCAGGAATTATCAGTGAGTTTAAGTCAGATAAGAACTTGTTCTATCTGTAGTGCTTTGATTTTAAAGGAGAGTGCTGACAGCCACTCTTCAAGATCTTTTCTATATATAAATGATTGAGCAATTTTGTGGTTTATAATTAGAACAATGCATGACAATTTCTAGATTGGAGTTCCAAGGTTACTCTTTTCTTTGGTCCATCAATGCTAAAAAGACGAAAGGTCATCTTCTGAGGCTCCATGGATAGCACTCACCAGCCTGCTAAGTGGCTCACTCTGAAAGTTCTGGCTTTGATGTTATCCTTTAAAAGAGGCTGTCTTTTATCTGGCAAAACCTGGAATAGTTTGGATGGTTTGCAAATAAATTGTACTAAGAACACTCAGTTAACATAACCTCTAAGACAGAGCACACATTATTGTCAAAAAAAAGGATTTGTTGGGGCGCCTGGGTGGCTCAGTCAGTTAAGCGCCTGCCTTTGGTTCAGGTCATGATCCCGGGGTCCTGGCTCCCTGCTTCCCTGCTCCACAGGGAGCCTGATTTTCCCTCTCCCCCCTGTTTATGCTCTCTCTCTCTTTCAAATAAATAAATCTTTTTTTAAAAAAAGGATTTAACTCCTTGCCTCATGTCATAGTACTCACTACCTTGTATGTGGCTGTGAAAAAGAAATTTTGTACTAGTTTCACATTCATTAGGAAGCTTGGCCTGGCTCAAACCTGTTATCTACATAAGACACGTAATCTGTAATGACCAGTTAACATTCTCAAAATTAGCTATCATCCCTAAAATATAATGTATCTGTCTCTAAGGTCCCTTTTTCCTCAAGTGCTGTCTGTTTTGTGACTTCTTATTCTCTCCCCACCATGTCAGCATAGCTTTGCAGGGGCAGTCATGTTTAATGGTCGGTAGATAACAAAATGTCATCAAAATGTCCTAAGCTTGCTCCTGGAAGTTCCAAATAATGGTACATATGTTCCCCCATGGCAAAAATACAGGCACCTAACATTTACCCTAACTTATGCCAGTGAGTAGCAAAAATGTGCTCAGTTAGACACAACATGCCACAACATGGCATGTCTGAGTGTCTGCAGAATTTAGCATGAGAGTTGTAACCAGAAAAAAAAGAAGAAAAATTAGGGAGAGCATTGAGAGCTGAGTTCCAATGTCTCACTTTATGCAGCTCTATGACTTCAGGATTGTCCTTATACCAAAAAAGCTACCCATAGATTCAAAAAATCAAATGCTCGCTACTTTCACTTAAAAATACCTCAAGTAAACTAAAGCACTCCAATTGAAAATTGGCAAAATGTCATAGAAGTACTTACAGAACATCAATTTCTTAGTTAACCAATTTGGTTATAAAATCAAAACTGAAAGCATAATTTATAAAAGTAATAATGCTAGGGCGCCTGGGTGGCTCAGTCGGTTGAGCGACTGCCTTCGGCTCAGGTCATGATCCTGGAGTCCCGGGATCGAGTCCCGCATTGGGCTCCCTGCTCGGCGGGGAGTCTGCTTCTCCCTCTGACCCTTTCATGCTCTATCTCATTCTCTCTCTCAAATAAATAAATAAAATCTTTAAAAAAAAAGTAATAATGCTAAACAAACTTTAAAACTTTAAAAATATATATATAACTTGGTAATAACATGGAGTTCATGTATATTTAAAAAAAAAAAAAACAACCACTAAAAACAGTAGTTTCTACCAGATTATCAAGAGAAAAATGTGTAGGTTTTAGGGGCGCCTGGGTGGCTCAGATGTTAAGTGTCTGCCTCTGGCTCAGGTCATGATCCCAGGGTTCTGGGATCGAGCCCCGCGTTGGGCTCCCTGCTCCGCAGGAAGCCTGCTTCTCCCTCTCCCACTCACCCCCTCTCTCAAATAAATAAATAAAATCTTTAAAAAAAAAAAAAAGAAGAAAAATGTGTAGTTTTTAAACCAACTCATGAATGCTTACAGTAAGATTTTATTGAAGAGAAAGTTTTTCACTATTTTCCTAAATATTGCTCAAGTTTAATTCTCAACCTAAATGAGAAGAGCATGATTCTAGTGGGATCCAGTCAATGCCAGAACAAGCTAATCATTGATCCCTTCCTCAGTCCATGCCTTCAGCCTTGCAAACACTATGCCATAGGTCAAAAATGAAACCAAATGAAAATGGTTTATTTCTACAAATCCATCAATTCTGAGGGCCACAACTAACAATCCAAAGTTCACCTCTAATGGATAGTGTCAGATATTTCATCTTTTTTATATATATTTTATTTTTAAGTAATCTCTACACCCAACAGGGGCTTGAACCCACAACCCTGAGATCAAGAGTGCTCTGCTGACTGAGCCAGTCAGTGCCCCCACATAGTTCATCTTCTGTAATAAGGGACACAAATAATAACATTGTGTGGGTTATAAAGAAATGCATACCTATAAAATGAAGAGGTGATTATTTAGAAAAAGGATGAATGAATGTAAAATATACTAAATATGAAAATATTTTAAAAGTTCAAACATCACCATGCATTTGTATTACTTTTAGGTACATTTAAATATGCTGCAATAGTGGTCAATTTGTTTATATTTCATCTTTAATTATCTTAAATAATAATCATCTAAATATTGGTAGGAACACAAATTAACAGCAAAAAAACACAAAAACTGATAAATATTTGCCAGTTCTGTTGCTCCCTTCCAACTCACAAGCATAATTTTATAAAATTGCTATCTTTATGTATCAACCATTTCAACTTCTTCTTTTTGCACTTACTTTGAATGGATTGTTGCGTGTTTCTACATGATTCTCATACTCATCACTAAAGGTACTAGAACATTCCATGTCTGTTCTCAGTAGTTCCTGAATGACAGTCTGTGGACCAAGATAGGATGAAATTTTTGTCAGTCCACAGTTAAATGAGAAAAGCAAAGGCAAGTTATTGAGCTTTTAATAAAGCTAAATTTATTCAATTTAAAGATTGTCCTTTATTTGGAGATTATGTCCTTTCCCCTTTCTTATGTCAAAATTCCTTTTTATAAAATAGAAGTGATGGTAAATGGCAGCTTTTTATTTATTTATTTATTTTAAGATTTTATTTATTTGAGAGAGAGAATGAGAGAGAGAGAGCACATGAGAGGGGGGGAGGGTCAGAGGGAGAAGCAGACTCCCTGTTGACAGGGAGCTCGATGTGGGACTCAATCCTGGGACTCCAGGATCATGACCTGAGCTGAAGGCAGTCGCTTAACCAACTGAGCCACCCAGGCGCCCAAATGGCAGCTTTTTAAAAATCTTCCCTACATGACAAAATCCTGAGACATATTTTAGTGCCCCCCCACCACCAATTATTTGTTATTTTACCCAGTCCTAGTATTATTAAATCCAGAAGTCAACTAACTGTCAAACTACACCCCCTTCATATGGGATGTAGTTCGACACATTTTAAGGTATGAGCTCACACAGAGACACACAAAATGTTTTTGCAAAGACTCCTGTGGTAACCAGCCTCCAAAATGTCCCCAGTGATCTCTGCCCCTAGTATTCACACCCTCATGTAGTCCCCTTCCATACTGTACCACAGATGATCTATGACCAACCAAACACTGCGGAAGTGATGGTATGTCACTCCTAAGATTAAGTTACAGAAGGCATTTCAGCTTTCACTGTGGTGGTTTTCTTTCTTCGATCACTCGCTCTGAAAGCAGCTAGAGGTCGTGTCATGAGCAACACTGTAGAGAAGCCCATGTGGTGAGGAACTGAAGCTTCCTGCCGGCAACCATGTGAATGGGATTGGAAGCAGATCCTCCAGCCCCAGTCTGGCTTTCAGATGACACAGCCCATGAATGATCCTGAGCCAGAACCACCCAGCTAAGTTGCTCCCAAATGACTGACCTGCAAAAACTGAGAGATAATTAGTAGTTGTGTTTTAAATTACTACATTTGAGGTCATTTGTTATGGGACAACAAATAACTATGCGACTCCTTTATCCTTTTTCAGCTGCAAGATGAATAGCTATCTAGCCCCAGGGTGGTGCCGAAACTGCTGAGCGTGTGTGTATTCATGTCTGTGTTGGGGGAGAGAAAGGATTAGCAAGGACTGTGATCTCCAGTATCCTGACTTTAGTTTACTTATGCTGACTTTTTCCTTCTCCATTGCTTTTTCTACTTTTCTCATATTGACCAGAGCACTCAGTAAACTGAATCATCCATCTCCAGCAAGAGAATCAATTCTACACTTTTGTAGACTTAGTTTAAGGAATCATTCTATGTAAATATGGTATTTTATCATAGTTTAGAAACCCAGTAAATTTCTATTGACAGAAACCCTCACCTTAACTGTCAGACCTCTCCTAGACCCATCCCTACCTCAACAGAAGAGCATATCTCATATTCGCTGAGAAAATAGAAGCAACAGACATAATCCCTTTTAAGTTCTCTCCTCCCACGTTTAAACCATCTTTAAGTACTGAGGTGAAAAGATTATTGTTTTAGCAGCTGATGCCACGGTTCCTCTCAGGGATAGAAAATGCCTTACTGAAGAAACTACCTTGATATGACACTTGGAGTATGGAAGAAGAAAGCTTGGCTTGTAATAAAATTGTGAAACAAAGAGATCAATAAACAGATCTGCATTTTAAAAAAGAAGAAGAATATGAAGACTGGAACAGGGCAAAGAGGAGAGGAAATGGGAGGAGTGTAAGGAGAGATGGCGTGGGAGGTTGAAGCTTAGGGAGAGAGTTCCAGCGATGGGCGAGCTGAAAACATGTTTAAAATAGAAATTTCTATTATTGGACTTCACGTTGTTTTGTGTTGCTAAGGATATAAAATCCCTGAAGACTTCAGTAATATCTGATACATGCACAAATGCCTTATGTGAGTGATTTGGGGGAAATATAGGAAAAAAGACGCAGAGGGGACTGGTCTGAGTTCTACAGCTGGTTCAACATGAAACCAAGGAATAGGAACATGGAAACTGAATTACAAGTGAGATGAAGAAGTGGATGAAGAGTGGAAGCAGAAACTCAAAAGCCAAAGAAACCATACGATGGACTTCCTGGAATTAACAAAAATCTTGGAGTAGACATTGAACTTTCGAATGAAGTCCCAATGTGGAATGGGAACTTTTTTAAGTAAGCCAATTTTACTTAAATCTAAAAAAAAAAAAAAATCTACCTTAGCTGACATCTGGGTCCATATTCATGGGTTCTTCTCTCATCTGTTCTGGTCTTTTACAAAAAAGAGATGTCCAAAACTGGGCACTCCTTCCATCCTGTGACCTTGCTCCATCAATTATTCTCTTTAATACATATAGTCAATACTCTCCTCACTACCGGGATTTCCCCCACTGTTTATACCCAGGCTCAAGCCCAAACTACCACCATCTTGCAACACCAGATTTGAACTCTAAAAGATTTAGATTTTGAATCCTTGATCTACTATTAGTAGTATAAACCTTGGGCTTATTACTTAACCTGTATATACTCTCTTGGCTAAAATTTCCTCAGCAGAAAATGGGGATAATAATAGTAATATGCCCCACAGGAGTGTGGTAAGGATTAACTTGGTTAATGAGTGTAAATTGTCAGCCCAGTGCCGGGCAAATAGTAAGCCCTCTTAACTGTTATCATCATCCTCATTTACCAGAATTCTCAAGAGTCATCTCTACTCTATGTCCACTCCTCTACCACCGTTCATTCTGTAATATCCAGAAGGCTGGCTTCTGCCAAACTACTAAAATTGCTTTCATTATGGTAACCAGAGACCTCCTCATTGAGTAAATGCCAATGAATCTTTTCAGGCCTCCCTTTGCAATTCTTCTGCAGCACTTGGTAGTCCTCGTCACCCAGCTTCTTGAAATGGTCCAATCCTGGCTTCTCATAACATCACTCTCTCACCACCCTTTCTCTTTTTTCCCACTGACTCTTCTTTCCCCACCACCTTTAAATGCAGGTGTGCCAAGAATTCTGCCCTTCGCCATCTTCTGTTCTCATTCAGCACTCACTGGGTGCATGGATTCATGACTTTAGCAGCCAAATCTCTACCGTGAGCCCAGACCCTTCTTTTGAGCTCTTGAGCCAAAATGCCCACTAGGTATCTCACCCTAGGTGTTTCATAAACCCACCCATCTAAACCACGTTTATAGGTACTGTTAACACAACCATCATTTTCTCTGACTTCCCCAGTTCTTTCCCTTCCCTAGTAGTCATTTTCATAATTAACACCAGCTGTGATCATTCCTGTCTCCATTCCTCATGACCTCACTGTAGTTCTGAGTGGGCCTTAGAGTCACATGGGCCTGGGTCTCAATATTAACTACAATGGTTCTTGGCCAAATTACTCAACCTCTCTGACCTCAGGTTTTTGTGATAGCAAAATGGCCAGCGCATAGTAGGAATTCAGCAAACGTTCCCCTACACCCCTTCCTTCAGGTCTCTTCACCACCTGCTGCAGTGCATTATCTGCCTATTTGGTCTCTCTTGCCCTTTTCTCCTCCAAATTGCCCTAGAGTTCATCTTTCTAAAAAAATAAATGTGATACTATTATCTCTTTGCTTAAAAATCTTCAACATTTTCTTTTTTCCTATGGAACAAAGTCCAAATTCCTTAACATGATAAGTTCCAACTGGCTTTCTGGTCCCTTCTCCTCCAGACCAGTTACTCTAAAATATTGGCTGTTCGCCAACTGTTTCATGTACATATTGGCTTACATCTCTGCACATGCAGATCCCTTTGGCTATAATTCCCTTCCCACGCCCAAGTTCTTTTGTCCAACTGGCAAGCTTCTTTATCCTCCTCAAGACCTACCTGCAAAGCTGTCAGTTATATGACAACAAAAGCTCAGCCACCAAAAACAGAAATAAAAAAGCTAAAAAGTTTTTACACAGCAAAGAAAACAATCAATAAAATGAAAAGGCAATCTCCAGATTAGGAGAAAATAGTTGCAAACCATATATCTGATAAGAGTTAATATCTAAAATATATAAAGAACTCCTACAACTCAGTGGGAAAAAACACTAAACAACCCTATTAAAAAATGGAAAAAATCTTGAATAGACATTTTTCCAAAGATGATACACAAATGGTCAACAAGTACAAAAAAGGTGCTCGGCATCACAAATCATCAGGGAAATGCATATCAAAACCATAATGAGATATCATCTCATACTTGTTAGGATGACTATTATCAAAAAAATAAGAGATGACAAGTGTTGGTGAGGATGAAGAGAAAAGAGAACCTCTGTACACTGTTGGTGGGAATATAATTTTGGTACAGCCATTTTGGAAAACACTATGGAGGTCACCACACCCCCCCCCAAAGAACTATTCCTTAAAAACAAAACTACTGGGGAGCCTGAGTGGTTCAGTCGGTTAAGCGTCTAACTCTTGATCTCAACTCAGGTCTTGATCTCAGGGTTCTGAGTTCAAGCCCTGTGTTGGGCTCCATGCTGGGTGTGGAGCCTACTTTAAAGAAATTTAATTTAATTTAATTTAAAAAAAAAACAGAACTACCATATGATCCAGCAATCCCTAGTCTGAGTATACATCCAAAAGAAGTGAAATCAGTACCTCTAAGAGATACATGCACTTCCATGTTCCCTGCAGCATTATTCACAATAGCCAAGATAGGGAAAAAAACTTAATTATCCATCGATGGACAAATGCATTAAAAAGTAGTGATATACAGGGCGCCCGGGTGGCTTAGTCGTTGAGCGTCTGCCTTCGGCTCAGGTCATGATCCCAGGGTCCTGGGATCGAGTCCCACATCCGGCTCCCTGCTCAGCGGGAAGCCTGCTTCTCCCTCTCCCACTCCTCCCGCTTGTGTTCCTGCTCTCACTCTCTGTCAAATAAATAAATAAAATCTTAAAAAAAAAAAAGTAGTGATATACATATATGCTACAATTGTATTATGTATGTGTTTATGTGCATACACAATAAAATATTATTCAGCCTTAAAAAAGAAAGAAATCCTGCCATTAGTGACAACTCGGATGAACCTGAAGGACATTAAGCTGAATGAAATAAGCTAGATGCAGAAAGAAAAAGACTGCATGACCTTACTTATATGTAGAATCTAAATAAGTCGAATACATAGAAGCAGAGAGTAGAATGGTGGTTGCCAGGGGTTTGGGAGGTGGGGGAAGTGGAGAGATGTTGGTCAAAGGGTACAAAGTTGCAGTTATATAGGATGAACAAGTGTACAGATCTAATGTACAGCATAATGACTATAGTTAATAATACTGTATTGAATACTGGAAATTTGCTAACAGGTTAGATTTGAGGTGCTCTCACCACAAAAAAGAAAAAAAATGGGTAACTCTTTTTGGGTGAAGAAGTGGATTTGTTAATTAGCCTGACTGCAATAATCCTTTCACTATGAATATACATATAAAATCATGTTATATACCTTAAATATATAAATTTTTTATTTAAAAAAATTTAAGCTGTCATTAAAAGGGTGACACCTATTCTTTACTGGTTCAGAATTTTAAAAAAACAAATACAACTATTCTAGGGGTGGGTGGCTGGCTCAGTCAGTGGAGCATGCGACTATTGATCTCGGGAATGTGAGTTAGCCCCATGTTGGGTGTAGAGCTTACTTAAAAAAAAAAACCAAAATAACTATTCTGTACACACAACACACACACACACACACACCAAACACACATAAAGGGAGAAGGAGAGAGGAAGAAAGAATGGTAAGTGTGGATGTAGCACAATGTTAAAAATTGGTGAATCTGGGTAAGAATCATTTGGAACTTACAAAAAAGGTGGCAAAACTCTATAAATTCTGGCTTTTATGTAAGTTTGAAATTATTTCAAAAGAGAAAAAGAAGAAATCATGAAACAATCTAACCATGCCATAACAATCAAACAAACCCAAGTTGAGGAACATTTCACCAAACAACTGGCCTAGATTCTAAAAATGTCTATGTTGTGAAAAAAGAGAGGAAGCTGAGAGGGAAGGAGGGAGGTGGGAGGTGGGCTGAGGAAATGTTGGGAGATCAAAGGAGACTAAAGAAACATGATAACTAAATGCAATGTGTAACCCTGGGCTGGATGTTAAATTGGAAAAAAACTGCTATAAAACACATTATAGAAACAGGGGTGAAACTTGAAAATGGACTCATTATAGAATAGCATTATAGTAATATTAAGTTTCCTGAATTTAAAAATTGCACTGTATGAGCATGTAAGAGAATGTTCTTGTTCTTAAGAGATATATCCTGAGGAATTTAGGGGCAAATGATAGTAATGTCTGCAACTTTAATTTGTTTCAGCAAAATTCATAATAACAACTAAAACGCATGTATTGAGAGAGACGGTATAGCAAAATGTTAACAACTGGTGAATCTGAGTTAATGTTTACCTTTCTTGCAACTTTTCCATGTTTGAACTTTTTTTAAAATATGGTTTTTTAAAAAGCCATCACGTATGTAAAATCTTTTCCCACTCTCCCAGATAGAATTAATGCTGCCTCCTCTAAGCTGTTATAAATGTTTTAATTTTGACTTGAAAATGCTCAGATTGGGTTGTAATTATTTATTTAAGCATTTGTCTTATTCTATTAGATTGAGAGCTTCTCGGGGCAGGAACTTAAATTGCCTTTTGGAATTTAATAATGGGAGAAGTATTCTAATTCAGGGCCATTTTATTTGCTGACATGGTATTAGTAGAGTATTCTGACACTACAGTTTGGGCTCATGGCCAAACATGCTGGACATCCCTGAGATGAGAACTAGAACAGAGCATAGGAAAGTGCTGGAGTTTATTTACAATGTAAATCCCTCTATGGAGACTTCTGCTGGCAAAGCTGGGCAGCCCTCTGGTCCCGGGCAGATACACAAGGGTGCCATATGTTTGAGGGAGGGTCCCATGAAAGTGGGGCCAAATTGCCCCTGATTCCTGGAATACAATCGCCAATGTATCTGTCTTATCACTTCCAACACTTGTGTAACAAGAGGGCAGCCCCATCCTTGGCTGGCCACAGGCTAATTATAAAACCCATGCGTTACAGGATCAAACTATTGGAGAGTGTAGGTGAAACCATGCTCCTCCTATCTCCCCATTGCTTGCTTTGATCATGAATATAGGAAAATGTCTTTCTCCATAGTACTGAGAAGAAAGCTTCTATCCTTCTCTCTGCCTACCTCCCTTACTTACTCCTCAAGGAAAGACACAAATTACTTCTATGATGGATGAGACTGTGTACAGGGTCATTATACACGCACTACCCAAACTCCTTTCGAGTTCCTCTTTCAGAGATGTCTGCCCCACAGGCCATGTGTTCTTCTCTCCTCATGCAGTGGCAGGTAAAGCCGTTTCCAGTGACCTTGCCTATGTCCAGAGGGAAAGTCCAATTCCTGGAGGAAGAAATGAGAAGCCAGTTTTGGCCTCAGGTGCAAGCCACATTGTCCAGACCAGCTTTAGCAAGCAAGAAAGATGATATTTCAGTCCCAGTCTGTTTCTTCTAACTGAATCGTTTTGGTCCAGCACTTAGAAAAAAAAGGGGCATGAAGGGCCCTCTCAGAATCCCCACAATATTTTACTAATCTTTGAATCTCAGTGGTGGCTTGTTCCATGAGAAGCCCTCAATAAATTTTTGTTGTCTGGAACTCAGACAATGTGACGCACACACAGGCATATGACTGCTCACAGCTATCATCGTGGTGGGGGTTGTGTTTTTTCATCATACAAAGTGATTTTTGAAGCTTTTCTAGTTTGTCCAAGGGCTCTGAGGCTACAAGGAAGCAGGCTTTCGTTAGTAGAAGAGAGAGAGCTGCATCTCTATGCTTCACTATGATTGCAGTACCAGGGAGTGAGGTCCCAGGAGAGCTGTCAAGCAGCTCTTGATGGCAATTCTAGCAAGAAGGTGGTAGAAACACAATTTTAGCAATAATGATCAAACAGTTTTTGAAATTTTTCTTTATCCTTGAAATGCCTTGTGTTGCTGAAAGTCTATTCATTACTGATCATTCATCTGTAGCAAGTCATCTCTTTATGTATCTGTACATGGAAGTGACAGCACAGGGAGGATTGTGTCAGAGACAAAGGCTCCTAGGCGCAGTGGGAGAGCCAGAAAGGTAAAAGTGAACAGCAGCTCGAGGAGGTAGGTGATAAAAACAAAACAGAGGAAGGAGAAACCACAAGAAAGTCAGCTTACTTAAAAGGGACTTTGTTTTTTAAAGTGGACACCACAGCCCTTTGATATGCTTACTGGGACCATAACTGGTACCTCCATCGTCTTTTGAGTCCACTCCCTTAATCTCATCCACGATTCACTGCCTTTCCCTCCAGGATGCCCAACTCCTCCCTGTCTCCTTCATCTCAACCTGTAAACGTGCCCAAGGTTCTTACATCCCCAGAAGCCTCAAACTACCCTCCAGTGACCACTCTCTTGCCTCCTCGTTGAGTATCCTCGTGCCCCCCAAAGTGTGGCTCGTGGCCAGCAGCATTGGCAGCGCATGGGCGTACATTCAAGATGCAATCCTCAGGCCAACGCCAGACCTACTGAATCAGGATCTCCGTAGGTGGGGGTCCAAGAGCTTGTGCTTTAACATGCTCTCCAGGTTATTTTTTTTTTTTTAAGATTTTATTTATTTATTTGACAGAGAGAGAGATAGCAAGAGCAGGAACACAAGCAGGGGGAGTGGGAGAGGGAGAAGCAGGCTTCCTGCTGAGCCGGGAGCCCGATGTGGGACTCGATCCCAGGACCCTGGGATCATGACCTGAGCCGAAGGCAGTCGCTTAACCAACTGAGCCACCCAGGCGCCCAGGAATTTTATTTTTTAAAAAAGATTTTATTTATTTATTCAACAGAGAGAGACACAGCGAGAGAGGGGACACAGGCAGGGGGAGTGGGAGAGGGAGAAGCAGGCTTCCTGCCGAGCAGGGAGCCCGATATGGGACTCGATCCCAGGACCCTGGGATCATGACCTGAGCTGAAGGCAGACGCTTAACGACTGAGCCACCCAGGCACCCAATCTCCAGGTAATTCTGAGGCACACCCGAGTTTGAGAAGCGCTCGCTGCCTGTCTGCCATGCCTCTGCTTCCTCACCATTTTGGGACGCCTCCCACTGTCCCTTTAAATTTTGATGCTCCAAGGCTCTGTCCTGGCCTCTTCTTTTCTTGAGCTATCCTCTTTCTCTAAGTGATCTCAGCCACCCAAAGATTGATTTAGCTGTTTGAACACAGGTGTGCATAAATTTGAGAATTACTCCATCCCTGGCCTGGTCTCTGAGCCCCCAGCATGTCCAGTCCCCTTCTGGACCTTTCTACCAAAATGCTGCACAGTTTTCTAAACTTGGTCTGTCTAAAACAAACCCAGTATCTCCTCCTACACCCACGTGGCATCTATTTTAACACACTGGGTTGTAGGATAGCACTGCCACCCACGTAGTCACCTTGAACTCCTCGGCATCCTGCTTCCTCTCACCCACCCCTGGCCAGTCTGCAAGCACAAACAGGTCCACGTCCACCACTTCCCCAGCGTGTGCCCTCTCAATGCCCATCTTCCCTAATCAGTCCATCTGTCCTTCATGCTGCCACCCATCACCTCCTCACTTAAATCCCCTTCGTGAATCCCGATTGTTGACCTGATAACTTCTAAGTCCCTTAACCTGGCTTCGCCTCCAAGTGTATTTCCCATCCATTCTCCCCTTCATCAACACACCAGTATTTCAGAAATAGCAAATTACCCCCCTGTTCTTGGAATGGCCCATGCCAATTCACAAGTTTGTGTCTTGGCACCTGCTGGTTGGTACCTGAGTCTGATATGCCCTTCCTTCTATAAGCGTTCCCACCTCAGCTGGTCTTCCTGGCAAACTTCTAGTCAACCCCTAAAACTTCACTCCAAGATCAAATCCTCTGTGAAGTCTTCCTTACACTATAGAGTACTTACTAATGTCTATCTCCTCAATAAGACTAGATCACCTTGATGGCCAGAAGCCTGCCTGATTTGCCTTTGTATAGTCAGCACCAAGCTCAGGCTCTGACATCAAGGGTGTTTAAAAAAAAAAAATTCTCCTTATGTTGATTGATTCACCAACAAAAATCCACTGAACATATATCATGGAAGGAGCATTGTGGATACAATGAGCAAGACAAAAACTCTCTGCCCTCTAAGAATTTATCATCCAATAAGGAAGCTAACAAGTAAGCCAATAATGTTAACAGTGTACTCAATGCTACACAGGAGGGATAAGCTTAGGGAGGTACATGGGGTGACACCTAAATCAGTTTTGAGGTAATCTTATTGTGCCCTTGGTAATAGATGCAGTCTTTAGATCTGCAAGGAAAAATGATCATATGTATTTTGAAAGACTATCGCAATATCAAATTGCTGATATCATTCAGTTTGAGTCTGATGGCAGGAAAAAAACCTCATTAATGACTGATGTGTTAACATCCAGTGCGTTTAAGTAAAGGGTCCAATAAACATTTAAGGCAGGCGCCATGAGGCTCTGAGGACAAGAATTAAGGATTTGCTGTCACACTATTCACTCCTTTATGTTTCCAAAAGTTGAAAGGACTATCCAAAATGTCAACATAATACAGAGGAGGAGGCATTTGTGATGGTTAATTTTATGTGTCACCTTGACTGGGCCAGGAGGGGAGCAGGGCTCAGATGTTTGAACATGATTCTGGGTGTGTCTGTGAGGGTCTTTTTGGAGGAACTTAACGTTTGACTCAGTAGACAGAGTCAAGCAGCCTGCCCTCCCCAATGTGGGTGAGCCTCAGCTGAAGGCCTGAATGGAACAAAAAGGGTGAGTAACAGGGAACTCTTCCTTCCTGACTGCTTTGAGCTGGGACATGGGTCTTTTTCCTGCCATCAAACTGAAACACTGGCTCTTTTTGGGTCTCAAGCCTCATGGCTTTTGGACTAGAACTTACACCAGCAGCTCTCCTGGGTCTCTGGCTCGCTGCCTGAAGATCTTAGGACTTCTCAGTCTCCATTATTGCATGAGCCAGTGCCTTATAATAAATCTATTTATATCTATAAGAGATTACACACACACACACACACACTTCCTGTTGATTCTGTTTCTCTGAAGAATCCTAATACAGCACTGGACAAAAATTTCTTTCTAAATCACCTGTTTTCCGCTTTAATTTCTACTTCACTAAAAATCAGCACCATTCCTAGCAACCTCTACTGAAGTTCCTTTATTAAAGGATGTCTGTGATTTGACATTTCAGTAGAGGTGATTCTGATTCAGTGACTCAGTGGTGATCTCAGCCCTGTCATGCTGTCAGCCCTAGAAGTGACATCAAGGTTGGGACTTGCTGAAAGGGGAACATGTGCTCATTTAAGATACCCACTGTAATAACCTGGGAGGTTTTGAGTTTCCTTTGTTATTATCAGAGAGTAGTTAGAAGTGATATCAAAGGCAGAAATAATATTTGCAGTTGTCATCATTTGCAAGGATCCTGTTCCATTTCTGTGTGTATGTGCACATGCACGCACACACATACACACACACACACACTCCTTCTCAAACTTCTGGAAGCTTCTGTTGTACTTTTGAAAGCAAAGAAGCCATGGAGGACATATCAATTCATTAAAAAGAGTACCAGCATTTTGCAGGAGATGGTAACTTGAAGAGAAGCATTTGATAAGCATGAAAGAGCAGATAAGCTGTATAACATTAACACTCCACTCTGAGTACTAACATAGGTACCCACTTCGGTAATTATGCCATAAACAAGAGTGTTCCAATGGCCTTGATGTGCAAACCTACTGGAATAAAGTTAGGATGCTTTCCTTATAGCTAGAGCCATGCAAGCTGAAGGAACCCTAGAATACCATCCAGATTAAGATAGCTTCCATTGAGGGCCTCAGCATTTCTGCTTCTACTAGAACAAACAGGGCTACTCGATAGGTCACTGGTATCTAGTAGATATTCACCAATCTGCCAGGCCTAGGGAAATTTGTATATTAGTCATGATATGGGAAATACTGCTGGGGCTAACCTGAGGAGATCCAGATGATGTGAGTTTGGGTCAAAATAATACTAACATTAGGGGCACCTGGGTGTCTGGTGGTGAGATCGAGCCCCTCACTGGGCTCCACACGAGATGTGGAGCCTGCCTAAGATTCTCTCTCTTCCTCTCCCTCTATCCCTCTCCCCCTTCCTCTCTTAAAAAAAAAAAAAACTAATATTAATGGTAGCTTCCACTTAATGAGCAGTGATAATTACATTAATAGTTAACTCTAAGAAGACGGTGTTTTTAAGTGACCTGCCCAAATTCATACAGCTAATAAGTAGCAAAGATCTGACCCCCAAGTGCTTCCAATTCCAAAGCATTTTCTCTTTTTTTAAAATGATTTTATTTATTTGAGAGAGGGAGGGAGAGAGAGTGAGAGAGAGAGTGTGTGTGAGCACGAGTGGAAGGAGGGGCAGAGGGAGAAGCAGACTCCCTGCTGAGCAGAGAGCCAGACGTGGGGCTTAAACCCAGGACCCTGGGATCATGACCTAAGCTGAAGGCAGCTGGTTAACAGACTGAGCCACCCAGGGGCCCCCCAAAGCATGTTCTCTTAACCACAATTCATTTCTGCCTTCCAAAGGAATGACTAATCGTTAAGGAAATGTCACCAATCAAATATACATAAATAAATAAGAATGAGGTATCACATTACGTCTGGGCTGTTCATCCAATTAGGGTGATAGCCACTTGGTCAGAAGGCCAAGAATCCCAGTACTGAACAGAAATATTCTCAGTACCTGTACACAGAATGAGGAAGGGGCTGACAAGGATCCCTTTTTTGACCAAACTTTGGTCCAGCTCTTCTGACCTCTCTTCTTGACCAGGCTGTGTCCCAGTCAGATCCTCAGCCTGCTTATGACCAGTTTCACACAATCCTGCTAAACCGGTTTAGAAAGAATCCCCCAACCCTTGGTAGCTACCCAATTTCCTCTTAGTAATTTTCCATCCATTGATGCCTCTCATCCTGCCTGTTGGCTATAAACGCCCCCGCCCACTACTCCTGTGTATTCAAAGTTGAATTCCATCTCTCACCCCTATCCCAAATCTTGACCCCTAATGCATTAGTCTTGAATAAAGTCTTCCTTGCCTATTTAATTTGTCTGATACAATTTTCCTTCGATAGGGCATAGGTAAACACTGGAGGAGCTCTGAGTGCAATCATATTCTCTCATCCTTGCAGTCACAGAGTGCCTGGTGATGACTCAACAAACCTACTATTACAAACCTCCCAATCCAGCCTGCCTAGAGAATTGTCCAGAATGCTTGACTGTGGGAGCCTTCCTGCAAGCTAAGAAGATAAGCCAAAGAGTGGGAAGGAGGGGAGGAGAGGACCAGGCTATAATTTTAAGGAAGAAAGAAGCCTTCCAGTTTAAACCAGGAATTGGGTACAAGATCCCTCTCCCATCCAAAATCCCACTGAAAGATATTTTGCTGGAAAGATATTTTGAGAAAGAATGAAGTAATAACAGAAGTACAAAAATAAGAAAGGTAGCCATCAGAGGACCAGAAAGCCTACGAACTCCTAGAGGGCACAGAGAGCATTAGAATGCGGTTGACAAAGAGCGAGCTAAGGCCCCACAGGTGAAACATTTCGGGGGAACATAGGTCTTGAAAAGAAGTACCACAGAAGCTTTAAACTGGGTGGCAACCGAAAGTACAGAAGTGCCCCACAGACAACTATTAGGGTAATTTGTTAACAAGCAGCATTCTAGCCACTGGGGAAGTTAGGACCTCCAGTGTTCGCTGCCTAAACAAATTTAGCTTCTGCCTTCCAGCTATACATGGAAAACAGATCTAAAAAAGAACAAAAAAGAGTGCTTGGTAATTAAAGTATAATTATGGGGGGGGAGGAAATCCAATAGAAGGATTTAATTTATTAGAATGTACACAGGCAAGGACTCAATTTGTGATCTGGACGTAAAGGAAAACTTTCAGATTAAAGAGCAAATAGACCAAATTATGGAAATAAGACAGCAAAGATAAGGCTCATGGATGATAGATTCAGGTAGCCCAATATTCCTTCAATAGGAATTGAAAATGGAGAAAAAGAAATAAGGAAGGGAAGGAGGTCATCAAAGATATTAGAGAAAATGTCTCTGAGCTGAAGACAGACCCAAGTCTTCAGATTAAATGGGTCCACTGAGTGCTGTGCTGAGTGAATGAACAAACACCTAATTAGTGACCTTTTTGGGAAAGTTCAAACTTCAAGAAATTTTGAGGGGCACCTGGGTGGCTCAGTCGGTTAAGCATCTGCCTTCATCTCAGGTCACGATCCCAGGGTCCTGGAATCAAGTCCCTCATCGGGCTCCCTGCTCAGTGGGAACCCTGCTTCTCCCTCTCCCTCTGCTGCTCCCCCTGCTTGTGCTTTCTCTCACTCTCTGTCAAATAAATAAATAAAATCTTAAAAAAAAAAAGAAATTTTGAAATTTTCCAATGAAAGGGAAAAAAAAACATATACAAAGAGGAAAGAGAATTAAACTAGCACCAAATTTCATCAACAATATGGGTTGCTAGATGACAATGGAACAGTATCTTCAAACTCCTAAGAGAAAGAATACTTGGAGCTCTGAATTCTGTGGTTAAACAATCATTCAAAATATATTCAGATCTATAAACACTCAGACAGTTTACAACACTCATCCTATCTGAAAAAATTACTTCAGGTGTTTGCTCACACAAAACGAAACAAATCCAGGAGAGAGAGTGACATGGGTTTCAGAATGAAATCACAGCAGGCGATTTTAGGAATGAGATGCTAAGTATTCTTCTGTGGATCATTTGCTCTCTTTCCACCTTGGTGCTTGCCGAGAGATTAGTCACCAAACTCAAACTTGGGACTTTGGCCTTATTCCTTTCTTTAATCACTCTAACCCTACACAGATTCTCCCCCATTTTTGTCATACTTTTGGTGCTGGCATACTATAAAATCCTAATTATCAGAGGGCTCTCTGGAAAATTGAACTTTTCTTGCTAATGCCTTAAAAATTCCTGATTCTCTTTCAGTGTTCATAATTTTTAAAATAGTTTTGAATGTATTAGCCCTCTCTTTTGCCAAAGTAAACATACAGTGAACAAAATGCAACTTGTTCCTCAATTCAGGGTCTGGTATTACCAGGGAATGGATCACCATTCCCCATAACCAAAACGTTTGCCCTAAAACCCAGAAAAACAATCAAGTGACATGCCCACCAGGACCATAGCCACTTAGTGGCAGAGTCTTGGTTAGAACCCTCATATTCTGACTCCTGGTGTTATGGACTGAATTTTGCTGCCACCACCTGCCCCCACTCACCACGAAATTCATATGTTGAAACAATGGAACAGTATCTCATGGGTCCTGGGATCGAGCCCCACGTCCGGCTCTGTGCTCAGTGTAGAATCCACTTGAGATTCTCCCTCTCCCTCTCCTTCTGCCTCTCTCTCTCTCTCAAATAAATAAATAAATAAATAAATAAATAAATAAATAAATAAATAAAATCTTAATTAAAAAAGTGGGATCCTCATCTGATAGGACTGATGGCCTTATAGGAAGAGGAAGAAAGATCTCAATCTCTCTCTCCACATATACACACACTGAGGAATGGCCATGTAAACCCACAAGGAGAAGGGGGTGCCTGCAAGCCCAGAAGAGAACTCTTGCCAGAACCTGACTATGCTGGCATCTTGGTCTCAGACTTCCAGCCTCCGGAATTGTGAGAAAATAAATTTCTGTTGTTGAAGCCACCTAAGCAGACCGCTATCGACTGAATGTTTGTGTTCCCTCAGATTCAAGTGTTGAAACCTCATCCCCAGTGGGTTGGTATTAGGAGGTGGGACCTTTGACAGGGTGGAGCCCTCCATGAGTGGGATTAGGGCCCTTACAAAAACATTCGAGAAAGATCCCTGGCCCCCTTCTGCAGTGAGGTTACAGCATCCATGGGGAAGCAGACTCTCACCAGACAGTGAATCTGCCGTTGCTTTGATCTCAGACTTCCCAGCCTCCAGAACTCTGAGGAATAAATGCCTGTTTTTTTTTTTTTTTATGGGCATATAAGCCTATAAAAGCCACCCCATCTATCGTGTTCTCTTATAGAAGCCCAAACAGACTAAGACACTCAGCCAAATCCCATTTCACTTCTCTCTCTTCATTCTCGAATCAGTTATTTGTCAAGTGCATTTTTATTAGTGGTCACTCTGTCACAGATAGAGATGTTGACTATCTGAAGTGAACAGCTCTTTCTATAAAATAAACACTCATATTTTAGTATTAAAGCCCCATAAGCTTACTTATTCTGCTTCTGCCTCTTTTGCAAGCATCTCTAAAAGAGCCCATATTCAGGGGCGCCTGGGTGGCTCAGTTGGTTAAGCGACTGCCTTCGGCTCAGGTCATGATCCTGGAGTCCCAGGATCGAGTCCCGCATCGGGCTCCCTGCTCAGCAGGGAGTCTGCTTCTCCCTCTGACCCTCCACCGTCTCATGCTCTCTCTCTCTATCTCATTCTCTCTCTCAAATAAATAAATAAAATCTTTAAAAAAAAATAAAAAATAAAAATAAAAAAATAAAAGAGCCCATATTCATAAATTCATAACAGAGTTATGGAATTGACTTTTTCTTCTTTTCCCCCCCAGCAACTATATTTCTACCCAATTTCACCAAACTGTTTTTTAGCTTTGTGGTGAGGTAACTGTTTTTCCATCACTCAACAGAACATCTATTATAATTTTATTTTATTATTTTTATTGAGATATAATTGATAACATTGTATTAGTTTTAGGTGTATATCTATCATGACTTTATTTTTTTATTTATTATTTGAGAGAGCGAGAGAAAGCACAAGCAGGGGGAGCAGCAGAGAGAGAGGGAAAAGCAGACTTCCCACTGAGCAGGGAGCCCAATGCAGGGCTTGATCCCAGGGTCCTGGGATCATGACCTGAGCCCAAGGCAGACGTTTAACTGACTGAGCCACCCAGGCGCCCTCTATCATGACTTTAAACATCAAATTCACCCTTCTGAAAATATCCATGGCTTAAACAAGTACACAGATGCTATAAAATGTAATTTTACTTTTCACTGTGTATCAGCCTTGAGAATCCACTTAAATGGACAAGTGAGCACATTCACTCTGTTGGCAGTGCTAAGATAGAAGACTAAGCTAACACCAGGTCAGGCCCCACTTGTATTTTGAAAGGATAAGGAGACAACGGGATTTTCTCATTTATTTTCTTCTTCTTTTCCCAAGAGTCTCTTCATAATTCTTATCCACTGGAGCAGCCAAATTCCGGCATCTGCCTTTTCAAGCTTAGAGAGAATCTAGAGATCGATTGTATGCAGTCCTGTGACCAGCCTGGACCAGCAGTTTTGCGGAAAAAAAGAGATAACCATAGCCTCTATCTGAAACATGTTCCGCTGAGGGGAGGCTTAAAGGAGACCCTGTAAAGTGGAAGAAATGAGGGGTTTTGACAAATAGTGGTCTTCAAGTGGGGGGATGCAAACACCTTTGACACGGGATGAGACGCCAGCAGTTTAGGGAATCAGTACGCAACGTGATATACCCAACACAAACATGCAACCTAAATTCAACAATTTCCCTGCCTGAGCTTTTGCCTGTGCGGCAGGAGCAGATTCTTCCTTTCCCCAACAGGCTTTCTTCCACTCTATGAAGGATGAGAACACCTCTCACCTGTGACAATCTCACCATGGCACACTTCTCTGGGCACCAAACAGAAAGACTGGGAACACCAGTGTTGGTGCCGAGGCAACAAACAGCTGTAAGGACTGAGTAGCATGCACTTGTGCAAGTCGGGGGGTTTCCGATGCCTTGGGTTCAACAAAACTGAACGAGGCCTAAGAGAGTTGCAAACGTAGCGTTCAAAATGATTTTTGACAATAGGTCAATATAGGATTTGGGGCTCAGAAGAGCTCAAAGAATTAACTGAGAGTGCTATAAGACAATTCTTTCCATTCCTATCTTCTTTTCATATGAACAAGATTCCTCGGCATTTCCACTGAGAAACACGATTGATACTGAACCCTGACCCACTCTAGCAGTGAATAGTAACCAAGCCCAGATACGTAACCTCGTTGTGGTAAACAGCCCATCTCTCGCATTAAAGGATATATTTCCACTAAAATATAACTTTACATTTAGTAATTATTTACGGGTTTGAAATGTATATTGTTGTTTTGACCAAGTATATTGCTAATAATTATAATGATAACTCCATCAGAAGAGGTTATTCAATGGTCATAGGAGCTACAGTCACAGGAAATAAAAATATTAACATATATATATATAAATACATATATATATATTTATTGCAGTACAATAGGGTGACCACTGAAAGATTTTCAAGCATAAAAATATACACGAGAAAAGTCCATATAGGAAGTGGAATGGAAATTCAAATTCAGAGAAAAAAAGGAAATGACATATAATTTCTGATGTTTAAAGGAGAGCTTGTTCCTGTATTGTTTTATTGGATGATGGTGGGTATTAAACACTATTAGATTCTTCTGTATACATATAAAAGAATAACGTCACAGTTTTGAGTGTGTGTGTGTCATACACATACATATATACACATACATCTGGATCAATCGACCTATCTATGTATTTGTGTTAATGCTCTATAGTTTAGCATCTATAGTTCATATAAATACATTTATATTTTACATTGTATTATATACATTATATATACACAAAATATAAATATATTTTTATATAATTTACAGCTTCAATAGGGATATATAAGTGTGTGTGTGTGCACTAGAACAAATGTACCATACATACATGTGTGTTTACATTTACCCAACATATTATATAGATAGATCTGCATATATTCATGTTAAGACTTTACATTTAGGTGTGTATATTTTAATAAATACCCATACACATATACATGCATGCATACATATATGCACATTTATATTTATGCTGAGGCTTCACACGGTATGTAAATACACACATGTATTATGCACACACACACACACAAAAGCCTCAACACGAATATTCTTTGTGGTGAAATTATGTAATTATATGCAATTACCAAAATTCATCAAACTGTACACCTAAAGTTGACAGATATCATTGTATGTAAACAAAACAAAGAGAAGAAAACCCTCCCCATTAAGATAGGAATAGAAAAAAAAGCAAAAAGTAAAAACAGGATATTTTCTTGGTATGACTGATCAATAAATATCTTGTGTGTGTGTATATAATGGCTTAACACACACATGTATGCAGGTACATGGATACTCAGCAACTGTTTTTTAAAGTCAATATTGACAATAAACTATAAAACATATCCTTCACAACTATTTAAACCTAAAATTTTAGATAGAGCCTATAAACGTGTGAGGGGGGCATGTAATTTTACAGAATCCCTCTGGAGGATGTGCAAGCCAAAAAGTTTATAGACCCCTGGGTGCCAGTACGGGACAATACATATGGGTGAAGCCAACAGAGTAGACATCAAGAGAACAAAGGAACAATCAGTACATTTTTGCTACTAGGATATAGGAGAGCTAGATTACAGTGACGTAATGTTTACATATGCAGTAGACACAAGAAGTTTAAAAGCAGCTCTTTGTTCTCCTGCTTACTGTGGGGCAGGCACCAGCACATGTGAAGGAAAAGAGATGACAGGACAGGCACGCAGTTAGACTTGCTGATGCTGAGGCACCACCGGATTGACTCTGGCAGAATGACCCTGGGTTCCAGGATAGAAGCACCTCATCTCAGGACTCATTCCATAACTACATGAAACAAGCCTCATAATTACTTTGGGGGTGGGGAGAAGTCAGTTCAGCTGAACTCTTACCAAGTGCGGAAATCTTTTATCGTTAAGATCTAACTGGATTCTCCTTCCAAATCACACTGCAAACAAATTTATTGTATTCCTAGGCTGCCGTGTGATAGTATTTTATAAATGCAGATGATTCAAAAGCAGTAAACGCTTGGCCCTTGCTCTCAATAAACTTACCATCTAACCAGGAGGACAACATCCAAGTTAAAACAACTGAAGAAAAATTCAAAGCCACATATAAGAAGCATGTAATAAACCCCCAGGAGAAACAACTACTCTCATACTTCCCCAGTGGAAGTATAAATTAGGTACAATCCCCTGTGGAAGGAATTTGGGCACATAGATCAAAATTAAAACTAAGTGTCCCCTTTGACCCAGTAATTTAACCTCTGGGAATGTATCCTTTAGGCCATACTTAAGAAATAACATATATACAAAGTTACTCATTGCAGCATTATTCAAAATAAAAGATTGGAAAGGACCTAAATGCCCTTGAGTAGAGGACTGGTTAAATAAATTATGCTACATATATACAATGGAATATTTTGAAGGTATAAACATGCACAAGGAAACTTTCAATGCACAGATATTTTTTAAAGTCTCCAAAGTCTATTAGGTGGGAGAAAAAAAAAAAAAGGCTCAGGAGGGGGTGGAGCAAGATGGCGGAGGAGTAGGAGATCTGGATTTTGTCTGTCCTCAGGAATTCAGCTGGATAGGGATCAAACCATTCTGAACACCTACGAACTCAACAGATCGAAGAAAAGAAGAGCAACAACTCTGAACAGAAAAGCGACAACTTTCTGGAAGGTAGGACGTGCGGAGAAGTGAATCCGAGGCAATATTCAGGAGGATAGATGGCAGGGGAGGGGGCCTCCATCGGTCACTTCTGGCAAGTGATAGAACCACGGAGCATAAAATCGGAACTTTTAGAAGTCGGCTCCGCTGAGGGACATCACTCCGGTGGCTAAGTGGGGGGTGGAACCCTCACGGGACAGTGTGGTCTCAGGACCCTCGGGGTCACAGAAAGACCGGGGGTGCCTGAGTGTGGCAGAGCTCCCAGGTATCAGAGTGGGGAAGCCGGCTGCAGAGACGGAGCCCAGGCGCAGGCTCTCAGCTCGGGGTTGTCATAAACCATGATCTGCGGCACAGTCGGGCCACTGCTCCTCCAGCAGGGACCCAACAAGCGGCGGATCTGGGGAGACTCCCCTTCCTCCCCTGGGAGGAGCGGCGCGGGAGCGTACCGCAGGGATCTGCTGGGTGTGGAGATTCCACACGGGGTCGTGTGCCAGAGATAGAAACGCGCGGTCACAGGCCTGGTGAGCACGGAGTGAGGCCGGGGACCGGGGAGACAGGAGTGACTGACGGCTTTTCTCTGGGGGCGCACTGAGGAGCGGGACCCTGAGTTCTCGGCTCCAGGGCGGAGATTGGGAGGCCACCATTTTCACTCTCC
>NC_138370.1:42015735-42064481 GCF_054177405.1 Leptonychotes weddellii | reverse complement strand
ATGGACTCTGAAAAACAAACTGAGGGTTCTAGAGGGGAGGGGGGTGAGGGGATGGGTTAGCCTGGTGATGGGTATTAAAGAGGGCACGTTCTGCATGGAGCACTGGGTGTTATGCACAAAGAATGAATCATGGAACACTACATCTGAAACCAATGATGTAATGTATGGGGATTAACATAACAATAAAAAAATTTTTAAGAAAAAGAACCACAAACAAAAAAAGGCTCAGCAGGTTGCAAAAAATATGTATACGATGCATCCTTTTGTTTATGAGGGAAAAATAAGAATGCAGAATATATTTGTATTTGCTTTAATATTCATAAGTAAACTCTAGGTGAATACACACAGAAATGAAAAGCTGAGACCAGCAGTGAGTTGAGGGAGGGTGAAAAGAGGGTGATAGGGAAGGGAAGGAAGGAGACTTTTGTTGCCTAAAAGGGCATAGATCTATTTTGAACCATGTGAGGGTCTTCCTATTCAAAACAACTAAGAAGAGAATAATGTAAAAACACCCTCCCAGGAGGCCCAGCAGAATGAGGATGAGGCTGGTTTTCACGGGACTCCTCCTCGTCCTGTGTTGGGCATGGACTTAGCGTTGGCCAGCTCTGTGAACAGCAGGGAAAATGAAAGGGACCGAGAGCACATAGTTTCTGCATGGCAGCACAGGGTTTTTTCTACTGGTGCCATCATGTCTGAGGCCTCTGAGCCCCTGCCCAGCTGAAATCCTTCCCCGCCTGGTGCCTCTCCTTCCCCAGAGCCTGGATCCCACCCCTCCCTGCCTGCCTTGTTGCCAGGAGGCTCATGCCCAGCCATCCTCATCAGTTACCAGAATCCTCAAGCAGCTGGCTTTAATTTTTGCTATGGGAGGGTAGAAGCGGGAGGGCAGGGTCGATGAAGTAAATTTCTATTAAGGGAAGAGTAAAGTGCAGGAGGTCAGAGTCTGGGACAGATGCCTGGCTGGCTGCCAAGTCAAGCTTAGAAACTACTCCCCAAAGATACCAGAGAAATCTGCCCAAATGGGAATGCTGCTGGCTTCAAGTCATGTAATCACGGGTAATTTTTTTTTCTGGTCTTTAGGCTTTGATGTGCTTTCCAATTTAATTTTTATTTTAAAATTCTTAGGATTTTATTTATTTATTTGAGAGAGAGAGCACGAGAAGGGGGAGGGACAGAGGGAGAAGCAGGCTTCCCACTGAGCAGGGAGCCTGATGCAGGGCTCAATCCTGGGACCCTGGGATCATGACCTGAGCCAAAGGCAGATGCTTAACCGACTGAGCCGCCCAGGTGCCCCTCCAGTTTTATTTTTAAATGAGCATAGATTACTCTTAGAAAACAAAAAATATTGCACACAATGTGAAAGATGTATATATTAAAAACCAAACCACCATTCTTACATAGTTCAGAAACTTTGAAAGATAAAGAAAGGCAGCTCAAATGGGCAGCATAAGAATTTCACAGCTGTAGGGGCACCGGGCTGACTCAGTCAGTAGAGCATGTGACTCTTAACCTTGGGGTCGCGAGTTCAAGCCCCATGTTGGGCATAGAACCTTACCTAAAAAAATAAATAAATAATAAAATAAAATAGAATTTCAAAAAAAAGAATTTTACAGTTGGAAACAGTAAAAATAAGACTACTATATTTTTTTAAAATTTTTCCTATAATGCTGAACATGTTACCTGACTGAATGTCAGTGTGACCTGCCCAGCCAGCCTGGGCAGAGTGGAACTGTCCATGGTTCCAGGGCAGGAAAGGGCAATCATTTAAGAGATGGCTGCATCAGTCCTAGGTCTCCAGGCCACAGACGGTGCCCCCTCTGTCTTACTCTCACTGGGTTTGAAACTCAGTATCTCGCTCTTCGAACTCAAATGATGATGATGGTCCTATTCATCTCAGAACCTTAACAAATACATTTTGAAAGTTGGCCAGTTTTTCTATCCGCTCCTTATTAATCGTGGGAAACATAAGCTAATCTTCAAATTACTTGAGTAAGTTTGGGCATAGTTGAGGCTAACAAAGTTTCGTTCCATTTAAAAAACAGTTCTATTTAAAAGAAAGTCAGTAGAATTACATGGAACATCGAGCCCCTCAATACCTGAAAAAAAAAAAATAGAGTGGACCTTGATGTTTGCAAGGGATCTATCCTAAACCCTCCCTGAATCCCAAAAGTGAGAACTACGCTATCGCATAAAACTTCCCCCTTTATTAGTCTTTTGATTATAAATGATAGGCACTCAAATGACAGAAAAGATAGTGTCTTGGAGGACAGAATTCAAGGAATGGCTAGACAACAAAATCTTAAAAGACAGGGGTGCAGTAGGCGACCACAAGAACAGGACCCAGGGACACATACACCAGCAAGACTCTGTCCATCTCCCATTTATCCTTCTCCACACAAGCCATGTTCATTGCCTGCTCCACATAGTAGGAAATACGGCCACTGAAAGGTTGGCAAGTATCACCACTGGCAAGGAGTTGTTCAAATGTTTTTCTGGTTTTAAGTTCAAATATGAGAAGAGTCTTTGACTGACCAGCAATGGTCAGGTGTCCACCCTGGACCAATGAGAGATAAAAGCATGGCAGTTCCTTCTAGAATGTGGTTGAAGTGAAGAACACCTGATCTCAATACTCAGAAGGTGCTAGACAGACCAAAATAAACAAACAAACAAACAAACAAAAACAGAGGGCTATTACACTCCAGTATAAAAGTGTATTCTAAAACTCAAAAACATAAATGACATTTCAACCTTTATGGGAGTCCTTTTTTATTTTTTATGCAGCAAAGCTGCAGTGGGATAAAGAGGCTGGGCCTTTGCCTGGGCGCTCTCAGAAGCTAAGATCCTCCCTCCCATATACCAGCCTCATAGCACACACAATTCAAGATCATTCCACCCTAGCTCAATCCAAACTGCTATGTGTCATGGACTTCTGACTGCTCACAGATGGTAAATTATAAATAACAAGGGTCTAGAATGCCTCAGAGGAAAGCATTTTTAATGGCAAGTGCTTCTCTGAAATGAATAGATAATATAAAAAGGCAGAATGGTTCTCAATGACCCTGTATTCTGACTCATCTGACACCACCTGCTCCTTCCCACCCACTCAATCACCAACTAACTCCTATTGTTTCTACGTCAATAACAACCCTCCCTTTAGTCCCTTCCCCTTGTTCTTCCACTGTCCTGGTTCAGGACATTATAACCAGGTTAAATCATTCTATAAATAGTAGAAAGAGAAATACGATGCCTGGAGTCTTGTTTGCCAAATACCTCTTGAGGAATAAATGATTTTTAGTCCCAAAGTTTAAGATTAATGAAGCCAAGACTAGGAAAATGACAAGAGCATGGGTGTTGAAATGAAATTGCTCTGGTCTGAACCCAGCCCTGTCACTTACTCTCTGCTTGACCACTGCCAGTTATTCAATCCCTCTGAGGCTGATTTTCTTATAAAATTGGCATAATAATATTTGTCTTGTAGACTTATTGTAAAAATTAAAACAGGTGACAGATTTCAAATTGCCCAGAATATTAAGGGAATATTTCATATTTGCTTCTGACATTAGAAGACTCGTGCTGAACTTACAGAGGTCAATAAGCAAATGCAAGGGAATGCGGATGCCAGAGACTAAATCTGCTCCCCTCCTCCCGTCTTGCTATGGCTCACAAACAAAGAACTGCCATTTTTTCCTCTAAGCCTGAAAGGTCTGACTAAATAGTAACTCTTGGTTTTCCCTGTTAAGCACTGCTTTGATGCAGAATAGTTATATGAACTGTTTCTTGGGACTGGGTATAGCTAGACTCTGTATTTAAGGAGACAGAAAAGTTTGAGAAAACTAATTCCCTGAAGGTTTTAGTAAAATTTGAGTAATTTAAGTCATTTTCACAGCATATTGTGGACTTAATGATAGGGTGGGGGTGGAGGGTGTGGCATGTGCCAGTAAGTTTAAATGTTTGAAGGATGAGGACTAACTTGGGGTATGAGACAGAAGATAGGCCTTTGGATCAAACACCTGGAGTATTTCATCCTATATTATTATATGATAGAGATTGCAATGGGAATATGATGATAGAAGATGGAATTAGAGGGGTGCCTGGGTGGCTCAGTCATTAAGCATCTGCCTTCGGCTCAGGTCATGATCCCAGGGTTCTGGGATCGAGCCCTGCGTCGGGCTCCCTGCTCTGCGGGGAGCCTGCTTCTCCCTTTCCCACTCCCCCTGCTTGTGTTCCCTCTCTCACTGTGTCTCTCTCTGTCAAATAAATAAATAAAAATCTTTAAAAATTAAAAAAAGAAGAAGATGGAATTAGAGAAGATTTTGCAGTATTGAACATGGATTCAACAAGAAAAATCTTCCTGAAAAAAAAAATTTTTTTTGTTTTAATCAAATTCAACATAGAGGAAACTAATCTCTTGTGACCTACTGAGGATAATGAGGTCAACAAAATCTCCCGAGAATCTGTAAACCAGAGAAGTTTTTATTTCTTTTTCCTTATTCCTAAAAGATCATCACTAGGGAAACCAATTCTGGTGCTAAAAGTAATACTATGTTGCTTTCTCCCATGTTAGGTAACATTTATAAGACTTTACATCTCAGGAAAAACCTCTTCTGTTGTATTATAGAGATTTGCTACTATCTTCCTAGCAAGTATCAGCAAACAACCAACATAAGTAATCTGTGAAAAGAAAATGTGAAACACTCTAGAAAAAAAGTAAAGATCTACATAAATAGAAAAACAGCCCATTTTCATGGATTAGAAGATTTAATGTTGTTAAGACGATACTACTACCCAAAGCAACACATAAATTCAATGTAGTCTCTATCAAAATCCCAAGGATCTTTTATTTGAAATGGAAAAACCCATCCTAAGAACTCGTATAGAATTTCAAGGGACCCAGAATAGCCAAAATAACCTTGAAAAAGAAGAACAAAGTTAAAAGATTCATGCCACTTGATTTCAAAACTTATTATAAAACCACAGTAATCAAAACTGTAGTGCTGGAATAAGAATAGACATATAGACCAATGGAATAAAATTTAGAGCCTAGCAATAAACCCCCAGATGTATGGTCAGTTGATGTTGATAAGGGTGCCAAGACCTCTCAAAAATGAAAGAACAATCTCTTCAAAAAATGATGCTGGGAAAACCAGATATCCACATGCAAAAGAATGAAGTTGACCCTTACTTTATACCATTTATAAAAATTACGTCAAAATGAGTGAGAGACCTAAATTTAAGAGCTAATACTATAAAACTCTTAGAAGAAAACATAGGGGCATATTTGTATGACCTTGGGTTTGGCAGTGGTTTCTTAAATGTGATATCAAGAGCATAGACAACACAAGAAAAAAATAGATAAACTGGACTTCACAAAAATCTAAAACTTCTGTGCATCAAAAGACACTATCAAGAGAGTGAAAAGACAACCCACAGAATAGGAGAGAATATTTGCAAATCATACATCCAATACAAGTTTAATATTCAGAATAAAGAACTCCTAAAATTCAACAGCACAAAAACAAACAACGCAGTCTTAAAATGGGCAAAGGGAGAGGTAGAAGTGAGAGGGATAAATAGGTGGGACACTGAGGATTTAGGGGCAGCAAAATTATTCTAGATGCTACTATGATGGTGGATATATGTCATTATACATTTATCAAATACATTTACACCTCTGATGTAAACTATAAACTTTGGATGATTTTGAAGCATTCGTATAGGTTCACTGATTGTAACACATGTACCTCTCTGACACTAAATTAGCTGATTCTAAAATCCAATATAAAAAACTAAGAATAACAAAAAATAATTTTGAACAAAGTGAAAACAACCTAGTCCCCCTCTCCCTATGAGATATCAAGATGTAAAAAATGTTACAGTATGTAGGCAGTGTTATATTGGCCCAGGAATAGACATCTAGATCAATCAACCAAAGAAGCCCCCAAACGAACCCAACTGTATGGAAACTTGGTTTCAGACAGATATAACAGATCAGTGGAGAAAGAACAGACTATACAATAAAGGTGCTGGACCAATTGATGAGTCTGTATGGAAGAAAAAGAAAAATGGATCCCTAACTGATACCAACCGCAGAATAAATTCTAGATGGATTACATGATTAATGTGAACATCAAAACTTGAAAACAATTTTAGAAAAAAATACACATATGATTTTGGAGTGGGAAAGAAAACATTTTTAAATAATACTTGAAAACACAATAAAGATTGTGAAATCATTGACTACCTTCAAATTAAACTTGTCTGTATACTGAAATACCCCATAAACAAAGCAAAAGACAAGCAAGAGACGTGGAGATCCCTGAACAATGCATGACTGGTAAAAGATCAGTAACCACTCTGAGAAACAAACAGGGTTTTAGAGAGGAGGTGGGGAGGGGGATTGGTTAGCCTGGTGATGGGTATTAAGGAGGGCACGTACTGCATGGAGCACTGGGTGTTATACGAAAACAATGGATCGTGGATCACCACATCAAAAACTAATGATGTACGGTGACTAACATAACATAATAAAATTAAAAAAAAAAAAAGATCAGTAACCAGAATATACAGTGAGCTACTTCCACCAATAAGAAAGAGAATAACATGACAGACAAAAAAACCAAGAGTATGAACAAATAATTCAACAAAGTGGAGACACAAATGGCCAATAACCACATGAAAAAATGTTCGGCATCATTATAAGGTAAATACAAACCATTAATGAGAGATCATTTCACATGCATCAGATCCGCAAAAAAAAAAAAATTTAAAAATCAGACAAGAGTAAGCACAACTAAGTGCAGAAGCAAAAACTGTCACATACACCATCAACTGGTACAATCAGTATGGAGAGAAATTTGGCCAAATCAGTGTGCATTCACAATGACCCAGCATTGCAGCTCTAGACAAACATGCTAGAGAAACTCCCAACCATGTGGACAAGGACACAGCTATAAGAATGTGCCTCAGAGCGTCATGTGTAAGTGTATTTATCCACGCATTTATATGTAGCAAGTGACGGGACAAAAGCATGCACCGTAATGATAATTTGGAACAGTGGTGGCCTCTTGGAAGGGAGGGAGGGAGGAAAGAGAAACTGGGGAGAGGTACACAGGGGGTTTTCAGCTACATTCATATTTTTTATTTAAAAAAAAAGCAACTGGAACAAAAAGGCAAAATGTGAAGATTTGACCAAATAGTTGTGAGTACATAATGTTCTTTACACTTCTCTAGATCCTTGAAATATTTCATCATAATAATTTTTGAAATTCTAGCGATAGTTATCTAACATGGCTTTGAGGACATGAACATTCCAGATAGTTGGGCAACTGCAGAGGAGGAGAGATATTCAGAGCTAGAGGAGCCAGGAAATGTAGATGATGCAACACCAAGAGATACAAATCGGAAGCATCAACTCTTTGTTTGCCTCCTGGGAGGATGATCAGCATCAAGGGAATCCCCCTGGGAATCTTCCCCAGACACCCTCCATGTGCCTCTCTCAAGGCTGCATCTCGACTTCTCTCTCCTGCTAATTGTGACTCCTTTTCTACACATGGAGAGGAGTCATTTATTCCTTCCCAGCATTTCCTGCAGAGATAATTAAGTATTTTAATACAAAATAAGGGAAACTCAAATGTCATTTCCTTGCAGCTCCTACTGCAGAGCAAAAAGTGTTGGCAAGAATATGAAGAAGGAACCATAAGCAAAAAATGAATGACTCACCAAGTGAAGGCAGGAAGGTGTGGTGGTTAAGTGGGTTTGAATACCAACTCCTCTACTTATTTGCTGACTTAATTTATTACATCTCTGATGCTCAGTTTCCAAACCAGCAAATAACAACAATAATTCCTACCTCACATGGTTAATGAGAAAATAAGGTTATATATAAAAACCACTTACACAGTGGCTGGCACATGACATATTAATAGTAATAATAGAAATTCTTATTATCAATAACCACGGGTTGGACTACATTGTATTTAATCTTTGCATTTGCTAGAATGTTAACTCCACAGTAACAGGAGAGTCTGTTTTGTCTCTTTTGTTCACTGATGTGACCCAAGCACCTAGAACTCTGGCGCATACTAAATAATAAATGTTTGTTGAATGAATGAATGTGAATCGCAGTATTTGGCACATATTAGGCACTTAATAGTTACTATTTATTGAGAGCTTACTATGTACCTGGCATTATACATTTTGTATCTCCTTTAATCCCTACAACAACAATGTATTATACTATCCCTTTTATACATGAGGAAGCTGAGGCCCAGAGAAATTAACTTGCTTCCCCAACCTCACAGAGTTAAAGGGAAGAGCCAGGATTTGAATCCAGACTGTCAATTTTCAGATATTTGTTGAATTCATTAATAAGTCATGGCTCAGAATTAACTTGGCAATTTAGTGCATGTTCAGAGTAGTTAGGGTAAGAATGACAAGTTACTCTGGGTGGCCTGGTGAATGCTTATGAAATTTACAAGAAATTGGTTACTCTTTTTTTTTTTTTTTAAGATTTTATTTATTTATTTGTCAGAGAGACAGAGCACAAGCAGGGAGATCAGCAGGCAGAGGGAGAAGCAGGCTCCCCGCTGAGCAAGAAGCCCAATGTGAGACTCGATCCCAGGACCCTGGGATCATGACCTGAGCCGAAGGCAGCCGCTTAACCGACTGAGCCACCCAGGCGTCCCTAAATTGGTTACTCTTAATTTAGTATTTATTATGTGTATCTATGTTCTAGTCCAGGAGTAGAGCCCAATAATATTTCCAATATCTCTGCTGGGGTAGTAATGAGGAAGTCCTCCACATTTTGCAGAGAGAGTCATTGGACAAAAAGTTGAAAAAGAAATGTCCCAAGGTTATAAGGAGAATTAATAAGTAAACTAGAAATAAAACCCAAGCCACCTGCTCTCTTCTCACAAGACTCCAACTAACATAGCTACTGATTTGGAATCCACTGCATCTAGGAAAGAACGGTATCAAGGCAAGAAAGTAAAATAAATCCTTTCCTATTCATAAGACCTCAAATATTTCCATATTTATTTATAACCAATTACTTCTCAAGAAAAAGGTCATATAAAATAACTTTATAGAAATTTATTGTAGAAAAGTTTAAAACACGGATAAAAATTAATTTCATTACATATAATCTTTGTTTATCCTCCTAGTCATTTTTGCATATTTCTCTTCTACAAAAATGGGATGAAACTGTACATACTTTATAGCTTACATTTTTCCAATTAATAAAGTGTAACTATCTTTATATGTCAGTAAATACATCATTTTTAACTAAGGAATCCCCTTGTATTTATATGTTAAGTCCCCATGGCTCAAAATTCAAGTTGTTTCTAATTCACCTCCATTATAAACAAGGCTGAGCTGAACATGTTAGAGCTAAATCTTTTTGCATGTGTTTAATTATTTTCATAGGATAGATTTCCAGAAGTAGACTTGCTAGGTCAAAGGGTTGCACTTGGAATTTTTTAATTTAAGCACGAACATCTGTTTTAAATATATCTTAACTTGTCTTTCACTTCATTTTTAGTTTCTTTTTTAGTATCAAGAACTACAAATACATGCCAAGCCCCGATAGAGACTGGTTGATTGAACATCTCCTTATATATTCCATTTCTCTCTCTCCTTTTTGGAAGAAATAGTGTCTGCAAGTTTAAAAGAAGGAAGTAAAGATGAAAACAAAACAATAATGTTGACCCAGAGTAAGAAAGACTAGTTGATAGTACCGTCTCTTCTCAAATAGGAATAATAAAAGTGCATGGCCAGTCAAGAAGGAAAGAAAAAAAGAAAGAAAGAAAGAAAGAAGAAAAGAAAGAAAGAAAGAAAAGAAAGAAAGAAAGAAAAAGAAAGTAGATGGCCCCACTAATCGCTAGGGAAATAAAATTCCATCATCAGAAGCATATGCAGGATGTTGTATTAGGCACAGAAAGATTTAGAAGAAATGAAATATGTAGGGCTAGTTCTAGCCCTTGAGAAGCAGGGCATCATAATGAAAATATATTGCACATTTTATTCTAAATTAATGCTTGAAGAACATTTATACACAATCTCTGAATGAACTGTCAAGGATTTTCTTTTGGAATAGGTCCATTAACTAGAGTGTCATAATGCTTTGGTTAAGTGGGCCCATTTTTGGTTTCCTTAAAGTTTTTAAAAAGTTGTTAATAAATTAAATTTTTAAATTAAAAAAAATTTTACTTAACAATTCTCCCCCATATTTGTCTTCTCACCCATATTCAAGTTCCATTATAATTATTCTTAGTAAGTTACTCTCATCCAGTCTTTTCTACACCTCAACTTGGTTTTTAGAGAAGCAATTCTCTTTTCAAGCTCCTGTTTCATAATGGACATCAGTCAGTCAGCCTCTCTGAAGAGGCAATGGAGAACAGAGTTCATACGAGTTAAACAGAAGTCTGTTACTTCCTTTACACAACATGAGTGTTCCTCAGATCAAATCCAGATGGCATCTACTTAGTAATTACCCGTCTGAGACAAAACAGTGAAGCCACTGAATCCGATGTGTAACTTCTAGTGTTTTGGGCAGTGCGTTAGAGAGCCAATGACATACACTATCAACCCTACCTGGGAGGCAGGACTCCAGAAGACACGTGGGCCTCTACAGACCAGGGAGTGGTTTTTCATCCTGAGAAACTGTTGGAATCTATTGAGACGTACAAGACCAGTAAGTACATTTTAAAAAGTAGAACATGTGAGGCTAGAGGCAATAAGAGTTCTTTGAATTAATATAAAAATCATACTACACTAGTCTGTTAATAGTGCTGATATCATGATATCATGGAAGGAGAAGCCACTCTAGACTGAGTTCAAGTCCAATTAGGTCTGTGACTTGTACAAGTTACAGACCCTCTGAGTTCCCTCTTCCTCAACTACCAAATGAAGTGAAATAGTGCTAGATGATGACTAGGTTTCTCTTCAGTTCTAAAACTCTACATTCTTTAAGGAGGGTCAATAAGCACATTTTTTAAAAAAGGCAGTAGACAGGGGCACCTGGGTGGCTCAGTCTGTTAAGCCTTCAGCTCAGGTCATGATCTCAGGGTCCTGGGATAGAGCCCCACCTCAGGCTCTCTGCTCAGCGGGAAGTCTGCTTCTCCCTCTCACTCTCCCTCTGTGCTCGTACTTTCTCTCTCTCCCTCTCAAATAAATAAATTTTTTTTTAAAAAAGGCAGTAGACATTGTATTCTAGATTTTCCAGTAGTTTATTGAATCAATCCAGATTCTAAAATCTAGAAGAAAACTGGAAAATCCCCTAGCACAATAATAAATACCCCATTTAATCTCACAATTCAAACAAATATTTATTGGGTGTCTTACTCTGATGCTGGGGATATTTCACAAAACAAGGGAAATACCTGCCTTCATGGACTTCACGGTCTGCTGAGGGATACGGATGATTTAACAATTACAATAGAGTATGATCATTGCTAAAACGGGAGAACTAGAATGTTCTAACAGGAAGAAATATGTACATCATACAGTATAGAAGGCTCTTCTCAGTACAGTTAAACCTAATGTGAGACCTGAAAGGATAAGTAGAGGTTCAGGAGGAGGGCGCTCAAGAGGGAAATGGTCCAGGTGGAGGGAGCAGTACGTGAAGGGGAGCGTAACTAGAGACAGGTGGCTAATCTGGCATCTATGGCCAAACTGCCTGGAACAGGGATGAGGTGAAAAGTGGAGTAAGGGGCGCCTGGGTGGCTCAGTCCTTAAGCGTCTGCCTTCAGCTCAGGTCATGATCCCAGGGTCCTGGGATTGAGCCCCGCATCAGGCTCCCTGCTCTGCAGGAAGCCTGCTTCTCCCTCTCCCACCCCCCCTGCTTGTGTTCCCTCTCTCACTGTGTCTCTGTCAAATAAATAAGTAAAATCTTTAAAAAAAAAAAAGTGGAGTAAGTAGGATTCCTATCACCCAAGTGCTTACAGAACCTAAAAGGGAGTTTCACCTTTAACTTCCTACCAATGCAGGGGGTCATCAAAGTTTGTATGGGCAAGTGATAGGATCAAATTAACATTTTCAAAAGATTACCCAGTCGATTAAGGTCATGGTCCCAGGGTCCCAGGATGGAGCCCCGCATCAGGCTCCTTGCTCAGTGGGGAGTCTGCTTCTCCCTCTGCCTGCCATTCCCCCTGCCTGTGCTCTTTCTCTCTCTCTCTCTCTCTCTCAAATAAATAAATAAAAATCTTTAAAAAAAAAGATTATCCTGGCTGGGGCACCTGGGTGGCTCAGTGGATTAGGCATCCAACTCTTGATTTTGGCTCAGGTCATGACCTCAGGGGCGTGAGATAGAGACCCGCATCAGGCTCTGTGCTCAGCGCGGAGCCTTTTTGAGATTCTCTCTCCCTCTCCTTCTGTCCCTCCCCTGGCTCATCCTCTCTATAAAAAAATAAAGAAAGAAACAAACAAATAAATACAATCTTAAAAGAAAAAAAAAGATGACCCTGGCTGTGATGTAAAGAAAAGATCGAGAAAATCACTGGGAGGCTGTTGCAGGAATCTAGACAAAAAGTGGTGGTCTGGGGCACCTGGGTGGTTCAGTCGGTTAAGCAACTGCCTTCGCCTCAGGTCATGATCCTGGAGTCCCTGGATCGAGTCCCGCATCGGGCTCCCTGCTCGGCGGGGAGTCTGCTTCTCCCGCTGACCCTCCCCCGTCTCATGTTGCTTGCTCTCTCTCATTCTCTCTCTCTCAAATAAATAAATAAAATCTTTAAAAAAAAAAAAAAAGTGGTGGTCTGAACTAAAATACTGGCAGCAGGGAGGAAGAGAGATTTAGAAGTTGGGATGGGACATGATGATTAACCAGTAGGGGAAGAGGAGTCAAAAAATGATTCCTAGAATTCCAAATTAAGAAATTGGGTAGAAGTTTTTCCATTGTTTTTTAAGAGAACTGGATATAAGCCGGGAGTTGCTGACAGGCAGTTTGCCATCATTTGGAAAGAGCATGGAGCCAACAGAGATGAAAACAAAGCTGAGAGAGAGAGAGAGTGAGGCTGTGATGTCCTTATTTTACATCTCTGGACCAGCTATCCCAGCTCTACCACTGGACTTTATGGGCACATGAATCAGTGTATTTGCTTCGCTGTGGTTTTTGGTGGTGGTGATGGTGATGGTGGTTTGGTTGGTAGATTGTTTAGTTAAGTTTGATTTGGGGTCCTATTACTTGTAATCAAAAAAGCCTTGGGAAGAGTGGGGACAGTGGGAGTACAGAGCCCAGGGTAGAACTATCATTGAAGAGATAACACAGGACGATGAGCCCAAGAAGAAAGCAAGAGGAAAAAGGAACCCAGGAAAGTATAGTGCCAGATGAAGATAATTCTTCGAAAAGAAGCATGTGGTCAGTAAAGTCAAATGCTTTTGAGAGATAAGACAAAAGCATTGGGGTTAGCAACAAGGCAGTAGTTGGTGGCCTTTGTGAGGACAGTATCAGTGGAGTGATGGGAATACAAGCCAGACTAAAAGGGAGCTGAGATGCTGAGATCAGGAAGTAGAATAGAAACAGCTCTAAATTAAGAAGCTGAGTTGTGAAGAGGAGGGCTGCCTGAGGGATAGGTTTTCAAATGGATGGGATAGAAGCATATATAAAGGCTAATGAGAAGAACTCAACAATCACTGAGAGAGGTCCCTGAGAAGAAGGGGGGAGAAGGTTCAGAGAACCAGCTCGGCACAGACTTAAAGGTTGGCCCTAATTCAGGGGAAGGGTACCTCTTTAGTTGTGACTGAATAGAAAGAGCACAGGATGCATGCAGAATTAACCAGATGAGTTCACATGGCAGCAAGAACGCAAGGAGTTACTGTTGGCCAGCCTCTATCTTCTCCAAAAGTAGTGGGCATGGTCCTTTGCAGAAACCTGGGGGGTGGGAGGTTTAAGGAGAATGGATCTGTTTGGAAACTTGCTGTGGGAACAGGAGAGAGACTAGGATAATAAAAAAGAGCTGACTGAAAGCTACAAGAGCCCACTTGATGAGAGAGACCATTCCCTCGTTTTACACAAATCTGGTAGTCGAAGAAAGAATGGAATCTGAAACTAAATGTTTGCTTACAATGAGACAACTGATTTATGAAAAAGACCTTTATAAAAAAGTCTCTTATAAATTAAAAAAAAAATGTTAGTACTGGAATATTCTTCATTACTAATCTAAAAGAGGAACTACTAAGTTTGCTGATGACACTCAGCCTTTCTGCACCAGAAACTGCCAACATGATGGAGATAAATCACAGGAAGTTCTCACAAAATGGTGTGAGAGAGCCCAAAGTGGCCAATAAGATTCAGCAGGCTGGAATAGGATAAGGAATCTGGGTTTACAAAACAAATCAAACTCAAACTGTGCTTGTAAAATAAAGGTTTTTAGATCTTAGTGACAGCCCAATGAAGAGATCCACGTTACCAGCAACGGTTCTCTTAAGAATAGACACAACCCTTGGGTTGACCAAATGCCAAATACCAAGAGGCTACTGATAAGGTCCCTTTGCAGTGTCAAGACTCTTAAGTTTCAGATGAGAGTGATAAGAGCTCTCATGAGACATCTGCATCGAAAGATGGCCTCTCCCAGTCAATTAGCTGTCTTATGTGTTCAAGTTCTATCCATATACCCCATTTTATCTTCATCATCATATGATGTGGGGACCAAATTATCTCAGCCCTTCCTGAAATGTCTTCTCTGAATTACAATGTAGTCTTGTGATATCTATCTTCAGGAGGCTATGATAACAATACTCTGAATAGTGTTTTTTGTCTTTTAGGGTTGAGGGTATCTCCTAAACAGAATTATTCAATATTCTTCACAAAGGAAAAAACAAACAACAACAATAAAAAACAGAAACCCAACCAGGAACTTTGCCATCCTAGGCCCTTCCTTGCCTAGATTTTCATTTATCTGCCCCATTTCTTACCTATCTTTCCCGGTTCTTGAGCTGGAAGGTTCATTCCTCCTTTAGAGTACTCTGATTCTCTTTCTCAGCCTTCACACACTGAGGTTACCATGTCCCAGAAGTAAGCGATTACAACATCTTCCCTAACTTTGAAAGATTCGTAGACTAAGTAAATATAGAGGGACAGGTGCTGTGATAGGAGGTAGAGGGGCAAAAAGGTGAGAGTGATCATCTCTTCCAGCATGGACAGAGTCAGGAAGGCCTCCCGGAGGAGGTGACATTTTAGCAGAGTCTTGAAGGATGAGAATTTCTCCAGGAAGGGAAAGTGAAGAAGCCTGGAAAGCAGAACAGCAGAGTATAAAAAAGCATGGCATGTAGAACAGGCTTACTTCTGGGGGCTGTAGTTACACAGCATGAATGGAGCACAGAGTGTAGGGAGAAGACAGAAAATGAGTCTAACAAGTGAGAAAGGACCAGACCAGACACTATATGGCTTAAGAGTAGTTAAGAGTTTGGACTTTATCCTAGCCCAGGTGTGAATCAGTATTTTTTTCCATTGGCTTAAATTGGATAAGATTCAAATTTTTAAAAGAGAGGTTTTGCTGAAACACAAAGGGAAAAGCAAACAAATACAAAAACATAAAGCAAACATACAAAAGCATAAAAATGAACAGCTCACAGGTCCAAGATTGCAGCCCCAGACCAGCTTTGCTCATATTGCTCATAGATAGATGGTCCATCCCAAGCTTTCTCTCCTCAACCCATCTAAGTTGGCACTGGAACAGCCTATTGTACCTTTTGTCCACTAGCCCAAACATGAGGCCAACGGAAGTTTTGCTCCTTCTAGATCCCATCTCTTACTATTCACTCCTGGGCAGTCTTGCTTACACTGAGATTGAGTGAGTTTCTAACCTTAGCTGCCTTGGCACCTGGAGGTCTTGTTTTAGATCTGGGATCAACAAACACTTTCTGTAAAAGGCTACCTAGTAAATATTTTAGGCACTGTGGGCCATATGTATTTTTTTTTTAAGATTTTATTTATTTATTTGACAGAGAGAGACATCGAAAGAGGGAACATAAGCAGGGGGAGTGGGAGAGGGAGAAGTAGGCTCCCCGCTGAGCAGGGAGCCCGATGCAGGGCTCGATCCCAGGACCCTGGGATCATGACCTGAGCTGAAGGCAGATACTTAACCCACTGAGCCACCCAGGCGCCCCTGGGCCATATGTATTTCTGTCACAACTACTCAACTCTGCTGTTGTATCATGAATAGATAATATGTAAACAAAAGGACGTGGCTGTGTTCCAATAAAACTTTATTTATGGACACTGAAATTTGTATTTTATATCATTTTCATACGTCAAAAATATTATTCTTCTGGGGTTTTTTTTTAACCATTTAAGTATGTAAAAACCATTCTTAGCTCACCAGCTGCACAAAAACAGATATGGGCTTGACTTGGCCTGTGGAGGAAAGTTTGCCGACCCCTATTCCAGGCACTAATTCCCAGGGCAAAAATGGCCCCTTTCACTGTTATCCAGTCTATTATTATAACTGATACTAATAATACTAATATGTACCATGTGTTGAGCACCTAGGTGCCAGGTGATATGTACCACAGAGAACTGCTTTGAAGAATAAACAAAATAATGCACGCAAAGCATTTAACATCATGCTTCATCTGAGGTAAGCATCAATAATTGTTAGCTACTATTATTATTTTGGTTTATACATCTTATCTCTGATCAGTAAAATGACTCATAAAAGGATGATACTAAAATCCAATGGAGGATCAGAAAAATTAAGTAATTTGTGAAATCACATAGCTAGTAAGTAGCAGAGCTAGGATTTGAACCTGATTTATCAGACTTCAAAGTCCATGGCCTTTCCACCACCTCACAACCTTCTGTTTAGTGTCTGTGAAGTAAATTCACTGGCTGCTTGTTAATTGCCAGTCCACCCATGAGCAGCAGGGCTTATCATCCCTGGAGCCGGCCATCTTGCGTCAAGACTACACAGCGCTTACTCTATTCTTGCTTCAAAGCTTAAATGCCTGTTGGACCACTTAGCTCTTGTTCCCTGCCAAGGGATACTCTTCTCTCTGACAGTAAAGATGACTAAGCTCAATGGATGGTTAAGCCTTTTCCTGCTCAGGTGTCCGATTCTGCCCACTTCCCCAGGTTCTTCTGATGACTCATCCTTAGGTAACTTCCTGAAAGTGACTCCCCTGGGATCCTACTGCGACAGCGTTCTAACAGAAAAATACTTTACACTTTCAGGGATAACTCCAGATAGTGTCTATGCAAAGCTAAAAGGGTTGTTGCATAAAAACCACTCATCTGCATGACGTTTTCAGAGTTGACCATAAACTGGTATTGAAGATACCGTCCACAGCTTCAAAATTATATTCAAGGGAGCTCATGTGATAAATCCTTCCTTTAATTTAGTTCCAGAAAAAAGTCTTCTCTATAGTTGAATCTGTATATTTTATCTTGCCAGAATAAGAATATGATGTAACCCAACCTGTTTCCTTTTATATCATGGCTTCCAAGAAACATAAAGCCAAATTCCATACCAAAGCATCTCATCCCAGGTGCCTAGTAGAATCTATTTCTGCTTCACTGCTACGGCTACTTTTATGTTTTACAATCTTAAATCTATTTAGAATATACCCTGTGTCTCCTCTACGCCAGGCCCTGTGCCCTTCCTTCTTAAGTGGTTTCAAATCTAGTGCTTGTTTTACTAAACTACCCTAGTGCCTTATTTTTTTAAAGATTTTATTTATTTATTTGAGAGAGAGAGCGACAGAGATAGCAAGAGAGAGCACGAGCAGGGAGGAGAGGAAGAAGCAGGGAGCCTGACTTGGGGCTCATTCCCAGGACCCCAGAATCATGACCTGAGCCAAAGGCAGACACTTGACCGACAGAGCCACCCAGGTGCCCCCTGTGCCTTTTTTTTTAAGGTCTGTTTTACCTCATATCCTATACCTAAGGTCTCTTGAAAGCTGGCAGGTCTAAATATTGGATTTAAAAGAAACAAAGCTCTGTTCACCTTTATGCATATAGTTGTGAAGAGCCAACATGGCTTTATCCTTACGGGCCACCTGATAGGGGTGTCATACCATGACCATAGGGCTTTTCCAGGTTGCACTGTCTGCCCCATCTCTCTCTTTCTACCTCTGCTTGTCTCTGTGTATCATTCTTTTTGTTTATCTTCTGGAGTTCCCACTGTGGGTATCACTGGTCCTCCATGCAGGCACTAAAAACGTTAGGCAGTCCCCACACTCGTCTGTGCCAGGGGCAAGTTACATGAGCAGGACTCCCATCCTGCTGCATCCTCAGCCCCTAGACACACGTCCCAGTGAGAACCCTTTAGCTCTGTGTGGCTTCCTCGCTGGAATCACAACTCTATTGGGCATCTGCCACCTTCCTACTTCCCCTCATGCCACTTCCAATTATATCTGTTCCCTTACTGACCTTTCTGTAAGTCAGTGAAGGTTAATGTAACTTAGAGTTTATGTCCAAGGGTGACTGTCAGGGCAGCATCTAGATAGAATAAAGCTGCCAGATAGCTGTTACTTGATGAAAAAAGATTGGAAACTGGAGAGGATATCTGGAATGACATAGACCCTCAAATATTTGATAATGAATGAATGAATGAATGAATAAACTCTAACTCATCAGCACTTTCCCAGCTTGCTACCTAGACAAAGCCAGCAACCGAACACCAATTCTAAGCACCCAAATTTCTTCAGTAATTGTAATCCTATGAATTGACTGCAGCAAGACCGATCAAGATGGAAAGCTTGGTTTCTCTCTCTGCTTAAAAAGAAAGCCAGATGAAAAAAAAGATGGGGGGGGGTGGGGACCTGGGTGGCTCAGTAGGTTAAGAGACCAACTTTTGATTTTAGCTCAGGTCATGATCTCAGGGTTGTGAGATAGAGTGCCACGTTGGTCTCCGCACTCCGCGGGGAGTCTGCTTGACATTCTTTCTATCCCTTTCCCTCTGCCCCCTCCCTTACTCTGTCTCTCTCTCTCAAATAAATAAATAAATCTTAAAAAAAAAAAAAAGAAAGAAAGAAAGAAAGAAAGAAAAGAAAAAGAAAGCCAGAGCAAACCTTTGTCAGTTCAAAGAAGTTCCTTGTCAGTAGCAGGCACGACTGTCTGGCAGAGGCCAGGTTTTTGCTTTGACTTCTCCCTTTGCCTGAACTTGCTCTGTGACCCTGGGCAAGCCACTCGGTGACTCTGGGCCTCCCTGTGCTCATCTGTGAAAGGTGGAGGTTGAACTAAACGGTGGGTGCTTCTGGAAACTTCTAACTTTACACTTCTGTGATCTGTCCTCCGGGAATCCAGCCAGCATTCTTTTCTCGGGCTGGGTTTTTCAAGACGTCTGCTTTACTTTTTGACTCGCACTTCCTAGTCTTCTTATCACAAATTTATTAAGTTTCTGGACTTTGGTCATCTGACCATAATGTGATGCTCAATAGGACTTGTGTGTGTGTGTGGTAAAATACAATTGATCACTTCAGCCATTTTTCAGTGTATAGTTCAGCATCATTAAGCACGTTCACTCTACCAGGGGCCACTGTCACCACCGCTCATCCACAGAACCCTTTTCATCTTCCCAAACCAAAACTCTACGCATTAAACAGCAGTTTCCCATTCTCCTCCTCCCCTGTGCCTGGCAACCACCAGCCTCCTTTCTGACTCTACCATACATAGAAGCAGACAATATTTGTTCTTTTGTGACTGGCTTGCTTCACTTAGCATGGTGGCCTCAAGGCTCAGCCATATTGAAGCACATGTCAGAATTTCCTTCCTTCTTTTTTTTTTTTTTAAAGATTTTATTTCTTTATTTGAGAGAGAGACACCGCGAGAGAGGGAACACAAGCAGGGGGAGTGGGAGAGGGAGAAGCAGGCTCCCCGCAGAGCAGGGAGCCCGACGCGGGACTCGATCCCAGGACCCTGGGATCATGACCCGAGCTGAAGGCAGTCGCTCAACCAACTGAGCCACCCAGGCGCCCTGGAATTTCCTTCCTTCTTAAGGCTGAATGATATCTCATTGTATGGACAGACCACATCGTATTTATCCATTCGCCTACTGGTGGATACTTGAGTCGTTCCACCTTTTGACTATTGTGAATAATGCTGCTATCAACACATGCATACAAACATCTGTTGGAGACCCTGCTTTCACTTCTTTTGGCTAAACACTGAGAACTGGAATTGCTGGATCACATGGTAATTCTGTTTACTATTTTGAGGAACTGCCACACTGTTTTGTTCAATGGGACTTTTAAATGCAGAGACAGAGCCACATAAGAAGCTGGGCATTGCAATAGGCTCATCGCCAGGCTGACTCCTGAGAGCTGTTTCTAGGGTATAGATTTGCCGAGAAGGGTTGTCTTGCCTCATTCTTGAGAGGAGCAGGACCCGCTTGCTGTTCAGAATGAATCCCTCACTAGACACTGGACCTGCTCTCAGTATCAGCTTCTGTAAAGTGACCTAATAACGCTTAATTTGCAGAGTTTTTACAAGGGTGAAGGATGATGTTGCACAAAGCACTGAGGTAAGCACTTACAAAATGAAGATATGAATCTTACCCTACTGATTGCAAAGGGTGGTTCTAAAACCCGAACAAAATAATATATGAGAAAGCCATTCTACAGATGCTAAGCCCTCATCATTGCTTTTCTATTTTTTTTAAAGATTTATTTATTTATTTGAGCGAGAGAGAGAGCATGAGCAGAGGGAAGAGGTAGAGGGAGAAGCAGACTCCCCGCTGAGCAGGGAGCCCGACTCGGGGCTCGATCCCAGGACCCTGGGATCATGACCTGAGCCAAAGACAGACGCTTAACCAACTGAGCCACCCAGGCCCCTTATCATTGCTTTTCTAATCACTATTACTCCACCTGCCTCCTGGCCTTCTAGGTCTAGCCTTCACTCAGGCTTCGGAGGGACTGTCTAAAGCACATACGATCCCGTTGTTTTCCCACTAAAGATTTCAGTGGCTCCCCTCACCCTTACCATGCCTTCTCTGATCTGACCCCTACCTCTCTCTTCAGTCTTATTTCTAATCTTTCCGGGCCTCCTATCTTGCCACTTTACTGCCACGCTTTTATTCATACTTGTCCCCTCTCCCTGGAGAACGCCTCCCCCATTCCTGGCTAAAAGTCATCTTTTAATATGAATTTCAGGCACTGACTTTTCCAGAAGGCCTTTCCTGACCCCACCAGACCAGAAGAGGAGCCCACAGCAGCGAGAGCAGATATCACCATACCAAGCACACACTGTCTTATAATTATCTGTGGGTTGATTTCCCCAACTAAATCAGCTTCTTAAAGTCAGCAGTTAGATGATTGTTTGAATTTCCAGTGTTAGCACAGTGTTAGGATGTTTATTGAATAAATATATGAATATGAATAAATAGGGTGGTGTTTTTATTATTACAAAGTTGGGATTATTACAAAGTCATATTACATGACTCTATTATTAGAATAATTCTAGTATCATGCTATATAATGAAGAGGGTTTTTTGTTGTTGTTGTTAATTGGCATCACAAGGGCTAGAAACCAAAGGGGAAATATTTAGAGGTACTGTCTCTACCCCGTCTCCTTCCAAAATAAATGGTGTGTCTTTAAATTGAGGTCCTCTGGTCTTCACAGTTCTTCTGAAAGATGCTTTTGCTTCCTTAGTGAGTGAGAAATATCCGGGCCCCTAATTATATGGTCCTGAAGACACAGCTCCCAATAAGAGATCCTACCTACAGCTATTTTTCACTAAGAGTGGACTAAAGCAGTGAGTCCAGTCTTGCATTTAGTAGGTGCTTGATAAATGCTCAAGAAAGGAGTAAATTATGAGTTGCTCATTTGTGCTAACTCCTGTAAACTCCAGCCTGTGGCTAGGGGTCAATTTTTAAATTTACTTCCTTTAGAAGAAAGAACTATGTCGGCTATGCTGTTTTTGAAGTCATAAGGACATTGGAAGATTGTAAAAGCAATGGGCTAACTGTTTAAGTTAACCTAAAATGCATAGATTTACAGTTGATGTGGGAAACATTTGATCTGCTTATTTTTAGTGAGCCCATGAATTTGTATTTAAGTTTCTTTTCATGGGTGTCAATGTCTTTCCATATGACTCTCTTGAGGCTATGGGCTCACTGATGCTTATAATCTACTGTGCAAAGTTATCTTTAACATCTCCTTAAACTGCTCCTTTTAAGCTTCACACAGTGCCCTCTAGTTCTTATGGGTGTTGGTGACTATTAATGACTTAACTAGATTTTGGTTTTATCTTTGGGTTTATTGACGCTAACTGAGGACCTCGTGATGGGAAGCACTGATGTATACTAAGACAATTTTTTTCTTGTTTTTAGTTTTTTAAAGATTTGTATGTATTTACTCATAAATACACAATGCTTTAAAATAAATATTAATGTTGGGGTGCCTGGGTGGCTCAGTCGGTTAAGCGTCTGCCTTCAGCTTAGGACATGATCCCAGAGTCTCATGATCTTGGATTCTCAAGATCGAGCCCCATGTCAGGCTCCCTGCTCAGTGGGGAGTCTGCCTCTCCCTCTCCCTCTCCCTCTGCCCTTCCCCGGCTCCTTCTCTCTCTCTTGCTCACTGTCCCTCTTTCTCAAATAAACTAAATAAAATATTTAAAAAATAAATATTAATGTTAAATGTGGAGAATACAAATCTTTTCCAAAAAGAATTTTATGCATGATGAGCAATTCATAATTTCACATTTTGATAGAGAACTAACACTTTTGGAGCAAAGTACCCAGAGACAGGGTTAGGGACCATTAAGAATTTCTGCTTAACAAAAATTTAGAATCCTAACAATTTCTAGACCTACCCTCTTTCCTTGGACATAGGTAAGGTGATAACAGTTTGAGGGGTGCCTGGGTGGTGCAGTCAGTTAAGAGTCTGACTCTTGATTTTGGCTCAGGCCCTGATCTCAGGGTGGTGAGATCTAGACCCCTGGTGGCTCTGAGCTCAGTGCAGACTCTGCTTGAGATTCTCTCTCTCCCTCTCCATCTGCCCCGGCCCCCTGTGCATGCTCTCTCTCTAAAATAAATAAATCTTTTTTAAAAAGGTGATAACAGTTTGAAAGACTTCTTTTTTTTTTTTTTTTAAGATTTTATTTATTTATTTGACAGAGACAGAGACAGCGAGAGCAGGAACACAAGCAGCGGGAGTGGGAGAGGGAGAGCAGGCTTCCCGCCAAGGAGGGAACCCGATGTGGGACTCTATCCCAGGACCCTGGGATCATGACCTGAGCCGAAGGCAGGCGCTTAACGACTGAGCCACCCAGGCGCCCGACTTCTTATTTTTGATTGTTATCTCCAGTCAAGAGGTGCGTCTAGCAAAAAAGGAATCTGTGTGCATTCGTAGCATTTTACATTTGGAAGGAACAACAAAGAAAATTTAATCATCCAACGTTCTCTTCTTAGAGGCAGAAATGTTTTAGAATCAAGCTTGTCTGATTTCCCAGCTTCTGCCTTTTATGATAAGCTGATTTGCTAATTAGGATCATGTTCATCTGAAGAATATATCTTTCAGTTTTCTAAATATTATTAAACAATAAATGAAACTGCTTGGATTTCACAAGTAAAATCAATCAATTGATAATTATTGGAATGGATATAACATAGGGTGAGGGTTTTTAAAATATATATATATACCTTTAAAAATATAATTTATTTTACATTGGGGATAGGGATCAGAGGACTAAAGAGCTTTTCTGAGCCTTTAGATGCGGGCAAAAGGACTTCATTTTTAGAACCGCAGCCTGGAGTTTTCAGGTTGGGATTATTTGGGGTTGGCATTATTACCAGGGGGAGTATTATTACCAGGAAGTGAGACTGAATGAATGGAGCCTTGCGGTGTGACCCAGAAACAGGCTGAGGAGGACACCAACAAGCTTAAGTTATCGCAGGTATCCCCCTATTCCAGTGCATTCAATCTGCCAAACTTTATTTTTTGGAAAGCTCAAATTGTAGGATCTCCAAACTAGGGTCAGCTGTGATGTGAGGGGGCTCTGGCTGTGGCAGCAGGGACTGCCAGGAAGCAGTGTCCTGGGCAGTAGTCCTGGGGTGCGGTGTGTTTGGGTCCATTAGAACTCGAGGACACCCACTATCACAGGATAGCCACCTCCGGATAGGGTGGCGCAGGCGGCGCACGTGACAGACACCGCTCGCCGAGTACCTGAAACCGCGGGGGCTCAGGATCCCCACCCGCTAGTGAAACAGACCCCGACAGACATCTAAATTTTCCTGAGTTCTCACACATGCACACATCCGAAGAAACCCAGCCCACACCCACACAAGTTCTCCCACATTCTAACCCCACCCCGGAGTTTGCATCGACACACAAGGCAAAACGGATGAACCAAGAGCTTGAAATTACCCAGGCACAAACTCCCCAAATCAGGCTTCCCATAGCCTAATAGACTGGAGGGAACCAAGAAAGGGATGCAAACAAAAGAGTTTTAAAACAGACCTCTCTGAGCCAACCTGATTGCTCCATGCCGAAATTTTGGCAGCTGAAGTCTTCTCCAGTTTGAACAAGAAAAGACTCTACACCCACCCACCCCCAAAAAAAGGATGGTCCTGAGGAGCCCCCCTACCTTGCTACAGCGCCAGGTGGACAGGTCTCCGAGGCTGAGAAGGGTGCGACCTAAGCCCCGGCGGCTGCCCGCAGGAGGGGCACAGCTGCGGCCGACAGTGGAGGCGGTGGCCTCTGGCCCCGCCCCCGCCCCGCCCCCAGGACGCCCCGCCCCCCTCCCGCCAGGCCCGCGCCCCGCAAACCCTCCACCTGGCTCCGCGGCTGCGGCCGCCGCTCGGTCACCTCCCGGCGCGCGGACTACGGAGCCCGGTGCATTGTGGGAAGCCAGAGCCCAAGGCTGGGCGGACGCTGACCCCTGGTGGGCGCCGTTCCAAAGGGAGCACCGGGGCTCGGGGTGGGGGCGCTCGCAGCAGCGGTGGGAGTTGCAGCCCGGAGGGAAGGCCGACCACCCAGGGCCACCCCAGCGAGCTGGTGTCTGTTGCATATCGCTCTTATCTCAGTAAAGTATCAGAATAAACCCAGATGCTTTAAAAGTCCCTGAGGCCCCCCCGCCCCCCAGTAGTGACATAAGTAAAAACTAAAGGAACTTGGAGACTAAAGAAAGCTTTTTAAACTCAGGAAAATACTTTTTTAATTGTAAGACGAAATGACGTCAAGATTATGGAGAAATCTGCACTTAATTTTTATTTCTGGTAAAACCACAGATGGGCTCAATCTGTCTAGAGAATATGGGAAAAAATGTAACAGGAACTAGGAAACTGGAATCCAGGGCTTTCTCTTCTGGGCGTACACCTCAAGGAAATAGTTCAAAAGAGTAAAAAAGGAACTTATACAAAAGTATTCATAGTAAAAATTAGAAAATAACAAATGACTAATAATATGTGAAAGGCACAAAAACAATATGTAGCTCTTTAAATAAGAATATGAATAGTATCATTGTGTAGCATGGTTTCTAACAAATAACATTAAATGAAAAACATAGAACACAAGAAAGCACATGGCTGGGGCACCTGGGTGGTTCAGTGGATTAAGCACCTGACTCTCCATCTCAGCTTGGGTCTTGATCAGCTCCTCAGGTCCTGAGTTCAGGCCCTGCCTCGCGGCTCTGCATGGTGCCGGAGTCTACCTAAAAAAAGAAAAGAAAACAAAAGGAAGCACATGGCCATTGATTCCAACCCTGTGAAAATGCATGTGTTCACAAATATAAAGAAACTTTGGAGGAATATAAATAGTTTATAGAGTTTAATATGTCTTAAGATTCCTTTATTTTCATTAAATAACTTTTTAAACACTGCCAAAGTGTTGGGACTAGTTCTAATTTTGAATGACATTACAATACGTCAGTTTCAGCTCACTCTAAGTAATAAAAAAAAAGTTATCTAAAAAGAAAAAATTCTCAGGCTGTAGTGAACCATGATAATTTTACTTGTCTGCAAACCCTGGTGGGACACAAAAGGAAATAAGTTTGAGGGGCGGGGGGTAGGGGAGGTGTATTACTCTGCTAGGACAGCCTTAACAAAGTACCACGGACTGGGTGGCTTAAACAGAAATGTATCTTCTCACAGTTCTGGAAGCTGGAAGTCGGGGATCAAAGTATCAGCAGGGTTGGTTCTTTCTGAAAGCTGTGAGGGAAAAAAAAATCTGTTCCAGGCCCCTCTCTTGGTTTGTAGATGGCCATCTTCACATTCACATGATGTTCTTCCTATATGTGTGCCTATCTCCAAACGGTCCCCTTACATAAGGACAGTCATATTGGATTAGGGGCCCACCTTACTCCGGTATGACTCCATCTTCTCTATGTCCACAACAACCGTATTTCCAAATAAGGTCATGATCTGAGGTACCGATGATTAGGACTTTAATCTATTAATTTGGGGGAGCACAGAGAAGACACAATTCAACCCATCACAGGATTCAAGGGTAATCTCATGAAAATTGCACCCACCCAATGGCAAGAGCAATGGTAGAATGTATACCATCTCACATGTACCAAAACCCGAACAACTTAAACCCAGTCAAACCAAACTGATGACAACTTTCTTCCTTCTGTCCTTTAACACCATCCAGGCCTTTTTAGTTGAAACCAGGGATGTTAATGAGATAAAATAGCCTAGAGGCTTCATAAATAATGTATCTGATGTGTCCAGCCTGCTGCAGGAAGGGCTTGAAGATGTGTCCAAATGCCTGGGAGGAGGGCAGCACCCCTTGCATTTGAACCTCAGGAGCATGGGCAGAAAGAATATGGGTTGAGAATTCCAGGAAGCAGGACCCCCATCCCTAGAGGGCACACACAAATGCCCTCCTGCTGAAGAAGTCAGCTTTAGTGCAAGAGTCTGATGAGAGCCCTTGCAGCTTGGGGAGGATGCCCCACAAGGGTGGAATGTGGTCTCTGAACGGAGCCAGTCTCTTCCAATTAACCTTACCACATGGGTGGGATGAGAAGCTCCAGATTTTCACTGAGCCCTGCCTCCTGCCTTCTGAGGTGATGAGGACCCAGGAGATCTCTGAGATAAATGAAGCCCTCTCTGACACTTCTGGATCAGTTTGTTTGTTTAAATTCTGAAAGAACCAGAAGCCAGGTCAGTGGTGCACTGATAAAAAGGACCTCCAGAAAGAGAAGCTCTGATTTGTGGTGTTTACGGATTTCTGTGGTGCAGATACTCCCGCCGTGGCCGATCTCAAGCTACCAACACGAGGTCACTGAACACAGAGTCGGAACTCCAACACACCACCAGGCCTGGGGAGTTGGTTTAACAGAGTCTCAAGGCTGGGAGGCTGCTGGCACGGAGCCAAGCCGGGAGCACCCCAGTGAAAGGTGGACAGAAGAGGCAGCCCCTTGTGGGTTAGGAGCAGAGGCTCCAACAGGACAGCAGGGCTAGTGAGTGGCAAGCCATGGGCAGCAGGGTGGCTCAGTAAGAAGCAGGGTCCACACACATGTCCCAGGGCAGTGGGGAGGGGAAATGGGCAGGAAGACCAAACCTAGCAGGCGGCAGAAGGGAGGCAGTGCATTTTTTCAGAGCTGAGAGAGGCTCACCCAGTCTGGGTAGGAGAAGTAGGACAGGCAGCTTCAGGGCACGGGTGAGGCAATCAGAATTTTCTCAGACTGCAGGGAAACACCCCTCTTGTATTTCCCTTATTAGGGCCTTTTCCTGGTAGAACCTTGCCAGCAAGAGAGACATTTAGCTTAGAGCTTCCAGGGCTCACACAGATCATTCTTGTCAACTGAGCTAAATCCCACGTGGACTTCCTCCCTGTTAGAACAGAGTAAAGCTTATGTGAAGGCAGGTAAGAAAACCAAGGTGGGTTGTTTTCACCTTTGGGCTGTTGTGAACCTGGACCTTGGGGGCCTTGTATATGGTGCAGACGAGTGGTGCACGTGGGCCACACTTATTATTTCTTGCCTAGCTTAACCCGGTAGTGTTCATGCTCATCACTCTGCTTTACTATTATTCTTGTACACTCCATGCCCCACACTTGCAGGAGCGCTCTGTTTCACAGGCAAGCCTCATCATAAGTATGTTCCTCCTACTTAAGAATCCTTTCCTGGGTCAGGTTCACTCTCACTCAGCACACAGGCTTTTCCTGACCTGACATCTACTCATCCCTCCAGCTTTACTTGTTGCTCTGCTCCTGGTAACTTCCCTTTATCTAGGTTGCCGTTCCCAAATAAGTTGTGTTTTCTTGATTCTAGGCCTTCATGTTTGTGTTTCCACTAAGTTTTTACTCTTTTCCTAGCTCTGTGAGTCTATACCCATGCCATGCATCTTAAGTTACATCTATAGTTTTGTTATTAAATTCCTAGGGTTTTTTTTTTTACTATCTTTTTATTGTGGCAAAATATGTATAACATAAAACTTACCATTTTTAGGGATGCCTGGGTGGTGCAGTCAGTTAAACGTCTGACTCTTGGTTTTGGCTCAGGTCATGATCTCAGGGTCGTGGGATCGAGCCCACCTCAGGCTCCACACTCAGCATCGAGTCTGCTTAAGACTCTGTGCGCTCCTTTTCCCCCCAACTCTCGCTCTGTCTCTCTCTAAAGTGAATAAATACATCTTTTAAAAAAACTGACCATTTTTAAGTGAGAAATTTAGTGCCATTAATTACATTCTCAATATTGTACAACCATCACCACTATTTCCATAATTTTTTCATCACCTTAAACAGGAATGCTGTACCTATTAAACAATAATCCCCCACACCCCCATTCATCCAACCTCCACTAACATCTAATCTACTTACTGTCTCTAGGAATTTGCATATTCTAGATATTTAATATAAATGGAATCATACAATGTTTGTCCTTTTGTGTCTGGCTTCTTTCACGTAGCATAATATTTTCAAGGTTCGTTCATGTTGCAGCATGTCTCAGAATTCCATCCCTTTTCCATGGCTGGATAATATTCCATTGTATAAACATACTACATTTTGTTTATCCATTCATCTGTTGATAGATACTTGGGTTGTTTCCACCTGTGGGCTATTGTGAATAATGCTGCTCTAAACGTTGGCATATTCTTCACGTTTTTCATTCCACGTGGTAAGATCTTCTTTCTCTTGTAGAACTAGTTAATTTCTATTTATGTCAGAGAATCCTTTATATGTAGAAAATGGTGGAACAGGAGGCCAAACCCAAACCTCCTGACTGTGACCAGGGATATTTCCACTTTGCCCCGCTGAATGACAGGCTTCCCTAGATGGGCTATCAAAATGCACGTGGGAGAATTGCAGGTAGCAGAGCCTGACGGGGCTGGTTAGAAGGCTCCAGAAATAGGAGTTAGAGCTATGGCCTGGGCCAAGTTTGGCAAAAATGGGTCTGCATTTGATCTTCATGAATGTCCACAGGCAGCCATTTTCATAAAGTAACAATGTGTGTGGATCACTGTGGGGTATCTATATATGAATTGGTTGACAGGAGAAGAGTAGAAAAGAATGGGAGACAGAAGGGAAGAAGAGAGATTAGAGTAAGTGGTCATGGGAATACTCAGCAGAACTTTAGTCAAGCTACCAAATCATACTGTAACAATAAATATGGTCCAATAAAGACAAAGTAGATAGTGGGATGCGAGCATGCAACTTTATTTCGTCTGCTTTTACATGAATATAAGTAATAGAGCATACTGAATACAAACAAGGATATTTAATTGACCATATATTAAATGGCATGATCTAGTCTGAATTTGGTCAAACCCAGCTCATTGCTGTTACCCTTTCCCCTGAGAAATAGTCACTGAAAGCCTCTTTGATTCTCTCTCCTGCCCCAAAGCCTTGAGGCCTTGTACTGAATATTGTTGGCATTTACTGCCAATTTGTAAGGCATTCCAATTTGTATACTCAGAGGTCCCTTTAGGGGCACCTGACTGGTTCAGTTGGTAGAGCATGGGACTCTTGATCTCAAGATTGTGAGTTTGAGCCCCACATTGGGTATAGAGATTACTTAAAAATAAAATCTTAAAGAAAAGTCCCTTTATAATGCTAGTCATGGGTATTCATGAAGCAAAATTGGAAGGAAACAGCCAGTATCTTCTTTCTGTGTCTTTTCCTTCCAGGCACCAGGTGTTAACAGGTCTGAATCATTAAGAGTGGAATTTTAGGCATGCGTAGAAAATAAATTTTTTGGATGTGGCAACCTTTCTGGCACTCCTCAGATCACACCATCAGGACACAACATGTGCTCAGCCTGGCTGGAAGGCCAGTCCTGCCTGGACAGATCCTTTCAAACCTGAGACGCTGACAGGAAGTGGGCTTTGAAAGAACGTCCTGCTTCTTGGAGCTGAGCACAGCTAGACATACTGGTGCTATCTTGATGCAGTCTGAGTAAAAAGGGTTTAGGATGATAAAAGAGGATGTGGCTAAAAGAAGGAAGCAAAAGGGAACCGTGGGGAATAAGCCTGGGAATCAGTTTTGTCTTTCCCTCAATTTCCCAAGCTTAGTGAGAGAAACCACAGCAAGTTCTAAGATAGACCTATGAGGAGCCACTAGGTGTCACCAGGTCATTCCTTGGAGCCCTTGTGCATTCCTAACTACCTCTCCATACCCAAGTCTCCACTCAGTGCAGAACTGCTAACAGACTCACTTCGAAAGGAAAGCTCTAAAGCATTCAGGCTATATCAGCCTTGTGCATAAATCTCAAAGAGCACAAGATTTGCCTTTTACATCTGACCACCTCTCCTTTCTCCCTATGGAGCTTCCATCTTCCTGTCTCAGTTACAGACTCTTAATCTCTTACAGCTTCCCCATTTCCTTCCATGTAAAATTATCTTTACCTTTAAAAGGATCTTATATACTAATTCATACTAAATTATGAATGACTGAAAATAGCTTACTATACTGCAAGAGTAGTTATATTTTCCAAAGTAATAATTTCATCAGTGATAGATTTCATGTAATAGTTTAAAAAAATCCAAGAGATGGAAAAACATATGCCATGCTAACACTAATCAGAAGAAAACTAGAGTAGCTACACTACTGTCAGACAAAGTGGACTCCAGAGCAAGGAAAATTATCAGGGATAAAGAGGGGTATTACATAATGCTAAAGGAGTCAATTTTTCAAGGAGACATAATAATCCTTAGTGTGTATGTGCCTAACAACAGTGTCAAAATATGTGAGACTAAAATGGACAGAACTGCAAGGAGAAATAGATGAATCCACTATTAAAGTTGGACACTCCAATGGCAGTCTGCCAGAAACGGACAGGTCCAGCAGGCAGAAAATCAGTAAGGACAAAGTTGAACTCAACATCACCAGTCAACTGGACATAATTGACATCTACCAACTACTTCACTCAACGACAACAGAAAACACATTCCCCTCAGGTCACACGGAATATTCACCAAGACAGACCACATTCTGGGCCATAAACACATCTTAACAAATTAAAAAAAATAGCAACTATACAAAGCATGCTCTCAAAGCATAACCGAATTAAACTAGAAATCAATAACATAAAGATATTCTAAAATATTTGGAGAACAAACAACATACTTCTAAGTAACACATGGGTCAAAGAAGTCTCCAGAGAAATTTTAAAATATTTTGAACTAAATGAAAATACAACTTATCAAAATTTGTAGGATGTAGTGAAAGCAGTGCATAAAGGGACACTTACAGCATTGAGTGCATATATTAGAAAAGAAAGAAGACCTGAAACCGATCATCTAAGCTTCCACCTTAGGAAACTCAAAGAGAAGAGTAAATTAGGGCACCTGGGTGGCTCAGTTGGTTAAGCATCTCACTCTTAATCTCAGGGTCATGAGTTTAAATCCTGTGTTGGGCTCCATGCCCAACATGGAGCTTAAAAAAAAAGGTAAAGAACCTAAAGAGCCAATTAAATCCAAAGTAAGCACAAGAAAAGAAATAACAAAAATTAGAGTAGAAATCAATGAAATTGAAAACAGAAAATCAATAAAGAAAATCAACAAAACTAAAAGTGGATTCTTTGAAAAGATCAGTAAAATCGATAAACCTGTGGCCAGACTAACCAAGCAAAATGAAGAGAAGATACAAATTACTAATACCAGAAATGAAAGATCCCATGTACATTAATAAATACATTATGTAAATACATAATTAAAAATCGTAAATACTGACCCCATGGACATTAAAAGGATGATAAGGGAATATTATAAATAATTCTATACTCACAAATTTGATAACTTAGATGAATTGGGTCAATTCCTTGAAAGACACAAGCGTTTCTACCAAAATAATTTCTACCAAAACTTACACAGGGAGAAATATATAATCTGAATAGGCTTTATCAATGAAAGAAATGGAATAAATAATTAAACTTTTCAAACCTGGAAGCACCAGGCCCAGATGGTTTCTCTGATGACTGCCAACAAATATTAAAGGAAGAAATCGTATCGATTATCTACCACCTCTTCCAGAAAACAGAGGCAAAGGACATACTTCTTAATTCATTCTGAGGGCAGCATTATCCCCATATCAAACCAGACAAAGACATTGCAAAAAAGGAAAACTACGAACCAATATCTCTCCTGAACATAGGCGCAAAAATCCTTTAACAAATTATTAGCAAATTGACTCCAACAATGTATAAAAAGAACTATACACGACAACCAAGTGGGATTTATCCCAGGTGTACAAGGCTAGTTCAACATGCAAAAGTCAGTTAATGTAATCCAGCATATCAATAGACTAAAGAAGAAAAAATCATACAATCATATCAATAGAGGCAGAAAAAGTCCTTGACAAAGCCCAACATCCATTCATGACAAAAGACATTCATGTTAGATCTTTTATAAAAAATAAGGTAAGGGCACCCAGCTGGCTCAGTTGGGGGAGCATGCAGCTCTTGATCTCCACCGGGTTGTGAGTTGGAGCCCCACGTTGGGTGTAGAGATTATTTAAATAAATAAACTTTTAAAAAAATAATAAGTTGATGGGGCGCCTGGGTGGTTCAGTCCTTAAGCGTCTGCCTTCGGCTCAGGTCATGATCCCAGAGTCCTGGGATCGAACCCCGCATCGGGCTTCCTGCTCTTCAGGAAGCCTGCTTCTCCCTCTCCCTCTCCCACTCCCCCTGCTTGTGTTCTTGCTCTCGCTATCTCTCTCTGTCAAAAAAATAAATAAAATCTTTTAAAAAATAATAATAATAATAATAAGTTGGATAATAAATTTCACCTGAATAAAGGATACTCAGAGGGAAAAGACTTGCCTTTCTAGAGTTTTAAAACATGTTATAAATGGACAACCACTTATTCAAACCCTAAGATAACTTCTGCCCTGAAGATAGGTTGTGACCAAAACATCATGCTGCTGGATTGGCGCAGCTTTTCCTTTCTGCCATCAGAACGCTCTTTTGACCCCAAGCAGGCAAACATCAATTAAGAAAAGAGCCATTTGCCCTTTGCTGATGGCAGAGTCTACAGGAAATGATGACCCTGGAACGTCAAGTGTCTGCCCTCACAATGGAGGCAAGAGCACCCACGAGGTCTGGGGTGACGGTGGCAAGCTTCTGCGGCTAGAAGTGAACAAAATCACTTCTGTATTTAACCCTGTGCCTCCTTTGACATCCCTCTGGCCAACTGGGTCTTCAAAGCACAAGGATTTAGAAAATGAGGACTTTTCCAGTGATGAAGAAAGGAAAGAAGAAATCAAGAGCTGTAAACAAGGGAACAAAGAAGCTATGACAGTATCCTTTGTATTTCTCAGTGGCTTTTTACTTCTGGGCATCAGAATAACAAACCCCTTGTGCCAGATGCTCCAAATTCGAGGTCATTATCCTCTCCTGCCTCAAAGGGGTGGAAATCATGCTTGGGCTAAAGCATTTGTCACAGTATGGTTCAAAACTCTCGCTCAGAAAACTGACAAATTAAACACATTTAAAGGCATTTAGAACCCAGACTATTAGAGCTAGACGAGGCCATAAAAATGGATTTTTTTTCCATGTCCCACTTAATAAATGAGAAAACCCCAGCCCGGAGAGGTTAAAAGCCTGGCCAAGGACACACAATGAGGAGAGACCACAGAGGATGATGGAAGCAAACAGAGCTGGGCTTGATTTCCGAACTTGAAGATGTCATTTACCAGTCGGAGTCCCTGCTTCTTCATCTGTGAAATGGGGATAAGAAGAATCATTTCACAGGATGTGTGTGGAAACTAAGATAGGAAACCTGCAGAGCACCTAGCATAGTTCTTGCTACATAAAAGTACTCAATAACTATTTTCCTTTCTTTTGGTTTCTGGGTTCAGAGCAGCACTTGGTGCCTGGGCTCTGGGAGCACAGTTCATTCCTCCTTCCTCTGGTCCAAATGACAGCAACAGGTAGTGTAATGCAGGTATCAGGTCAAGTTCGTGATGGAAGAGGTTATGGGTGAGCTATAGTGCTTCTATGGTTCTGCTGTCTCCCACATGAGACACTCAACTGGATTTAGCGTCTGCCCCTGCCACTGATAAGCTATGCATGAGAACCTAGATCCACCTATAGTTCAATATTTCCATCTGAGAAACAGTACAAAGATCATTAAAATTTATATTATCTGGTATTTTGGAAGCCTTCCCAATTGTTAAATTCAGTGAACTTTCCTTAATCTGTATTTATGTCTACATTTGCTGCAAGAACGAGAATGTGTGTGTGTGTGTGTGTGTGTGTGTGCAGGTGTATCTCAGACTGGGAATGGAGAAAAGCGTGTTGGGAATGGATGGGGAGGTGATCCTATTCTAAATGGAACAATGATCATGGTCAGTAAGGATTTTGGTCAGCTCAGGTCCTTGTATTTGTAGAGAGAAGGCAGATTCCCAAGCTTGAGAGAGTGGGGTTAGGGGTTTGGAAAGAAGAGTGTGTTGGCAGAGGAAGACAGAGGCAATAGCAGCTTAATGAAGAGCATTAGGTTATTCACCCTATTGCCTCATGGCTCCTCAGATCTGTATTTTCAGCCTTGACCTCTGCCCAGAACTCTAGAATGACACCTGAATGGATTCCCAGGCATCTCAAGTGAACCTGCTCAGAATCGAACTCTTGATTCTACCCTTCCCCAATCCAAGTCTGCTCCTCTTTCAGGCAGCCCTATCTCAGAAAAAGACAGCACGATCCACTCAGTTGCTTATGCCAAAGATCTAGAAATTTTCCAGATCTTTTTCTTTCATCTTCCTTATTGCTTGTAGAATCTATGTCCACAAGGCATCCAATCCATTCTCTTCTCTCCATCCCTACGGGTACAGCTCCACTAGCTACCCAAGTCCAGGCCACCATTAGTCTTTGTTTTACCATTGCAGTATCAATCCAGCTGGTTTCCCTGATTCCAGTCTTGTCCCCTCTTCACAAACCCAACAGAGTGACCTTTTAAAAATATATACCAGGGCTCCTGGGTGGCTCAGTCGTTAAGCGTCTGCCTTCGGCTCAGGTCATGATCCCAGGGTCCTGGGATCGAGTCCCACATCGGGTTCCCTCCTCGGCGGGAAGCCTCCTCTCCCTCTCCCACTCCCGCTGCTTGTGTTCCTGCTCTCGCTATCTCTCTCTCTGTCAAATAAATAAATAAAATCTTTAAAATATATATATATATATATATATACCAGGTCCAATTATCCCTCCACTTAAAGCTTTCCAGTGATTGCACACTGCACTTAGGAAAAATTCCAAATTCCTTCCCCTGAGTCACAAAGTCCTCAGTGACCTGGCTCGGGGCTGTCTTTCTAAGATCTCATACCCACTCTCTGTTTGCTCACTGTGCCCTGGACAAATTCGCCTTGTTTCTGTTCCTCCAGTATGCCAATCTTGGTCCTGCCTTAGGGCCTCTGCACTAGCTGGACCTCTGCCTTGAATGCATTTCCCTCATAGCTTTGCATGGAGGGCTTCTTCAGAACTCAGTTTAATGTCACCATCTCGGATGACCCATAGAAGAAGCCACCCATTCACTATTATGTCACCTTATTTTCATTCTGTGTGTGCTCTTATTCTTGTTGATAATTTTCTTTTTTATTTCTTTAGTTATCGTCTCACTCTACTAGAAGGGAAGCTCTAGGAGACGGCAATCTACCTTATTTACTGTACCTTAGGGTTCAGACCCTGGTCTGGCACATGGTAGGCACTCAACAAATACTTGTTGATTGAATTGAATCAAAGGAATGAACTCCAAACCACCAAAAGTGAACTAAAGAGCCTTGTCTTGAGGGAGTGTTCATTTTAACTGAATCCCAAGACTGTCTCACAAAATGTTGCCAAAGTTCAGAAACTCACCAGGTCAACCAGGCAGCAGGACAGGAATGAGAAGAGAGTGGGCAAGTGCAAAAGAATCTTCTTCTAAAGGATCTCAGTTGGCTGGACATCCAAAGGCATCTCTACCAGGAGACCTCTGGAAATGTAATTCTCCATGTGTTTCTGTAATGGGACCAACTCAAATACCTGTTTAAAACAGTTAAATTGGGGGCACCTGGGTGGCTAAGGCGGTTAAGCATCCGACTCTTGATTTCAGCTCAGGTCATGATCTCGGGGATGTGAGACTGAGCACCGCATCAAGCTCTGTGCTTGGGGTGGAGCCTACTTAAGATTTTCTCTTTCTCTCTCTCTCTCCCTCTGTCCCTCCCCCCCCAAAAAAGACAGTTCAATTGTATTCCAAATGCTCTCTGCTATATAAATGTTGCTGTCTCTCTTGAATGAGATAATTCCAAATGGGAGTGGCTCTCTCAAGCCAGGGTTTAGCAGGTGTTAAGAAAGATCAATTATCTAAAGCAAATCTGAATTTTTCCTATTTTCACTACATGCCATGTACTTTCATACCTTTGCCTATATTTAGGCTCTTTCTCGCCCCACCTCCACTCTCCACCTACTGAAATCCTATTTCTTCATTTTTAAGGCACAACTATAATGCTACAGCTTCTGAGAAACTCTTTGATAAGCCAATGCTTTCCCAGATTCCATTACCCTTTTTTATATAAATCCATTATATTACTTCTTTTATTTGCCTTATATTATAATTACTTTTATATACCTAGAGTTACCCTATAAGATTATAAGTTCCTTGAGGAAAGAATCATGTCATTCTTTTTTTATCTCCTCTGAGCAACTATCACAGTTATTTATACAGAGGAGGTGTTCAGTAAATGTTAGTAAAATGAATAAAGGAATAAGAGAGAAAAGTGTTACTCCTACTCAGGTGGTGGCCAACCACCAATTTAGGACTGAGAACAACAGACAGGGGCGGGGATCTTAAACTTCTGACAGCATTTACACACATTCACGCTACCTTCTTTCCTCTTAGCACTGGGAATCTGAAAAGGCAAACCAAAGCCTTGCTATGATTCGCTCAATTAACCCAGACAAGAGGAACAGACCTCCCCCAACGGTATCCAAGGCACATGATGTCCAGTCATCCTGAAAGCTGAAAATTAACTGGTAAGATGGGATCTGTCTATCTATATATGAAAATTTTAGGTTACTGAAGAACATGTCTAACTTTACTTTGGTACTTGCTTACAAAGTTGTTCTAGGATGTGATCTCTAAAATAATTAAGTTAAAAAAAAATGGGGCGCCTGGGTGGCTCAGATGGTTAAGCGTCTGCCTTCGGCTCAGGTCATGATCTCAGAGTCCTGGGATCGAGTCCCGCATTGGACTCCCTGCTCCTTGGGAGCCTGCTTCTCCCTCTGCCTCTCTCTCTCTCTCTCTGTATCTCATGAATAAATAAATAAAACCTTTAAAAAAATAAAATAAAATAATTAAGTTAAACTGTTTTAATAAACATACATTTTAGATAAATAAGACTGGAAAATTCATGTTGGGGACATTAAATTTTGATCTACAATAAGGCGTCACCATCAGCACCACAGGATGGCCACATAACAAGATTTCAGGGGGTATTTATTTTTGTTTTTGTCTTCGGGGAAATGAATTTAGTCATTTTAACAGGCAAATGACATGGTTCCAAATGATTTTATCCTCTTATAAAAGCTTTGTCTTCTCCATTTTTTTCTCTTTTGTGATCAGCAAGAGAATATTCAATACTCCTCAGAATCATCCAAAAATAGCCACAGTGTCCTCTCTACCACCTTCACTTGCCTTGACCTCAACATTCCACAGCCAAATCTTCATTTCATGTGCTGGACCCCTGTCTCCTCCTTCTGTTTTCTTTCTTTCTCTGTTTCTTTTCTTTTATAGTCTCCCGTTGGTTTACTCCTTCTGTCCCTCACTATTTCCCGTCCTCTGATAATTTACTAAGTCTTCTACAAAACCACAGATAAGAATCTCTATGGAGAATTCTTATCTCTCCAAGGCACTTAGGATTAAAGTAACCAGGGGTTCATTACCTACTAAAGCTAAACATGCCTATACGCTCTGACTCAGTAATTCCACTCCTGGGTATATATAGTAGAGAAATGAGTGTTTATGTCCACCAAACACATGTACAAGAATGTTCACGGCAGCTTTATTCATAATGACCCAAAGCTAGAAACAACCAAATGTCCATCAGCAGCAAAATGGATAAAGTATGAATATGTTCACAGAATGGAATGATACACACCAATGAAAAAGAATGAATTACCACTATATACAACACCATACATGGGTGAATCTCAAAGACAATGATGAGAAAAAGAAGCCCAAACACACAGATCTCTTCCCCACCCTGCCCCCCCCCATATGTGTAAATCAAACAGGCAAAGCCAATTTGTAGGGATAGACACTGGCAAAGTGGTTACCTTTGGGGAGCTCCTGACTGGGAGAGGGCATAGGGATCCTATCAGAGTCCAGAAACATCATGTATCTTAATCTAGTTTGTGGTGGGTACATGATACTAATACTCATGTAAAAAGCTGTCATGTTTAGTGCACTTTACATAAGTTACACATTAGTTAAAAAGAAAATACATTAAGATTTTCAAAAAAGATTTTATTTACTTATTTGAGAGAGAGAGAGAGCACAAGTGGGGGGTGGGGGGCAGAGAGTGAAGCAGGCTCCCTGCTGAGCAGGGAGCCCAATGTGGGGCCTGATCCCAGGATCCTGGGATCCCCTAGCCACCCAGGGGCCCCAAAAATTCATTCAGATTTTTAAAAAATAAAGTAACCTATGTATTACCACAACTTCCAAAACAGAAAACAAGCTGTACTCTATCCCTCACCCCCGCATTCTAATTTCGCGTCCTCCTTTTGTATTTGTGCCAGGATGGCGTACGATGGTGCATATGACGTGGGGAAAATGTGCAAAGGAAGCAGACAGTGTGACAGATGGGAGCACACTCACCTTGTGAGAGGAATAGATCTGGACCTTCCTTTTGCAATTTGTTCAGCTGTGGATATAGAAGATGACCATGTGCCCTGAGAAGAAAGATGGTGGAAGAGGCAGTTTCTCTATGATTACTTTCCCCCTTGCTTTTCCTCTGATTTCACCCTCACACTCTACCTCACAGTCAAGGAAAACTCTCTCTCTTTTTATTTATTTATTTATTTGAGAGAGAGAGAAAGAGAGAGTGCATGAGCTGGGGGAGGGGCAGAGGAAGAAAGAATCTCCAGCTGACTCCAGGCTGAGCATCATGTGAGCTCCACGCTGGACTCAATCTCACACCCTGAGATCCTGACCTGAGCTGAAAATCAAGAGTTGGATGCTTAACCAACTGAGACACCCAGGCGCCCCAAGAAAAACTCTCTCTCAAAGCACCAACACCCATGCTCTACTTTCCACCCATTGAATCCACCATGGCCTGTGGTACAGTACCCAGCATGCCTCTCTTCCCTCCTCCTTCCCCTTCATCTCTTACCCTCTTCCTCACAGCGTTCTCCCTGCCTTCCTCCCACTATATCCCTCTTTATCTTCCTACTTCTTTTTCTTTCTTTCTTTCTTTCTTTCTTTCTTTGACAGAGAGAGACACAGCGAGAGAGGGAACACGAGCAGGGGGAGTGGGAGAGGGAGAAGCAGGCTTCCCGCCGAGCAGGGAGCCCGATGTGGGGCTCGATCCCAGGACCCTGGGACCATGACCTGAGCCGAAGGCAGACGCTTAACGACTGAGCCACCCAGGCGCCCCTTCCCACTTCTTTTTCTATCCCCACCCCTCTGTGATTCCCTCTCTCTTTCCAATCTTCTCATTCATTTCTTTCTTCCACAGTGTGGAAGAAAAATCTAATGATTTTCTACAGCATTCTGAATTAATTAATTTAAAAGAAGGAATTTGGGAAAATCTAGATTTTCCTGTTCATTTAGACTCATCTACATTAGTACATGGACATTTGATTTTTTTTTTTTTAAGATTTTATTTACATATTTGACAGAGAGACAGAGAAAGAGCACAAGTAGGCAGAGCGGCAGGCAGAGAGAGAGGGAGAAGCAGGCTGTCCCCTGAGCAGGGAGCCGGATGTGGGGCTCGATTCCAGGACGCTGGGATCATGACCCGAGCCGAAGGCAGCGGCTTAACCGACTGAGCCACCCAGGCGCCCCTGGACATTTGATATTTAAACTGAATAGCTGTCACTCTAAAGTTAGAAAAATGAAGCCTATTGGGGTTGTGGTATGGTGGGCTTGCTGTTTTCTCCTTAGGAAAACAATTTCCAGCAACACTATTAAGTACTAAAAAGATTTACTCCAAGTGAAAGTCACATAAAATTTCTAAATGACCTCAATTTATATACACAATAACTTACAAAATGCCTAGTGGTAGAAAAGCAGTTATGGGAAATTTGTTTCATTTCTACTTAATGGCCCACAGGGAGAGGAGTGGGAAGGGGTGTAAGGGGGGAGGTGAGGGGCTTCCCTGGGGGGAGGGCCAGACTACAGAAATGAAAATGATGTGCATGGAGACTAGGCAGGTGAGAGACAGATGGAGCCAAGGCTGGACTGCAGTTGCCTCAGGACCCTAACGATTTACTTGGCCTTCAAACCCCGCAGTCTTTAACTACCTGTTCAATACTGGGAAGGAAGGCGAAGGGCTGGCAGGTGTGGAGGGGTCCGGAGGCCGGGAGAGGGAAGGGCGCCCTCTGGCGGCAGCTGCTCAGCTTTTGCCTCTGCTGTCCCGAAGAATTCAGCTCTATCTTTAACCCAGCACACCAACCCAGCAAACTTGAACCTGCGTCAGTCCGACCCTCCCCCACACTCCAGAAGGCCTTCTGGCACCCAGGGGTTAACTCCACCCACCTTAGCAGCCCACCAACTATTTGTTACAGCTGTTCACTCTGCTTTCCCCCAAGAGAAGTACTGGAAATAAAACATTCTCCACCTCTCTACATTTCCAGTAGGTGTCAGCACTCTGTAGAGGATGATGTCCGCGCAACTACAATTGGCCCCATCTTTGATTCAGCTCTGCAGATAGCTACTGTGGGACCCTTTAGAATGTTCACAGGAGGAAGAAAAAAAAAAAAAAAAGAATGTCCACAGTAGGAATATGGAAGAACCATGCCATTTAACCTGATTCTCAGTTCCCAAATGTTCAAAACTAGGAATAATAATACTTACCCCCAGGGGTGTTTTGCGAGCTCAATGAGATACAGTGCCAGGTGCTCAATAAATGTTAGTTCCTTCCCACTCCCATCCCACTCCACTCCATCCCATGTCCCTTAAAAAAGATGAGTTGGTAAGTTTATTTCCTTCAGACTACTTGGCCTGCAATCAAGATACACTGCCCCCAGGTAGGCAGGACCAGCCTGTTTCTGACATGGTGGCCTCTCCTATTCCACTGGGTTTGGGACAGTTTGCTGCAGCTGCTTTGACGTAGGAGCATTTTAATATGGCCTAAAATGCCATCATTGTTTTTCTACCTTAAGAAACACCAATAACGTGAGAAGTTATCCTCCTTTGTTCCCTGAGACTCCCCTTGACGACTTCCATCTCCTGTCCCCAGATGGATGTCAGCCCTGCACATTACTTAGTAAGAAAGCAAACAGACAAGCAAACAACAGTTTTACAGCTGGACACTGCTGACGGATGTGACCAAGTCCCAAAGTCCAACAGCAACATCAGATCAGTTGCAAAAATAGGTAGTGACCAAAGTGTTCTGCTTTATTGCGGTCATATTCAGAAGCTGGCAAAGTAGTCAACCGCTTCAGAACATGTGAATCCTGTTAGGGTGTATTTTAAAATTACCTTACAAACTGCCTTCAAGAAAAATGGGTCATGCTCAGAGGCAGGTCCTTCTCTTCTGCTGAGCTCTTTGATGGTTATGGCTAAGCAAAGGGGGGCCTGGAGCTAAGATCATCCTTTAGAGCCAGAAAGCATCTTACAGACTTTTTTTTTTAAACCATAGCTCTTATTATTTATACAGTATGATCAAAACACATTTCACAAAACAATACTTATTCTTCCTATGCACACGCTCATCTTTTCTATTTTATTTAAAAGAAAATCTCTGTGACTCTCTAAACTGATTCTACTACCCACTAATGGATTATGACACAGATTGAAAAACAGTGGGTGAGGATGCTGAATTACCCTGTAAATTAGAGAAAAATAAATGTGTAGTTCCCAAGGATAACTGGGAAAAGGCATGTGAGAAAGAGAGACAGGAAAAGGAAGAAAGAGAAGAGTTATAAGGTGGGGTAAAGACAGAGCAATAAGGGGGGTAAGATAACAAAGAGCCAGCAACCAGGCTGATGGACTTTTAAAAACAGAAATTTCTTTTTTTTTCCCCCTCTCCAGACTTAGTGATATAATTAAGGTGTCCACTGTGATGATTTGATATATGTATATGTTGTGAAATGGTTACCACCATAAGGTTTGTTAACAGACCCTTTACCTCATATGGTTACCTTTTGTGTGTGTTTGTGGTTAGAACTTTTAAGATCTACTCTTTTAGCAACTTTCAAAGACCCAATACACTACTCTTACTTGTAGTCACCATGCTGTCCATTACTCATCTTATCACTGGCAGTTGGTACCCTTTGACTACCTTCACCCATCTTCCTCCCTTCTCCCCGGCCCCTGGCAACCATCAATCTCTCTAACAGACATTTCTGATATCCGTTTTGAAACGGTTTGCCTTGAAGCATTGCGACCCGCCTCTTCTTGAACATTCAGTTAGGTCTATTCCTCACACAAATGCCTCCTGGAAGTAGATTTTGGGTGGAAACGGAGGAAAGGCTGAATCTCATTTCTGGGTGGGTACAGTGCTCTTCTTACAGGCTGAGCATGAGACCCACATGCTACACCAGTGGTGGGGGCGGGGTCAGGGAATAACAGAAATGAGGGCAAACTTCTCGACTCCTCCGTGGGGGCAGTCAAGCCAATCTTTCTTGGATCTTAAGGGCAAGGTTATGCAGGATTTTTAGACTGAACATCCCAAGACCCAAGTTCTCAGGAGCAGCTTCATACCTCAGATAGAATCTCTGTCAGAGAAGATGTATGGGAATGGCAGAGGAAAAAGGCATGTGAGGAGGTCCCTTCCATGAGAGGCCAGGAGAGGAGAAGGAAAGAGGAGCGGTCAGGAGACACAGGGGCTCTTACCTTGTAAGAGCACCCTAACGACTGAGGGGTTGAAGCTGAGATTGGATGAAAATGTAGGACGGGTGAAGAGTAGGTAGAATAGAGGGTGTAGGAGAGAGGCAGGGAAGACATGGAGGTTAAGAGAAAGTAAGGGATGCATGTGACTTAGGGTGGGCGAAAAGGGAGAGTGTTGGGGGGCAGAGAATTTCAGGGACACGTGATAATACTGGGAAAACCTATCTATGCCATAAAAATTGTCCTTAGACAAAAAAGAGGCAGACAGCTTGGGCTACCTCCCAATCGCTGAATGTCACGGTAACATTTTGCCAATCGCTAACCGTAAGGTGGGGGAAATGCCTCGCTAGAGACCATGCCCTACGCGCAGGCGCAGCTTCCCCCTTCTCTTCCCGCCGCTGCGGAACACAGCGATAATGCAACTCACAGCTATTGGTTGTGCGGCAGATTATCAGGTACACATAGACGTCACCCAAGGGCCTTTCTCAGATCTAACATCGTTGACTCTGTGAGCTGCGGATCATTTTTGACGGGGCAGATAATCCCTTCATCAAAGGGTAGTTGTGAGGAGTACGTAAATTGCTGTTACTCTGTATGCCCCTAAGTGCCTGCAAAATGTGGAAGCAAATCTCTTAAATGTTGAACCAATGATCTATAAACTACACCTCAAATGAATTTGTGAATTGGGAATTTGTGGAGCTTTTGGAATATATTTCTCTTGAACTGCTGATTATAATCCTTGTGCTAAAGCAAAATACGGGTATTTATTTCATGCAATACTGAAATATTAATGTGTTTGGAGAGGCGGTATGACATACTGTTTCAGAGCATAGATTTTGGAGCCAGATTGCATAGTTCGAATCCTAGCCCCACCAATACTGGCTGTGTAACCTTGGGAAATTGACTTAATCTTCCTCTACTTTCCCCATCTGTGAAATGGAGACAATAATAGAATTGTGAGGATTAAATGAGTCAATACATGCAAAGCATTTAGAACTGTGCTTAGCATATATTACATATTTGGAGTTTTCTTTTAAGTTTAGAATTTACGAAATTAAATATCAGCAGAACAAACTTGAATACATTTCAAGTTAAAAATTTTTAAATACATAAAACTGTCAAGTAGAATCCATATATTTATAAATGGTGTTTGATTATATTAAAATGATAAAAATGAAAATAATCATGAAAAATTGAACACGAAATACAATTTTAGCTCTTAAAAAAAGTGAAAAGTCAGGAGCGCCTGGGTGGCTCAGGTGGTTAATTATCTGACTCTTGGTTTCAGCTCAGGTCATGATCTCAGGGTTATGAGATAGAGCCCCATGTGGGGTTCACACGCTGGGCTTACACGCTGGGCATGGAGTCTGCTTAAGATTCTCTCTCTCCCTCTCCCTCTGTCCCTGCCCCCAAATAAATAAATAAATAAAATCTTTTTTTTAAAAGTTAAAAATCAAAAAACAAAATGCTCCAATAGTATCATTGTTTGCCTATGAGTATATTTTGTGCAAATTTTCCCCGTAGCTGGGAAAGCATTTTTTAACTCAAACCCCAGTTGGGGGAAGAGTGAGAAAATACTAGTCATAAACTATTTTCAAATATTTTCCTTTGAATCCATCTTCAAAGGATACATATTTTTTGTTACCCTTTATAACTTTGAAAAAATCTTTTTAGGACCGCTTCACCCTTCCCCCCCTCCCCCAGGGACAGCATTTATTTCATTGTTAAAATTTTTGTCTGGATTTCTTTAACCTTTTTTGCTCTTATCACATAAGGCTGGAGATTCTAACACAGAGTCATCTGTATCAATTTCCAAACTGTCATGTTCATGTTCCGCTTGTTCAAAAGTCTTTGAAGATAAAGACTCATTCTTGCAAGAGATTCTTTGTCAATTATTTTTCTTTCTTTTCTTGAACACTATAGAGGCATAAAGGCACACTTCCCAGAGGAGTACACATTTACTCCATTTGAAAATTAATGTGGTGTCTAATTTTCTGAATACATCTCAGGATATAAATGTTCCCAATTTTATTTTTTATTTCTTTCAAAGATTTATTTATTTACTATAGAGAGAGAGCGCGTGAGCAGGGGGAGGGGCAGAAGAGAGGGAGAGAGAGAGAATCCTCAAGCAGACTCCCCACTGAGCACAGAGCCCATCGTGGGGCTCGATCCCTCAACCATGAGACCATGACCTGAGCTGAAATCACGAGTCAGACGCTCAACTGACTGAACCACCAGGCGCCCCATTCAATTTAAAAAATACCATGATGGCAGCATCATGCAAACAGATACTGGAATATTAATATATCAAGACACTGAAACACCAAAAAGTGAGATAGCAATCAGTGTACTTGAATGTCAAAGAGCTGTTCTAATTGTTGAGGCAAATCAAGGAGAATCTCATATTGCTCACATGTCAGACCCTTCCTCGATTCCTCTGCCTTTTCCCTCTGTCACCTGTCCTGACAGCCCAGCAAGCTGCTAGAAACAATTCCTGCTCGTGGACTAAAATCCCATCAGGTTTCTTGCCCTTTGGCTTCCCCTCCTGCTTCTCCATGTAATATGCAACCTAAAAATGTGACAGTAGGGGGAGCAAGCATGCTCCAGATGGCTAACTAGACCAAGGTCAGGAAGCTGTGTTCTCCCTCAGAGCTGTGGGTTCACAGGGGCAAAACCAATGGTCACAGAGAAGCTAAAAAGTAGCCAACAACTACCCCTCATGAAATAATTCTTCTTCTTCTTGGAGAAAAATAGAAAATGTCCAACTCGGTGACTTTTAAAATTAGGGACCCTAAACCTTTAGTTACTGAACACTTCAACACATGACAATTATTAGTGTTCAAGTTTGTATTATGGGCAGATTTCAGAAGGAACAAGAGAGACAGCATGGGGCAGGAAGCCAGAGATAGGAGAAAGAGAGAAATCATGAGAGAAGAGGGACAGGGAGACAGGGGCTGAGGGAAGGGGGTGAAAACAGTACAACAGTCAGAATCCTAACGAGGCAGAGGGAGCTCAGAGAGGAAGAAAGGGAGAGAAAGTCTAGGATAATGGTTCTTAACTTTTTCTCATTATTGTCCACTCTGAGGATATAAGAAATGATAGGCCTTTTCCCATAAAATACACATATGTTTATATATTCCAGGGCCCCACGAGCCAGAGGTTAAGAACTCCTGGTCTAAACAGGGCTTCAGAGAAGGGAGAGCCAAGAGCAAGATGCAGAGGCAGGAAGACGGAGAGGCGGATGCGGAAAAGGGTGGGCCCTGGATTCGGCCTCCTCTCTCACCAGCGCTGGCCTGATCTTTGAAGCTGGGCCTTCCTCAGTGCTGTCGGATTTCCCCATCCCTTCTCTCTCCCTTCTTAAGACGGAGGGAGCACTGTGGTCTTAGAACTTATTGACACGAACCATTCTAGAGTACCATCAAAAAGGAGGCCACACTCCTGAGCAGCGTTATCTCTCTTATGTGCACAATGAAGGGATTCACGTAGACGAAAATGGACATTTTTAAATCACCACAGGTCAGCTCAGAAGTTGTGCCCGGGGTGGGTCAGTAGGAGTCCCAGGTGTCACAGAGAGACAGCAGGACCAAATGCTGCCAGAAAGACAAGCTAAGGCTTCTTTGCCTTCCAGCACCTGTGGGCTACAGAAACGGAGGCAGGAATGAAGGAAAACTCCCTTTTGGGGGGAGGGAGGAACGTCCCTTTATGCACTTCTGCATAGTACGGTCTTACGGTTAAAGAAGGGGGCTATGTATCTTGAAAGCATCAACTTAAAGTATAATAAATCTGACCTTTGCCCTAGGCCTCTTCCCTTTCCTTGGAGAGTCGGCTGGGGATGGCCCAGGAAAGCAATTGGAAATTGAACCCCGGAAATTCCATCTTGTCTTACAACTTAGCTTTTAACTCCATTATATACACCTGGCTCTAGAGTTCTTACCAACGGATGAAGAGCTAGGAGGAAAAGGTACTGTAGGGGGTTTGAAGTAGGGATAATGTAAGAAATGAAGTTTCTGGATTAGGCCACCCTCTTCACAAGAATAGGGACTCCTGATATAATATTCTTAACCTCGTGTTGTTTTCTTAGGGGTTATATTTCCTAAGCATCTGGGGACTTGGGGGGCAGGAATTACTCAAAAGAACAGAGGCTTTGTTTTGGATGATTTGGAGCAGACAATATCCCCATTCAAGGGATCAAGGTGGACTGGGCCGGGGTAATGGATTGAGGAAGAAAGGAACAGATCAAGTGTGAAAATTCTGTGCCAAAGAACCTCCACAAGCTTCCTTCCAGCCAATCTGACCCTTTTCAATGAGAAGTGTGAACTAAATTGTTGCTTTGATGATTTTCTCCACTTTTCCCCACTGAGGTGAACAAGGAAGTCCTATGGCACCCATTCATTTGCAATCCTGCAAGAGAAGGCACCAGGCCAAAAGTGAATAACTAGCTCCTCCCTTCTAGTCAGTCAACAAGCGTGCTCGTTAGGAAAGCTGGCTCAAAACTGCCCTGTCACCTTGCTACAGCTGTGCTTCACCCACCAGCTTGCAAGTGTCGGAAAACTTCCCGCAGGCCCCCCCACCCCCACCCCATGGCACAGGCAAGCTGCTGCAGACCAAGGGATTCTGGAGCAAAGGGGAAGGGGAAAAAAGTCTTCTAAAGAAGTATTCAAAACCACTCCTCATCCCCCGCTTATTTTCCATCTGTGATTCGGAGGGTTTACTCGTTGCCTAGGGGATTCAAGAATAAGAAGAGGGCTATTTTTCCAAGTGTGGCTCCTGGGCCATAGGCATCAGGATCATGTGTGCTTTTAAGTTCAGATTCTTGGGGGGTGCCTGGGGGGCTTAATCTGTTAAGCGGTGGACTCATGGTTTTGGCTCAGATCCTGATCCTCAGGGTCGTGGGATCTAGCCTGGCGTGGGGCTCCACGTTCAGCACGGAGTCGACTTGAGATTCTCCCTCTCCTCTGCGACCCCTGCCCCGCCCGGCCTGCTTGTGCTCTTGTGCACACACATGCTCTCTCTCTCAATAATCTTTTTTTTTTTTTTAAAGAAGATAATTTCAATGCGGAGAAAGGGGAACCCTCCTACACTGTTGGTGGGAATGCAAGCTGGTGCAGCCACTCTGGAAAACAGTATGGAGGTTCCTCAAAAAGTTGAAAATAGAGCTACCATATGATCCAGCAATTGCACCACTGGGTATTTACCCCAAAGATACAAAAGTAGGGATCCGAAGGGGTACGTGCACCCCGATGTTTATAGCAGCAATGTCCACAATAGCCAAACTGTGAAAAGAGCCAAGATGTCCATCGACAGATGAATGGATAAAGAAGAAGTGGTATATATATACAATGGAATATTATGCAGCCATCAAAAGGAATGAGATCTTGCCATTTGCAATGACGTGGATGGAACTGGAGGGTATTATGCTGAGT
>NC_138370.1:41992994-42015235 GCF_054177405.1 Leptonychotes weddellii | reverse complement strand
ACCCCCCTCCCCTCTAGAACCCTCAATTTGCTTCTCAGAGTCCATAGTCTCTCATGGTTCGTCTCCCCCTCCGATGCCCCCAGTTCATTCTTCCCCTCCTGCTATCTTTTTTTTTTCTTAACATATAATGTGTTATTTGTTTCAGGGGTACAGGTCTGTGATTCATCAGTCTTACACAATTCACAGCTCTCACCACAGCACATACCCTCCCCAGTGTCCATCACCCAGCCACCCCATCCCTCCCCCCGCCACCACTCCGGCAGCCCTCAGTTTGTTTCTTTTTCTTTTCTTTTTTTTTTTTTTTTAAAGATTTTTATTTATTTATTTGACAGAGAGAGAGATAGCGAGAGCAGGAACACAAGCAGGGGGAGTGGGAGAGGGAGAAGCAGGCTCCCAAGGAGCAGGGAGCCCGATGAGGGACTTGATCCCAGGACCCTGGGATCGTGACCTGAGCCGAAGGCAGACGCTTAACGACTGAGCCACCCAGGCGCCCAGCCCTCAGTTTGCTTCTAAAACGGCCCTCTCTGATGAACATGTGGGACATTAGTACAGCCACTATAGCTCCATAATGGTTGAGGTTTGCATGGCATGTCTGTTTTCATCTTTTTACTTTCAACCCATTTTGTCTTTGAATCTAAGGTGTACCTCTTGAACAATATATACTGTGAAATTGCTTTTTTATTTAGGTTGTTGATTGCTAGCTTTTCATGCTAAATATAATTATTGATTGAGTTACATTTGCTACTTTGCTACTTCTTTGTTATATGTCTCTTGTCCTTCTTGTTCTACTATTCCTTCTTTACTTCCTTCTTTTGTGTTAAATAAAAAAAATTTTAGTAGAACATGCTAATGCCTATTTTAACTTTTTGCTATGTATTTTTACCATTATCTTCTTACCATATGGATTTTCTCACTCTAGGGATTATACTATGCATTATGAAAACTACTTCAAATTAATACTAATTTAATAGTAGTATAGAGTATTTGCTCCAATATAGCTCCATTCCCTTCCCCCTCCTTTGTATTTGTCATTTATGTTGCCATATTGTCACATATATATAATACATACATTATAAATCCAACAATAAGTTTTAATTATTGTTTTATATAATATAAATATATTTGGGGCGCCTGGGTGGCTCAGTTGGTTAAGCGACTGCCTTCGGCTCAGGTCATGATCCTGGAGTCCTGGGATTGAGTCCCGTATCGGGCTCCCTGGTCGGCGGGGAGTCTGCTTCTCCCTCTGACCCTCCTCCCTCTCATGCTCTCTGTCTCTCATTCTCTGTCTCAAATAAATAAATAAAATCTTTAAAAATATACATATATATTTTTACTCTTTTAAATAAGAGAAAAAAATATTTGTGGGATCTTTCATTTTGCAATATAATTATTTGTAAGACATATATATTTGGTCATTCAGATGACCAAAAATATATTTCTCAGATATATTTAGTCTTCATCCACAGTTCCTGAATATGCTTCAGAGCCATAGGGTGAAATGGGTGTCTTGTAATAAAGGTGACTTTTGGATCATACCCAAGGGTCGGGGCTGGTTGCCAAGAGGACCACTCATGTGATTAGAAGGTTGGAACTTTCAGTCCCAGCCTTCTAACCTCTAGGGAGGAGAGAGGGGCTGGAGGTTGAATCAGCCAGTGTCCAATGATTTAGTCGGTCATGACTGAAATAAAGCCTCCATTAGAACCCAAGAGGACAGCTTTTTGGCCCATTTCAGAGAGCTTCTATGCTTGTGGAACCAGAACACTTCCATGTGCCACCAAGCTGAGCCCCAAGGTCCATGAGGACAGAAGCCCCCTTGTTTGGGATCTTGGCCTATGCATCTCTTCATCTGTCTGTTTTGTATCCTTTATTATATCCTTTAATAAAAACGGGAAACGTGGGCGCCTGGGTGGCTCAGATGGTTAAGCATCTGCCTTTGGCTCAGGTCATGATCCCAGCGTCCTGGGATTGAGCCCCGCATCAGGCTCTCTGTTCAGCAGGGAGTCTGCTTCTTCCTCTCCCCCTCCCCCCACTCATGTTTGCGCTCTCTCTCTCTCTCCCTCTCTGAAATAAATAAATAAATAAAATCTTTAAAAAATAAATAAATAAACTGGTAAATGTAAGAAAGTGTTTCCCTGAGTTCTGTGAGCTGACCTAACAAATTAATCCAACCTAAGGTGCAGGTCATTGGAGTCTCCAACATGCAGCTGTTATGTCAGAAGCACAGGTAACAGCCTGGGGCTTGTCACTGGCATCTGAAGTGTGATTGGGGCAGGGCAGTTTATAGGACTGAACCCTTAACCCGTGGAATCTGATGCTATCTCTGGGTAGATAGTGTCAGAATTGAATTGAATTCTTGGACACCCTGCTAGTGTCTGAGAATTACTTGGTGATGTGTGTGGGAAATAGCCTCCCCAACTGACCCCCACCCCCCAACCCTGTTGGAAACGGATTTGGGAACCTTTAAAAGCATATTAATCCACGTATTTACCATTTATCCATTTCTTCCTGTGTACTTGAGTTACTACCTGGTGTCATTTCCTTTCTGCCTAATGGACTTCCTTTAGTATGATTTTTATATAATCCAGCATTTTGACTGCTTTCATTGGGAGGGTCATTCAAAGTCCATACAAAGTCTTCCAACTGCTGGAAATGCAAGTTCCCCATTTACTCTCCAATCTACTCCACACTGGCTTCTCTCCCACTTTTCAATAACCTCCATTTTGTAAAATCACATGGTCTTCCTCAGTCATCATCTTTTTTTTTTTTTTTAAGATTTTATTTATTTGCGAGAGAGGGAATGAGAGACAGAGAGCATGAGAGGGAGGAGGGTCAGAGGGAGAAGCAGACTCCCCGCCGAGCAGGGAGCCCGATGTGGGACTCGATCCCGGGACTCCAGGATCATGACCTGAGCCGAAGGCAGTCGCTTAACCAACTGAGCCACCCAGGCGCCCCCTCAGTCATCATCTTATTTGATCTTTATCCATCACTTGCCAGTTGAACTATACCCTCCTTTTAGAACACTTTTCTCTCCTGGCTTCCCTAACATATTCCCTTGATTTTCTTATCTCACTGGCCTCTCCTTCTTGGTTTCTTTTCTTGACTTTCTGGCCTCTTACACCACTTCTCTTCTCTATCCACTTTTCTCCAAGGTGATCTCATATAGCCTGATGGCTTTAAGTCCCATCTACATCCTGATGAGTCTCAAATTTCTATCGCAGGCCAAAATCTCAATTGGAGCTCCAAACTCATATCCAACTGCTTCTTCACTTGGATCACTGATAGTGACCTTAAACCGAATCTGTCCAAAACAGAACACTTGATTTATCTGTCTAACATCTATTTTTCCTCTGGTCTTTTCCACTTCTGTGACACCATAATCCACCTAGCTGCTCTGGCTAAAAAACTAAGAATTACCTTTAATTCATCCCGCTTTCTTCATCTCTAACATCTAGTATATATTTTTGTTTTGTTTTGTTTTTGTTTTTTAAGAGAGTGAGGGGAGGAGGGGCAGAGGGAGAGAGAGATCTTAAGCGGGCTCCATGCCCAGCATGAGCCCAGTGTGGGGCTGGATCTCACAGCTCTGAGACCATGACCTGAGCCAAAATCAAGAGTCAGCTACTTAACTGACTGAGCCACCCAGGTGCCCCCAGTATATTGGTCTTTAATGACTCTATCTTCAAAAGACATCCTGAGTCTTCACTTTTTTGTCCATCTCTACAATACCATCTGCATGCAAGTCATTATTATCTCTAACTTATACTAACTCAACTGCTTTTTTATTGGTTTCCCTGTGTGCAGTCTCAATCCTCATAATCCATTTTCATATAGCTACCAGAATAATTTTTAAGAGAAAATTATGTGATGTTACTCCCTTAATTAAAATGCTTCAATGCACCCTTTTGCATTTTGAACAAAATCCATGATCTCTACCAAGACCTTTAAGCCCCTCCCTATGGGATAGTTATAGCACTTATTATCTTAATCTGTTAATTTCTTATTTATTGTCCGACTCCTTTTATACTCAACATTCTGATTACAGAACTGCAACAGAACAATTGTCTGTTTTGTTCCCTACCATAACCTCAGCACTTATATGTGACCAATAAATACCTATCAACTAAATCTTTCATATTCCATCAAGTTCTCTGTATGCCCAGTCTTCATGGCAGAAGAAACGTCTTCCACATTTGTGCTTGCATAACACTTTGGACACACCAGTACTCAGGTGTTTAAAAGTACTTCTCACTAGAGCGTGAACTTTGCAAGAGTATAAACTGTGCGATTTTCTTCTTTGAATTCCTGGTGTCTTACTCACTGCCTGGTAAGGAGTAGGTAAACAAATGAGTATTTACTAAATAAATGAATGAATGAATGCATGCTATTGAATGCTCCCAGAAATATGAAACATCATTTTTTAAAGATTTGTTTATTTGAGGGAGAGCAAGGGGGGGAGGGGCAGAGAGAGAGAACATCTCCAGCAGACTCCGTGCTGAGCATGGAGCCTGATGCAGGCTCCATCAGGATGCAGGGCTCCATCTGGGGCTCGAGGCAGGGCTCGATCTCACGACCCTGAGGTCATGACCTGAGCCAAAATCAAGAGTCCTACGCTTAACCAACTGAGCCACCCAGGGACCCCTTCAGCAAACACTTTCTAACAAATCTGGTGCCAAAAAATTCTTAAAAATATACATGTTCGTTGATTGACCTCATGTGATGTTAGTTTAAATGCTTCTATTGTATTTATTACTGTACAGTAGGTCATCTAATATTATTTGAAGTTGATGAACTTTCTATTAGCCCCTTAGGGTCTTTAGTTTTGAGCTGTCTACAGAAATAAGTGAAAAGCACTCAGCATAATTCTTCAGCTGCAGAATAGAAGAGAGTACCCTAGCAAAAAGCTTTTGTTATTTTCAAATATTTGTGAGTGACTGCTTAGTTTTTTGTTGTTGTTGTTTAGAATAAATGAATTTGTATATAACCCTCTTTTGTGTATGTGTGTTGCTCTGGGGTACCCAGAGACCAAGTGATAAAGCTATGTTTCTTAATCTTTTGACTACTTGGCACACTTGAAAATCTCTTTATTTTCCCAAGGCATATTCTTCTTATCTCCTTCTGACAAATGGGTGGGAATGTGGAGTTGATAAAAACATATACTTGATTAACAGAGAAAAATGAAGAGCAGAGTTGTAAAGAGGAGGAACAGATGGAAGAGAGGATAAGAGCAGGAATGGGAATATATGAAAAGTGAAAAATTAATGGTGAGAAAAATGAAGAAAAGAGAGAGAATAGGAAGAAAGACACCAGGGACTGATTGCTCTTATTTCTCAATACCTCCAACCTGTCTCCACCCACAACAGTCTGTTTCAGGCAACTCGCCAGCTCCCTGAAATGCTTCTGATTCTTAATGGACTCCTTGGGCAATTTTCCATTACTCATTTGTTCACTGCCTACACTCCGCAGATGTGGGGGTATGAGGCTCAGTTTATTAGTTTTTGAATCCTGCTGTAACAAATTACCCTAAATTTAGGGGCTTAAGCAACACAAATTTATTATCTCTGTAGGTCAGAAGTCTGACATGGGTCTCATGGGTCTAGAATGAAGATGTCAGTAGTTTCTGGAGATGTTAGAGGAATATTAATTTCCTTGCTCATTCTAGTTGTTGGCAGAATTTAGTCCCCTGCTACTGTAGCACTGAGATCTATGTTTTCTTGTTGGCTGTCAGCTGAAAGCCATTCCCAACTTTGAGAGGCCACCCACATTCCTCACTCATGGCCTCCTTCCTCTATCTTTAAAGCCAGCAATGGTGGGTTAAGTCCTTCTCATGTTGCATCACTCTTACCCTTCACCCCTTGTCAGTTTCCCTGACCACAGCTGGAAAGAGTTCTCTGCTTCTAAGGACTCAGGTGATTAGATTGGGCTCACATGAATAATCCAGGATAATCTCTCCATCTCAAGGTCTGTAACTTTAAAAACATCTGCCAACTCCCTTTTGCCAAGAAAATAACACATTCACAGTTTCTGGGAATTAGGGAGTGGACATTTTTGGGGGCCATTATTCTGCTCACCACACTCAAAGTATGGGGTGCTGAGCAATTTGATTTCTGATTGTTGCTCCTGGGAACCTTAGAGGAAGAAGGGGAATGGGAACAGACAAAATGTATGAAGCACATTAGGAGGTTCTTGTTTTCATGTGAGAACATTAAATTAGGAGGGCCAAACAAGAACCGAAGGATTCCCGGGTAAGTGACATTCGTTCACCAAGAGTCTCCTCAAAATGAATTCTAATAGGCTCTTTAGAATTAATAGAAAGAAAAAGACAGCTAGGAAATGAATGGGGCATTAATGGTAGAATGTTAGAAGGTACCTACACATCACTTAATTTACTAATTTAAAAAAATTATTAAACTTTTTGAGATAATTATAGATTTACATGCAGTTTTAAGAAATAATAGCCACACCCAGTTTCCCCCAATGGTAGCATTTTTTGTAACTGTAGTACAATATCAAAATTGAGAAATTGGCATAGATACAATCCATCTATTTTATATAGATTTCACCAGTTTTATAAGCACTCATTTGTGTATGTGTATAGTTCTGTGCAGTTTTATCACATTTATGTGTGACCTCAATCATAGTCAAGATATAGAATGATTTTACAATTTACAAAGTGGGTTCTTTGAGCTCTTAAGAGTTCCATCTAGGTGATTCAAGGATGCTGTAGTAAAGAGAGAGATAAAAGGGCTAGGTCAAATAATTAGGATTTCAGGCACCACTTTCTCTTTAAACAAAAGTCTGCTTTTATCTGTTTTATGTACTGAAACCACATATACTATTTGACAAAAGGATTCCATGGCTAAAAACCAATGGCTTAGTCCAACAGTTTTATTTTACAGATGAAGAAAGTGTATGCATGTGCATCTATGTACCCCGGCACATACACTATGATTAGTACTCAAACTGTTAATGATCAAAATTTGTGTAGTTAGCTAACGATCAACGTAAAACAAAACACTCAAAAAAAAAAAAAATACTCCCCCCCCTAATTTAGCAGCCAAAAAACTATAATTTAAGATATTTTCCCATCTTAATAAATGGTTCAGCTTAGAAATAAACTGCCAGGAGGTTAGTAAGAGTTACCCCATTCTTCTGTGAAAAACTTAATAGAAGTAATAGTGTACAGAATATAGTGTACACTGGATTCTTCACTGGTTTTACAGAATCTGGAGGTACGTGTTCAGTGCTATGGAAACTTTAAGAGGAATATTCACAACTGGAGTCTTTTGGAAGCGAACAACTAGGGTCTGATAGGAAGTCATGGGAAAACTGAAAAATAGGACACAAATTGCAGAATAGGACATGTTTGGTTTTTTTAAAGATTTTTTTGAGAGAGAGAGAGAGAAGGAGAGCATGGGTGGGGAAGGGGCAGAAGGAGAGGGAAAAGTAGACTCCCTGCTGAGTGGGGAGCCTGAAGTGGGGCTCGATCCCAGGACCATGAGCCGAAGTAGCACCCAGGCACCCTGAGAATTGGACATATTTTGCCTATAGAAAAGATTTGGAGAAAACAGCATACTTTTTCTCAAATGTCTGGAAAATAGTCCTGTGAGAGAACTGTTGTATATCTGTAGAGCAGTACCCATGTATGAAGGTAACAAAGAAATGCATTTTCCACTCAATAGATGCAAACCTTTTATAACAATTAGAGCAGCCTCAAAATGGAATGGAAAGCCTCACATAGTGAGCTTCCTGTTACTGAAATTATTGAAGCAGAGGCTTACAAAAGATGGTTTCGAAGGATTTTTGCACTGGGTTGGAAGTTAGACCTTATGATTTCTAAGGTCCCTTCCAACTAAAGGCTGTATGATCCAGGCAAGGAACTCTAATAGTTTAAATTCTGGTTTGCCTTCCTTTGCATGAAAAAAAATCAACTGATTTGTTTATGCAGGTAGGATTTCCTATTGATATGAATATTTTTCATTTTTATCAATAGATATTTATCAAACCCCTATTATGTGCCCAGTCGTGTTATGTAAGGAGGATATAACAATAATTAGAGATGGGTCTTATCTATATTGACAAAATAAGTATGAGAGAGATAGGACACTGGATGGTTTTCATTTATATATTTCTATATTCCAGAACAATGTGAATTCTATGTTATTATAAATGAAAAATGTTAGTAATATTAGAATATAAAATATGAAACCTAATTAAAAAATAACAGTGTAACATGTTAAACAGTCTAGAAGATGATATAATAAAATTATATGCAATCAGGTACTAATGACAAAATAAAGAACAAATTATTTAATTTTATTAAAAATTTCCAATTTATAACCAAAATATACAACCACTACATTTAAAATCAGTTTGTACACTCACAGTTAAAGTGCTAAGTAAAAACATTTACAAAAACTGACATCAGTCTACTGTAAACAAAATAAATCTACAAGAGCAGAGTGCAAAGCACATCCAGCTAATGTGAAAGTACAGTTCATGCTCTAATCAAGTGCACTTGCCCTATACATATCTCAACAACAGTAACTTTCCCACTCACTCGGAAATGAATGAACAATTTTAAATACATAAAAAAGAAACATGAAGAACTAATGCCACAAAATACAAGTCTTTAGCATAAACACTTTCTAACTAGATGCTTATATGATAAAAGCAAGATTAAGATTTTAGAATCAATTTTAGAATCACCTTATCAATTTAATTCAGAATACCATTTGAAAACTAAATTGCCAAGTGCCAGGTGTTTAAAAATGATAGTTTTTTTAAATAATGAAAAAGGCATATTGTTTCTACCTTTGTATCTCTTGAAAAGAGGAGGAGGTGGTGGTCATGTTAATAGCAAAATGAGGAAAGATATTTTTCTATACTAAATGAGCAGAGATGGAAGATAGATAGGCCTAGCTGGATGGTAGAAAAAACTGAGACTGAAATACAAAGTCTTAAAAGAGTGTGCGTGATGGATATCTAAAATGCTTCTGATGTAGCTCTTGAACTGAAAAACAGAGGATCAGCAAGGCCCTGACTTCAATGACTCAAAGATCTAAATGACTAGCTCCCCTCCTCAAGGTCACTGAAGATATACAGCACTTTCAGACATCACATGGGTTCAGGGAAAGAGAAAGAGATTCCCAAGTTAGGTCACTTAATGGTATTTCTTGCCTCAAAAGCTTAATATTCTAACTGATAGTAATTTGTGTTAATAGCAATGTGTTTGTCTTTAATGCAGATTTATCTTTAAGAGGAATAAAAGGGCTATAGTCACTAACACTTGAACATGAATTAAAGCAAATTTCCTTCTTCTTAACACTTGAAGATAGATTATACTTCAGAAGTATTGATAAGGAAAACTAGGGATAGAAGGCAGGTAGGAAGGTCTTGAGCAATGTAGCATTTGAGGAATAGGCCAGATGGAGAGAGTATGTACCTGGGCAGGGCTCAGGGTATCACTAGAAAGAAGTGTACCAAGCAGTTATTGAGAGATCCAAATCAACTTTCTCCACTATAAAAGTATATCTAAAACTGAGACATCTAGATTAATATGGAGTACACTAGATCAGCTCTTGTTGGCTAATCTGTTGCCCTTATTATTCATAATAATAATATTTATATGAAGAGAAGTAGTGTGAGCTTAGAACAATCCAATTTACAACCTCTAAGATAATAGCTCTTCTAAAATTCTGAGTTTCCTGTGGAGGAGCTTCGTATTTTTTACATGCATTTTTAAATTCATATACTTTTAGTATATTCAACAGTATTCATTATTTTAGAAGGCCTACCAAGAAGGTGAAATTCTATGGCTAGCAAAATTTGAGTTCATTGTACACATTGTGTGTGTGTGTGGGGGGGGGTACTTATTTTGCCTCTAAATGATATTTACAGACTAATCAATTGATATATGATAATCTCCTGGGATCTGAAAGTTTTTATGTAACTTACATATTCCCAAAAGGTATCTGCTTCAATTACTACAATCATTTTGTTTAAATATCTTTAAAACTAAGCAATTTAACTACAAAACAAAGCAGAAATTTCCTGTGGTTATCTACAGTTTGCATCTCCTTCATAAAGTCACTGATAGGTTGATAAGAGGAGTTGGAATGGGAAGTCAATATACTTGTTCTAAAAGATTGTTTGCTTCTTTCTTGAATATGTATTATGAAATTGCAAACATTTGATCACTTTTGACAAACAAAACCAGCAATTTCACAGAGTTCAGAATAATACTATTCAACTATGATGACAGTATATATCTCCTTAAACTGTTTTTTTCTGAGAATCAGGCCATCTACAAAGGGTTTTCTGCTGAGATGACCATAATAACCTAATATACACTAAGAAAACAAGACAAAACAAAGGCTCTCACACACACACACACACATACAAGCTCACATTAAGTAAAAGTGAGCTTCAGGTATCACATATTATAGACAGTGAAATAACTAATAGCTATTATTAATTATAGACACATATATTTATATAAATAATCCCCTAAATTCACTATCAGATTAAAATACAGCAAAGTCAGTATTTTCTAAGTTAAACAATTTTAAATTAGAAGAAACAGTTTCCATAGCTCTTTCAAATAACAAAAATAAGACAATTTAATAGCTTTTGAGTGTCAAATGAACTTCTCTTTTTGGGGCTGGGGAAATCAATGGTGGTGGTAATATCTTTATCGTACCAAAGTAAATGTCTAAACTGCAGTCACTCCTTCACAATATGTAATACTTTGAAACTTCAATGAAAAAATAAAACTCTCAAAAATAAAATTTTGCATTTGAAAAAAAGCAGAAAAGTTGAAGTTGGTGTTAAAGATATGTGAAATGGAATAATTCTAGAGAAGTTAATTTTTTTTAAAAAGATGAATGATAAAGAATTCAGATTTACTCTGATAACTCACAGCAAAGGCCGAGATAGCACCTGATGACAAGAGAACTTCCAGACTAATATTTTCAAAATGAGAGAATCCTTTTTATGATTAAAAAAAATAATTTTAAGTTCACATATAAAGAAAATACAGTATTTTCAAGTACATATTCACCTCAGTTCAATGTAAAGAACTTGTGTTGATTTTATCCCAGAAATATAGAATTATTTCTTATTAAATGTTTCTGCCGACAGGAGTAGTTCAGGGAAAAATTATCTGAGGCAGGGCTAAGGGAGTAAAGGAAGACAATTATAAATGTTCTTTTCAAAACTGGGGAGGGGAGAAGTAGTTAGAGAAATAGAAAAATGGTGGATGGATAAATACAAATTAAATCACGCTAGGATTATCTGCTTTATCTTACAGAATCTCCCATTATCGAAACCCAGAAAATCTTCAATGAAATGTTGGGACCTCAGATTCAAGTTTAACAAATGTAGTAACAAAACATGCAGAGCCAGAGAACTGAAAATAGAGGTTTGTTTTTTTTTTTCCTTTACAGGCAATTACAAAATAATATTGTAACATAGCTATGCCTAAATGAGAGAACCTGGTCATCTAATTTAATTTCTGGAAGCCAGGAAAGTTATCTGATACAGTGAACTGACCAAAGACAAGGAATCAAGCATAGCCAAAGAACACATCAGAAACCAGTACATTTTCCTACATCAACTTTCCATTCTTCTTCCCTACCCATCAGACACCAAACCCAATACCTTGATTATAAATCTATAGACCAATGTGTTCAATAGGTTGATATGAGCTAATGCAGATAATCAGCGAAAGACAAAGATCTTTAAAAGTAACAGGAACCTCCTTGGCCTGGTTCTCAGAGAACACAAATGTACAAGAGAACTCTGCTGAGAGATGGTACTAATGGAATCTCTACATCCTATTAGATAGTTAAGGAGGCTTTATGAAAACATCTTCTGCATAGCCAGAAAAAAAATTAAAAATAACCACATTTATCTCTAATAATTTAGAGCAGGACATTGCTCATGGCAATCTGGCAACTATACTTATTCAATGAATCTAAGAACATTTTAAGAATAATTATTGAGCAGAAAAATTTCAATCCACTCCTCTGAAATGACTTTTACATTTTATAATCATTGTAATGTTGGTAAAACCTGAGAGCTTTTAAATTAGCTATATGGGCCAGTGCTGTCACTGCTTTGTTCACTAATTTTATCATGAATACATTTTGTTTAAAGTTTAGGCTAACTAGCTATATTCATATTTAAGAGAACAAACACCACAAAATTTTATGTCATTTTTCTCCTGTATATCAGTTTTAAGGTGCTTATGTTGGTGCTTTAGGAGACTTTTCCTATGGGGAAAAAAAAGATCATGTCAATTATTTGTAACCTTTCTTTCACTTTTATTTCTTTAAACATTTATTATCTGTAATATAATTTCCTCCTTAAAATTACTCAAAATCATAACTGGAAAACGAAGTTAATAATATATCTGAATCCTAACAATTTAAGTATAGATTGCATTAACAGTACAGGCTGACCTAGTAAATATAGTTCATGGGAAGAATAACAAGGATAAAAGTAAGCCAGAATAATGACTACAAAATGGTAAGGGACAACCAAATTACAGGCAGGTGGAATTTGAAACACTACCTAATCTAAGCCCCTTGTTTTCTTTCATTTACAGATGAGAAAACCTGAGGTCCCAAGAGGTAAAATTTCAAAGTTACAAAGCTCATTGAAAACAGAGGCAATACTAGAAATCAGGTCTCCTGACTCAAAATTCTGTGGTATTTAAAAAATAACATAATGCATTGGTACTAAGCATTAGGGAAAGAAATCTGCCAATTCAGAAAACAGAAATTATGAAGCTCTAAAGTTTTTCTTTTAAGTCAATAAGCACAACACAAAGAAATATTTGCAAGTTAGCAATATACACAAGCTGACTTATTATATAACAAAAACCTTAGGGCTGCTACAACAATAATAATAAAGTAGTTCACCCTACTTCAGGAAATATGATAAAATAACAAACTGAAAAATATCATTGTCTTATAAATACTAAAGTTACTAGTAAATGGTAATTACCACAATAGAACACTGAATCTTCAAATTCTGAATTATTACAAAGTAAAAAACTTATTTATCAGGGAAAACTGGTGACAGTAGCCAATAAAATGAGAATAAATTAAGAGCAATGCTAGCATACCAATGAAAATGTCCAAGAAAGGACACAATAGATGTCCTGAGATAAATGATCATTTAAAAAAGATAATCTGAAGGGAACTATTCTTTAATGCATTTAAAAAGACTGAACTACTCTCTTTTGTAGGAAGTAATGTATCAGTGTGGGATTTGACTAAAATATAAGTGACACTTTACTTTCTTTTATCTTTATGGCAACAAAATTTTATTTTCTAATTAGAGATCATGGAATAACTATTAACTTATTATATTAAATCTGCAAATCAACCAAATGGGAATGTCCAAGAAATGGCTGGTTTTAGGTGGACCGTAACATTTTCTTTCCTAGAAGATTCTGGATCTTGGGAGAAAATTATAATCCTGTATCAGTTTGACTATTAAAGAAATACAGGATTAAAATTAGAAAAAAATCCCAGGAGACTGTGTACAGTCAGATAAAGGGTAAGGTTGCTTAGTCCTCCTATTCCTTTCCCCCTCATATCACTGGAGCAAAAAAAACTAAATTATGAAGAGATGTCAATGTAATTCTTTTCATATAAAACAGAAGTGACTTAAGAATAATGTATAAATGCGGCTACTGGGAAACAAATGGATTGAATACAAACACTTTATTTTAATCTGAAAAGGCGTAAGTTTAGAAGAATCATGAATTCCTTTGTAAATCTAGGTTCCATAAAAATGCTCTTTTGTGTGTCGATGTGTGGAAAAGAATGGCGAAATCCTTACTTTATGTAGGTTTAAAAAATTATATATACAAACAGACAATTAAGATAATGTTACAACTTAAAATTTAAAGTTTTGCCATGATGAATATCAAGTTATGGTTATTAACTTTTTAAAATTTGTTCTTAATCAGAAAGAATTAGGCACATGAAAGTCCTCAAAGGAAAAAAAGTTATAGGGTCTATACTGTTTATATTTTTCTTGTAAGTTTCAATGGAGTCAATTTATTTAATTTCATATCAGAAGAAAAATATAATGGAGATCCCCAAATTCCTGTTGAGAGTGACCTACAAATTTAACTGTATAAATTTGAGATCATGCTCTGTTATACATATATTAAACAGCTAACACAGTTTAAGGGCATAGCTACTCTTGAAAAAGAACCTCATTTTTAAAAGGTTAATTGAATTGTTGACTCAAAGATTATACCAAACGAATAATGGTCTAATTGCCTACTTTGTTGTTGCTGCTAAATACTACTGAAGACCATATCCTTGTTTTCTATAACCCCCAAGTTCTAACAAAAACAAATAATATCCGTAGAGCCATTTACAGGTTACAGAGCACGATAACACATGTTATCTCATTTGATCCTTACAACCAAAGTCCAGTGAGGTAGGTTTGGGGACCAAAAATTACCTTATCCTCATTTTAGACTGAAGAAATGGGAGACTAAATGACCTGTCCAGCTCACATCATAATTATGGGTCTTTGAATTCCAAGCCTAATGGAATTTTCATTGCACTAGACTATGTAAGTCATCCAAGTGATAATATGTAAATATAGCTTTGGCATGTCAAAAGCAGTATAAATATCATCATAATGAAATTTTGGTATGTTACTGTTTTCTAAGCTCTGGCCAATGATCCACTAAAATTTTTTTTTTAAGTAGTTCCTTTTATATCACAGGGATATAGCCCCACCAAGATAGTTACAACTTGTTATATCCAGCTCTTATCACAAAGAAACTAATGAGGTAGGCTAAAACGTAGTAAATTTTTTCTAAATTAAAGAGATTCTTAGAATTTTCATACATCTGCTCTAAGAAGCTGAAAATCATTACTAATAAAGGTTTGCTTGAATGTTCATTTACCCAACTAGTCTACAAAGATCTAACTTAACATAAAACCAACAAGAGCTTAAATACTTCTAAGAATTGCTATTCACCTTTTAAAATTAATAAAGTGTTGGTACAAGTTTGTGTATATATTTCTTGCGCAAGTTACGTATTTATTACTTGCCACATGTTATTCTGGTAAAGCAGAGACTTCATTTCACTCAATTTAAATTTAGATCCTTCAAATTCCTTTGAGGTGAGAATCTCACTACTAAGGCTAAAAGTGAGTTTTATGACATGTGTTGTTCATTCATAAATATTTATTGAAAAACCTACTATATACTAAGCACTTTGTAGTTGTGATTAATCAATTTTTCTTTGAAACCAATTATTGTTTTGAGCTTAATATTATCTTTTGCTTTAATTATTGAACAAATTAAACAGTATTGGTGAAATCGAAGTACTTTTTGAAAGCCTCTTGATTATATATTAACATTTTAGAGAGAACTATTATTTTCTCAGTTGTCAGCTGTATAAATAAAATACTAAACATTATCACATGCCAATCAAAACACAAATTAAAGTTAAACAGATGGTAAGAAAGCTGTCCCAACTTGTTCAAGTTGGTTTAAAGGAACTGAGACTTTGAAATTGCTGGTTTGCCATAGTTCTTTAACTGTTTCTTAAAAAAAAATTCTTAATTTAAAGCACCAGTTTGATAAATAACATGACCCGAACTAAATACTGTATCTAAAACGATGCATTGATGATATTAAATAAATTTTGTGGAGCAAAATTAAGATACTTAAAGTAACTGAAATGTCAACATAGCATTTACATATATGCTGACAGTGAGTTTAACAAAGAAGATAAAATGCATATATAAAAAATAGGGAGCACAAAGTTAAGATATTCATAACTGTCTACACTTGGCCTACTTGTACAAGAAAATCAATTAACATTTTGGCAATTGATAATATAATGCAGATGGCGATGGATGACAACATCTTTGAGCTCAAACTGGTACCTTCTATTTTAACTTATTTTTGTTTCTGAATGTTTGTTTTGGTCCCCTCATGCTGTTCTCAGGGGAGATTCTCAGAAAAAAAGCCTTATGAATTACTAAGTTACTGCATAAATGAGTTGTTGTAAATTTGGCCTTCAGAGGAAAGGTTTACTAATTGTCAGTTATGAGGGAAATTAGAGTCTGCCTGTCTAGTACTAACTCCAGTTCCAAGGAGAAAGACGATGAAGACAGAGGAAAAAGAAAAATGCTTTGGGGCTAAATGTTCAAATATGTTCTATAAAGAGCTAATCATAAACAATAAGACATATGTACTTTGAAAAAATATGACATACAAATTATCAGAAAACTGATTTTTGCACTTGATGAAAGCCTTTTTTTTCAACACCTAATTTCTTGGTATTTTTTATTTTAAAGGAGAGGAAAAAAGTACACATGAATTAAACACATGTCAAGGAATGTACTACAGTAGCCCTCAAACAAATCTCTTAAATCCTTAATAATCTTAATCCCTTATATTTCATAATGCTTTACAGTTTTCAAAAAGCTTTCATATGATTTTTCATGTGATCCCCATTTGACAACTTTGTGAGGTAAGTACTTATTTTCTATCTTCATTTATAAACAAGGGAACTGAGGCTCAGAGAAATTTACTTGTTAAAGGTGACAAAACTGGCGTATGACAAAGCCAGGCCTCTCTAGAGTCTTGGAATATTTTCCGAAGTGTGATTCTTGGATTACCTGCATTAAGAATCACCTGTAGTATTTTTAGAACTACAGACTTTAAAATTGGACTTTACTTACTGAATATGAATCTTTAGGGGTGGGGCCCCAAATTCCACATTTATAATGGACAATAAAATGAAGAAAAGTTGTATATCAGGTAATGATACAAAAGCACAACATTGAGTCCAGCTAGATATTTATGTGATATAATATGATGCCATCAGCTCATTATCAGGCGGCAAGTTAGTTTTAAACAGCCTGCAGCCTGGCTGCAGATCAGAATCACCTAGAAAGCTTTTTAAAAAAAACTGCTAATTCTCCTCTGAATGAGAGGAAGGTGTTGAGCATCAGAAGTTCCGCAAGGGATTCTTATCTATAGTCAGGGCTGAGGACCACTTGTTTAAATACGCTTTTCTATAAAACACATCCAGCATTTTCCACAATTTTTCTTTCCCTTCTAAGCAATTTCATGCCTAATAAAGTTTGCAGTTTTTATTGTAAATTGTTTAAACAGTACACGACAAAATGTCAAACATTTTTGAATTGATATTGGTAAGACTAAATATTATACTTCACAGCAAGACTAATCATGCTTCATTTAGTTACAATGATTTTCAAATACCTCAATCACCACTTTGGACTTAGGTTATATATATTTCAACTGTAAAAAAAAAAAGGTCCAGAATCTGAAAACAAGAATGTGGGGCAAAAAGCTGTAGCCTAATGGCTACTGGGCAATGCAAATGCAGACAATCAAGTCACTGATAGGAGGGGCCTGGGTACCACGATCTGGTGGCTTTGGCAAGATCACATCTCACTGTAGAAAAATACAACAAAGAATATAGAGAAAACATTTTGTCATTTTGTAATTGTGATTCCCACAAAAAAGTTTATAATGTGTGATGTTTCTCTTATTACATGCCTCCATGGTACAGATCTGAACATGAAGTTCTCTGTGAATCAATACTACTACATGGGAAAAGATGACTACAAATTAAACTTCTTCCACCATGCATATGGTTAAGTTATAAAAACATAGCCAGTAAAAGTAATATTTACAAAAGTAATAAAGAGCACAATTATAGAGAAAAAATGTCCATCTCCACCTTTTATTCCATTGCAAATCCTAATCCTGTATGTCTCTGGATGAAGATTATTTTGATAGAATTTTTAAAGAGCCTTCAGTAGACTATTCAGATTCTTCCGCTGATCTTATATCCTATTAGCTAAAATACCCTTGCTGATTTATCAACTTCTCCGACAGTTTAAAAACATAGTTCTTCTTTACTTAGTGGAAAGAAAACTACAAAGTCCAACTATTCATCTGAGAAATAAGCCTTGCATAGAAAATTTCCTTAATTCTGAAATTTTGTTTTATTAATACAACTACCAGAATGTTATCTCACAACTAGTTGATATCATATGAAAGTTCACTACAAAGCAGTCACCACACATTTAGGGTTTTTCTAAATATAAAATAAGTGGGTTTATAAAAATGCTTACCAGACAAATAATTATCTCTTCATAACCTAGAAATAAGAATTATTTATGTGATGATATAATTATTAGCATTTTTGATGCCTTGATGTTCCAAGTTTGATGCAATATAAAAAGTAAAAGTTTACTTTTCCAATGGACACAATCTGCACCTGACTGAAAGCATAACAGTGAGTTACAGCAATCAGTCAAGCAAAGGCAAAGAATAAAGTCTGCTTTTTAAATAGCGCAAGTTTTCCACCTTCGGACAATTTAAGCACTGGTTCCATCTTCTTCAATAACCCGATTCATGCTGGTACCGTGGGTGATGTGAGTCATGGGATTATTACTGAGGTCTCTGATGCTGCTATGTCGGGACTGTTCATTGAGCCGGTGAGAGCTACTGTGCCTCGAGTGATCCGTCAGTCGTGACATGCTGCCGTGAGGTAGTCTCTCTTCCATTCCTCTGTAACTGCAGGGAGTGTACCTAACACACAAGAGTTTATTTTGAAGCAGGTAACAGAACACACCAGAAAACTAAGAACTGTCATGAAAATGCCTCATTACGTAAAATGATTAGGAAACCAACAAGTGAAAAAGTAACAACCAACTTTTGATGATTTTACAGTAATTTCAAAAAGTAGACTTATTCACATGGTTGACCAGAAAGGGAGAAACCCATCTCATTAAATTCAGAATTAAGGTCTTATTCTTTGCAAAGAGACAGAAGCTAAGGTTAAATAGAGCTGACTGATATAGAGCTACCTGCAAAATATGGATACTTTCCACATTCAAATGAATTTTGGATTATGAGGTGGGTTCTGGCAGAGGAGGAACAAGAATAGAAGAAATAGGGCATTGACCCAGGGAGTCTATAAGGCTGGTTATAATTAGTAGTACAACAAACTCAAATTTTACTGAAAGACTAGGGTTGAAAGAGGGAGCATATGAAATTAGAGGAGAAATTAGTGTAACCTAAAAAAAAAGGTGAATGAATTGTCAAGCAATGATGACAGTATGTGCCGACAGCTTCTTTCTAGATATCCCAGTCAACAGCTGAACAACTACCTAATTACTTTTCATTAGGGCTTGAGGCTGTGAAGATGCTATTTCATAAAAGCTACATCTATTTAAATATTCTAGTAACAACCTCATAACATTTGTAACCTATATTCCAGATAAAGCAAATTCTCTCCTTACCCCTAGCCCAAGACCCAGCTTTTGAGAAGTACAATGTATGTGAACTGTGTTACACTGCGTATTGTAGGCAGGCAGTCTTCTCTCCATCATTGTGTTTATCTTGAAAGACAACAGTGGGAGCATCAGAGATAAGAAAACACACTTACATATACCTCTTTGTAAAAAAGTAATTTAGGATAACAAAGCTCAAAGAAAATGTAACTGAATATAATTTATAACTTTAATTAACATATTAAATTTTACTTTAATACTGCTAAAATTAAAAAGGATATAGCAGGCCATTCCTTTTTAAAATAGTCAATGGGGGGGCACGTAGGTGGCTCAGATGGTTGGTTAAGTGACTGACTTCGGCTCAGATCATGATCCTGGAGTCCCAGGATCAAGTCCCGCATAGAGCTCCCTGCTCAGCAGGGAGTCTCGTTCTCCCTCTGAACCTCCCCCCTCTTGTGCTCTCTCTCTCATTCTCTCTCAAATAAATAAATAAAATTAAAAAAAAAATAGTCATCAGAGGTGCCTGCATGGCTCAGTTGGTTGAGCGTCTGACTCTTGGTTTTGGCTTAGGTTGTGATCTCATGGTTGTGAGATCAGCCCTGCGTGGGGCTCCATGCCCAGCATGGAGGCTGCTTAAGATTCTCTCTCTCCCTCTGACCCTTTCCCCACCCCATCCCCTGCTCACATGTGTGCTTGTTCTCTCTCTAAAAAATAAATTTTTTTTTGTTTTTTTTTTTTAAGATTTTATTTATTTATTTGAGACAGAGAGAATGAGAGACAGAGAGCATGAGAAGGAGGAAGGTCAGAGGGAGAAGCAGACTCCCTGCCGAGCAGGGAGCCCGATGCGGGACTCGATCCCAGGACTCCAGAATCATGACCTGAGCTGAAGGCAGTTGCTTAACCAACTGAGCCACCCAGGCGCCCTAAAAAATAAATTTTTAAAAATGGTCATCAAAAGAATGAATCAAGCAGCTGAAGACCTATTGGCTGTCAAAATCATTCATTTATCATTTCTTCATAATAATTACAAATTTCATGACTCAATATGAATCATTTATAAAATTTAAAGATTTTAAAGACTGGTTCATACACTACTGAGGTAATCCAGTTTTATAGAAGTGCTTGTCAAATGTTTTCATCAGATCACAGTTAAAAAATTGAGAAGCCCTGGGATACCTGGGTAGCTCAGTGGGTTAAGCATGTGCCTTCAGCTCAGGTCACGATCCCAGGGTTCTGGGATGTGGCCTAGCTACAGGCTCCCTGCTCAGTGGGGAGCCTGCTTCTCTATCTGCCCCTCCCCCCAGCACATGATCTTTCTCCCTCAAATAAGTATTTTTTTTAAAAATTGAGAAGTCCTTTTATTTATTTATTTTTTTATTAAAAGATTTATCCATTTATTTTAGAGAGAAAGAGTGAGAGAGCACACAAGTGGGGGGAGGGGCAGGAGAGAAGCAGACCCCCTGCTCAGTGTGGAGCCCCCACATGGCTTGATCTCATGAACCCAAGATCATGACCTGAGACAGAACCAAGAGTTGCATGCCCAACCTCTGGAGCCACCCAGACGCCCCTATTTTTTAGTTTTTTAAAGATTTTTTTTCTTTTTTTAAAATACTTATTTATTTGACAGAGAGAGACACAGCGAGAGAGGGAACACAAGCAGGGGGAGAGGGAGCCACCCAGGTGCCCTAAAGATTTTATTTTATTTTTATTTTTATTAAAGATTTATTTATTTATTTGAGAGAGCGAGAATGAGAGAGATAGAGAGTACATGAGAGGGGGGAGGGTTAGAGGGAGAAGCAGGCTCCTCGCTGAGCAGGGAGCCCGATGCGGGACTCGATCCCAGGACTCCAGGATCATGACCTGAGCCGAAGGCAGTCGCTTAACCAACTGAGCCACCCAGGCGCCCCTAAAGATTTTATTTTTAAGTAATCTCTACCCTCAGCATGGGACTTGAACTCACAACCCTGAGACCAAGAGTTGTGTGCTCCACCAACTGAGGCAGCAGGGTGCCTCAGAAGTCCTTTTAAAATGATAAAAGAAAGCATGTCTTTTGTTTTCAGTCTGAATAAAGCAAAAAAAAATTTAAGAATGATAAGATGCATTTTAAATATTTTTAAAATTTCTTATATTAGTAGGTAAAAGAGCATTTAATTCTTTTTTTTTTTTTTAACTAACATCTAATGTATTATTTGTTTCATGGGTACAGGTCTGTGATTCATCAGTCTTACACAATTCACAGCACTCACCATAGCACATACCCTCCCCAATGTCTATCACCCAGCCACCCTATCCCTCCCACCCCCCACCACTCCAGCAACCCTGTTTGTTTCCTGAGGTTAAGAGTCTCTTATGGTTTGTCTCCCTCTCTGGTTTTGTCTTGTTTCATTTTTCCCTCCCTTCCCCTACGATCCTGTCTTGTTTCTCAAATTCCTCATATCAGTGAGATCATATGATACTTGTCTTTCTCTGATTGACTTATTTCGCTTATTTCTAGTTCCATCCATGTAGTTGCAAAAGGCAAGATTTCATCTTTTTGATGAATGCATAATATTCCATTGTGTATATATACACCACATCTTCTTTATCCATTCATCTGTTGATGGACATCTGGGCTCTTTCCATAGTTTGGCTATTGTGGACATTGCTGCTATAAACACTGGGGTGCACGTGCCCCTTCGGATCCCTACTTTTGTATCTTTGGGGTAAATACCCAGTAGTGCAATTGCTGGGTCGTCGGGTAGCTCTATTTTCAACTGTTTGAGGAACCTCCATACTGTTTTCCAGAGTGGCTGCACCAGCTTGCATTCCCATCAACAGTGTAGGAGGTTCCCCTTTCTCCACATCCTCGCCAACATCTGTCGTTTCCTGACTTGTTAATTTTCGCCATTCTGACTGGTGTGAGGTGGTATCTCATTGAGGTTT
>NC_138370.1:41897743-41992494 GCF_054177405.1 Leptonychotes weddellii | reverse complement strand
ATTGGCTGCTCCTACATTAGGGGCATAGATATTTACAATTGTTAGATCTTCTTGTTGGATAGACCCTTTAAGTAGGATATAGTGTCCTTCCTCATCTCTTATTACAGTCTTTGGTTTAAAATCTAATTTGTCTGATATAAGGATTGCCACCCCAGCTTTCTTTTGATGTCCATTAGCACGGTAAATTGTTTTCCACCCCCACACTTTAAATCTGGAGGTGTCTTTGGGTCTAAAATGAGTCTCTTGCAGACAGCATATCAATGGGTCTTGTTTTTTAATCCAATCTGATACCCCGTGTCTTTTGATTGGGGCATTTAGCCCATTTACATTCAGGGTAACTACTGAAAGATAGGAATTTAGTGCCATTGTATTTGCCTGTAAGGTGACTGTTACTGTATATTGTCTGTGTTCCTTCCTGGTCTATGTTACTTTTAGGCTCTCTCTTTGCTTAGAGGACCCCCTTCAATATTTCTCTTAGTTTTTGTTTAATCTGGAAGCTTTTTATCTCTCCTTCTATTTTCAATGACAGCCTAGATGGATATAGTATTCTTGGCTGCATATTTTTCTCTTTTAGTGCTCTGAATATATCATGCCAGTCCTTTCTGGCCTGCCAGGTCTCTGTGGATAGGTCTGTTGCCAATCTAATGTTTCTACCATTGTAGGTTACAGACCTCTTGTCCCAAGCTGCTTTCAGGATTTTCTCTTTGTCTCTGAGATTTGTGAGTTTTACTATTAGATGTCGGGTGTTGACCTATTTTTATTGATTTTGAGGGAGAATTCTCTGTGCCTCCTGGATTTTGATGCCAAAGTGCTTCCTTTCCCAAATTAGGGAAGTTCTCCGCTGTAATTTGCTCTAATATACCTTCTGCCCCTCTCTCTCTTTCTTCTTCTGGGATCCCAATTATTCTAATATTGTTTTGTCTTATGGTATCACTTACCTCTCGAATTCTGCCCTCATAATTCAGTAGTTGTTTATCTCTCTTTTTCTCAGCTTCTTTATTCTCCATCATTTGGTCTTCTATATCACTAATTGTCTCTTGTGCCTCATTTATCCTAGCAGTTAGAGCCTCCATTTTTTATTGCACCTCATTAATAGCCTTTTTGATTTCGACTTGATTAGATATTAGTTCTTTTATTTCTCCAGAAAGGGTTCTTTAGTATCTTTAATGCTTTTTTCAAGCCCATCTTTATAATCGTCATTCTGAACTCTAGTTCCGACATCTTACTAATGTCTGTATTGATTAGGTCCCTGGCAGTCAGTACTGCCTCTTGTTCTTTTTTTTTTGAGGTGAGTTTTTCCATCTTGTCATTTTGTCCAGAGGAGAATAGATGAATGAGAGAACAAAATGCTAAAAGGTTAACAACAATCCCAGAAAAATATACACTTCCAGAAAGTGGTCACTTTTCTGTTCATAGAATTGCTGCTATTCTTTTCTTCAATCTCCTGTTGAGTTTGTAGGTGTTCAGAATGGTTTGATAACTAGCTGAATTCCTGGGACCAGACGAAATTTAGGTCTCCTACTCCTCCACCATCTTGCTTCTCCCCCCAAGAACATTTAATTCTTATCTATTAAAAGATATTTCACATTCAAGACAAATAGTTTTAAATTTGATTTGTATATTTTGGTAAAATAATTACACTGTTTGCAAATGAAAATATTTCAGAATGAGATTATTCTAGTTAATAATTATTATTTTGCATCATGATTATTGTCCTAAATTAGGTGAAAGATTTTTCCAAATATAACTTGCCAGGTAATTTGGAGATCTTTCACCTCTCAAATGACTTCAAAAGCATCTATTTCAAATAAATATGGCAAATGAAAAAAGCCAACTATGATACAGTTTAATGAATGATATCAAAGTAATTAAAAAATAAAAACAAATCATTATTTAAATATATTAATTGGGTATTTTCTAAAATAAAACCTAAATCTTTGAGTTTAACAAATTAAGACTCAAAAGATACATTTTTCATAGAAAAAAATTACTATATTGAGTTCTTATGTTGATTTATTTAAATGAAATATAAGGTTATCACAAAATTCTAGAGTATGAACAACCTGCCCATGGCTAATTAGGAATCAACTACACAGAAAAATAAATTTAATTATAGTGTTTAATCTCAATTGTATATATGGGAATTACCAAATTTATTTATCTTTTGCCAGTCATCTAAACCACTGTGACTGGGGCACCTAGGTGGCACAATCGGTTAAGTGTCTGACTCTTGGTTTTGGCTCAGGTCATTATCTCAGAGTCATGAGATCAAGCCCCACATTGGACTCCACACTCAGCATGGACTCTGCTTAAGACTCTCTCATCCTCTCCCTCTCTCTGCCCTTACCCCCCTGCTCTTTCTCTCTCTCAAAATATTTTTTTAAAAAAACAACACTGTGACCATCTACTCTAATATACAATATAAAAATGTACATTCATTTTAATATAAGTTTAGGCAAAATGATAGGAATGGTTAATTTGCTGAAAAGATAATATGGTGTATTCCAAAGTCAAAATGAAAGAAACTTAAAGATGATTTAATCTTTTTGATTCTCTATACTAGTTGCTGCCATTAATATAAATAATTGAATTAATTTTGGTTTAATCAGTATCTCATTATATTCATTCCCTAGCTTTCCCTTGTTATGTCATCTACTTATCACCTAATCACTCATTCCCAAACCTCCACCTACCTACTCAGCCACTTCCTTTTCTACCCATCCTCTAATCTAACAATTACTTATTCTTTGAAGTTGACATACATGTGTAGGTGTATTTGCCTCAGTCTATTTTATTTCATGAAGCACTGAGATAAATAATTACCCATCAAGGAGTCTGGACTAGAGTGAATATTGAGAAGCAAGGGTGTGTGTGTGCATGTGTGTGTGTGTGTGTGTGTGTGTGATCTCATAATCAGATACCATTAGATGATGAGAAAACAATGGCCAAAAGATAGTGTTAACATATAAACTTAAAAACTGACAGATAAGAAAGAAATTTCCATGAGATGGTTTCTGGAATTATGAAAACCCCTATTTAGACTTTTATGTTCAACATGGTCTCAGAATCTTTCAGATCTGCTCTTACGTTCTGGCTATGGCAGAGGGGCTTAAAATAGGAGTATTCATGTACTACACAGAACACCCTTAGTAGACTGTCATTTTAGTTCTGGGCCCTGAATTCCTGGGAAATGCCCCCGTTTCTTTTCTTTTCTTCTTTTTTTTAAGTAATCCCTATACCCAACGTGGGGCTCCAACTCACAAATCCAAGATCAAGAGTTGCATGCTCTACCGACTGGGCCAGCCAGGCACCCCTAAATACCCATATTATTTCTTTTCTTTTTTTTTTTTTAAAAACCCACATTATTTCTAAAGTCATTAGTTATTCGACAGATTTGTCTCTTGATAGCTAGACAGACAGACAATACAGACAGATACACAGATAAAGATATATGCCTAGCACTATGCTACATATTATGGGGAAATACAGAGATGTCTGTCACCTAGTTCTCATTCTCCAGAAGTTACAAACTTAGCTGAGAAAAGACAGCTGTATGGAAAATAGGTCATACCCCCAAAAATGATTAAAAAGCAATTAACTGCCATGGATACGGGAATTAAGTAGGCCTTAAAGGATGGGTATAATTTTGATTAAACAGAGAGGTAGGAAAGGCCATTATATGAAGTCATAATTTCTCCTCTGGTTTTCATAACACTATACTTTTATATATTCCTTCATATGTCAATAAGCACTTTCTTTGAATCACATTCTGGCTATTCTTCCTATGTTATTACTACTGTAAGTATTTAAACCAAGGACTCATTCTTGGTCTGTTCTTTTATTATGTTTCAAATAATTCCATCTCATAATTTTAATTATCAGTTACCTTATATTAGTGATTATAAACTTTCTTATCTAAACTCCAGTTCCATTCAGATTACAGAGGCTGAAATACTCTATATTTCATTGCCTTCAGAAATTCTCTACTCAGTATGAATTTATCTTTTATTACCATTCATTTACCCTATATATTTCCTCTAAGATATTTTCATAGGCCAATCTGATCTTTCCCTTATAAAGTTCTATAACATCAATCATCTCTAACACTCACTGTTTTAATTATATGCTGACTTGCACTATTATGTAATTGGCTCTTAGGTAAATATGTCTTATCTTTCCTATAAGATTATGCTCCTAGGGGCGCCTGGGTGGCTCAGCTGGTTGAGCATCTGCCTTTGGCTCAGGTCATGATCCTGGGGTTCTGGGATCGAGCCCCACATTGGGCTCCATGATAAGCAGGGAGCCTACTTCTCCCTCTCCCCCTGCTGCTCATTCTGCTTCTGCTCTCTCTCTGTCAAATAAATGGGTGACATCTTAAAAAAAAAAAAAAAAGATCATGCTCCTACAATGCAGAAATTATACCTCACCTCACCTTTCTTTCTTCTATATAACTATACACAGAATGCCACATGCAAAGGTGTATTGTAATTGTTCTTCCTTATTGAAAAGGATGAGGCTAATAATGTCAAATGTCAAATAATGCTGAGAGTTAGTTCATAGAGGGTGGTGTTGACAAAACATATTCTAAAAGACTCTCAGATCCCCTCCCTCCTTATGAATATCTTAAGATAGGACCCATAAATTACTGCAGAAACTTCCCAACTGGGATTACTTACAATCTTCTCTCCTATGCTGTTGCCAAAGTGATCTTTCTAAAACAAATCCGATTTTATTACCTCAAGGCCTCAAGTCCTTTAATAGTTTCTTATTGCTGTCAGGAAGAAAATCCAAACTCCTCAGCATGTTTCATTTGCTCAAGCATATATACTATGCTCTAGCTATCCTCTGGTACCTAACTGCCTGTTTGTCCTCCTTGCTTCCACATATGCTGTTTCCTTGTCTTTAATTTCAACTGCCTCCTCTGCATCCTATTCAAAGTAGAAATCCTGCTTGTGGAGTTTTCTATGACTTTCAATAATAAATTAAATGGTTTTCTTCTCTGGGATCTCAAAGCATTTTGTATATGATTTTATTATACCCATTAAAGTGTATTACAACTGTCTACTCTTCTGTCTTCCATTTTGTGTCCCTAACACTTAGAAGAGCACTTCTCACATAGGAGTGTTGAATGGAAGGAAAAAGGCCAAAAAAATGAAAGGATCTTTGAATGTCGTTAAAAAACAGGTCATTGGTGATGTTAGAAAGTACAGTTTAGGTGGATAAGAAGAAAAAAAAAAAGACTAGATATATACGAAATGAAGGATGGAATAGGTAGAAAGAAAATATTCAACATATTCATTTCAAAAATCTGCAAGAAAAGAAAAAAGAAATGGATGAAAGAAAAAATATCACAAAGAAAGACTGCTTTTTTAAAAACACAGATAGCTGACCAAGTTAGAAGGCAAAAGAAAGCAGTTTGAGAGAAAAAACCAGAAGATTTAAAAAGAGCAAGTACAGAAATCATATCCTATACTCAGAGGACAGAGATGACAGAGAGAAAGGCTAGAATGAGACTGGAAGAATATAAGACAGGTGTTGAAACAGATGTTTCAAAGTAAGCATAGAATACTTTCCATTTCAGGCATTAGAATTTTCATTCTTTTAGTTTCCCAAACTAGAAATCTTAAAAACAAAAACGCCCCAAACCAACGAAACGAAAACACTTTGGCACGTTCCTTCTATCCAGCTATTATTAATCTATAACCAACTATCGTTTCTTCTTTGTACATATCTTTCAAATCAGCTCTTTCTCTCTCCCCCTGACACTACTCTCCTACCTGATAAGCCTTCATCAACTCTCAACTGAATTATTGCAAAGCTCCTAAGAAGTTTCTAATTCTAGTGTCTCCATCATCAAATTTAACAAGAAAACACATCCAGCCTTCTCAAACATTCTCTGTGAAGCTCTCTCTGACCCTGTCTTGGACCAGATTCACTCCCTCCTCCATGTTACTACTGCTCCTACAAAACAGGGGTTGGCAAACTCTGGCTCACTGGCCAACTCTGGCCCCTTCCTATTTTTATAAAGTTTAACTGATAGGTAAATAAATAAAGTTTAATTGGAAAAGCCATTCCCATTCTGACTTTACATATTTATGGCTGTTTTCAGGCTACAATGGCAGAGAAGAATGGTTACAACAGAGACCATATGATCCACAAAACCTAAAATAGACTCTACAATGATACTTTTATTTTACTTTACTTGTTCGCTTATAATAATAATAGAAGTTGATATCAGGTACTTACTGAGATAAGCACTGAAGTAATTACACATATTTTACACATATTATCTCATTTATTCTTTACAACATTCCTTTTTTTTTTTTTTTAAGATTTTATTTATTTATTTGAGAGAGAGAGAGTGCGAGAGTATGACCATGAGCAGGGGTAAGGGCAGAGGGAGAGGGAGAGAGAGAAGCAGACTCCCTGCTGAGCAGTAAGCCCAACATGGGGCTCGATCCCAGGACCCTGAGATCATGACATGAGCTGAAAGCAGACGCTTAACCAACTGAGCCACCCAGGAGCCCCTTTACAACATTCCTAAAGGAGCAGATATTCCTATTTCCATTTTACAGATGAAGAAACTGAGGATTTTCATTCCAGACCCTATGTTTTTAACTACAACACTAATACAGACTATATTCTCTTTCTTGAGTTTGTTAAGAACACAGATCATGCCTAAATCATCTTATTCCCAGAGCCTAGCACAGTGCTTGACATAGTATGTATTCTATAATTGTTTGCTAAATTAATCTTACTAACATATCCACTTTCATGCTGGCCTTCTCCCTGCTCAATACCCTTCGATACCTCTATATTTGCTTATTGCGTCAGGTCTAAACCTCTAAACTCCTCTGACTGGCTTTAAGTCTGACCATAATCCAGGGCAACTATACCTAGCAAAGTTCAAAAAGCTTAATTGTGTCCAACTTCTTCTAGGAGTTTTATGGTTTTGGGTCTCACATTTAGGTCTTTAATCCATTTTGAATTTATTTTTGTGTATGGTGCAAGAAAGTGGCCTGGTTTCATTCTTTTGCATGTTATTGTCCAGTTTTCTCAACACCATTTGTTGAAGAGACCGTCTTTTACCCACTGTATATTCTTGCCTCCTTTGTCGTTGATTAATTGACCATATTGTGTGTGGGTTTATTTTTGGACTCTCTATTCTGTTCCATTGATTTATGTGTCTATTTTTGTGCTAATACCATCTTGTTTTGATTAGTACAGCTTTGTAGTGTATCTTGAAACCTGGGCTTGTGATACCTCCAACTTTGTTCCTCTTTCTCAAGATTGCTTTGGCTATTCAGGGTCTTTTGTAGTTCCATATAAATTTTAGGATTATGTGTTCTAGTTCTGTGAAAACTGCTGTTGGTATTTTGACAGAGATTGCATTAAATCTGTAGATTGTTTTGGGTAGTATGGACATTTTAGCAATACTGGTTCTTCCAATCCTTAAGCATAGACTATCTTTCCATTTGTTGTTCATCTTCAATTTATCTCATCAATGTTCTATAGTTTTTGGAGTATAGGTCTTTTGCCTCTTTGGTTAAGTTTATTCTTAGGTATTTATTATTTTTGGTGCAGATGTAAATGAGATTGTTTCCTAAATTTCTTTTTCTGCTGCTTCATTACTAGTGTACAGAAATGCAACAGATTTCTGTATATTAATTTTGTATCCTGTGACTTTACTGAATTTATTTATCAGCTCTAATAGTTTTCTGGTGGAGTCTTTAGGGTTTTCTATATATAGTATCATGTCATCTGCAAATAGTGAAAGTTTTACTTCTTCAGTACCAATTTGAATGCCTTTGAACATAGACAGTAATCTCTCTGACATCAGCCATAGAAACATTTTTTTATTTTTATTTTTTTTATTTATTTTTTATTTTATTTTATTTTTTTTAAAGATTTTATTTATTTATTTGACAGAGAAAGACACAGCGAGAGAAGGGACACAAACGGGGAGTGGGAGAGGGAGAAGCAGACTCCCTGCCGAGCAGGGAGCCCGATGCGGGACTCGATCCAGGGACTCCAGGATCATGACCTGAGCCGAAGGCAGTCACTTAACCAACTGAGCCACCCAGGCGCCCGAAACATTTTTTTAGATATGTCTCCTCAGGCAAGGGAAACAAAAGCAAAATTAAACTACTGAGATTACACTAAAATAAAAGGCTTTTGCACAGTGAAGGAAACTGTCAACAAACAAGGCAACCTACTGAATGGGAGAAGATATTTGCTAATGATATATTCAATAAGGGGTTAATATCCAAAATATAGAAAGAACTTATACAGTTTAACACTAGAAAAACAAATAATCCAATTAAAAGATGAGCAGAGCAACTGATTAGACATTTTTCCAAAGAAGATATACAGATAGCCAACAGACACATGAATAGATGCTCAATATCACTAATCATCAGGGAAGTACAAATCAACACCACAATGAGGTATCACTATATACGTGTCAGAATGGTTAAAATAAAACAGACAAGAAATAACACATGTTGGTGAAGATGTGGAGAAAAAGGAACCCTAGTGCATTATTGGTAGGAATGCAAACAGGTGTAGCCTCTATGGAAAACAGTATGGAGGTTCCTCAAAAAATTAAAAACAGAATTACCATACGGTCCAGTAATTCCTCTACTGGGTATTTACTCACAGAAAACAAAAATACTAGTTTGAAAAGATATATGCACGCCTATGTTTACTGCAGCATTACTTACAATAGTTAAGATACGGAAGCAACCCAAGTGTCCATCCATACATGAATGGATAAAGAAGATGGGGGTATATATAAAAATAGAAAATTACTCAGCCATAAAAAGAATGAGATTTTGCCATTGGTGACAATATGGATAAACCTAGAAGGTAAAATGCTAAATGAAATAAATCAGACAGAAAAAGACAAATACCATATGATTTCATTCACATGTAGAATTTAAGCAGCAAAATAAATGAACAAACAAAGAAAAAAGAGAGACAAACAAACAGAGAAAAGACTCCTAAATACAGAGAACAAACTGGTGGTTGTCAGAGCGGAGGTGGGTGAGGGAATGGGTGAAACAGATAAAGGAGATTAGTATACTTTTTATGATGAGCACTGAGTAATGTATAGAATTGTTGAATAATTATATTGAATATCTGAAAGTAATATAACACTGTATGTTAATTATACTTCAATTAAAAACACTTTTTTAAATACAAATAATGTCCAACTTCTATTTCAGAATTGGCTACTCTTCCTTCTTAAGCTGTGTGACTCTAATTCAACACATGAAATAAGCTAAGCTACCAGTGAAACTCACCTGCCATCACGGGATCTGTGGAGACTGCCATGGTAGCTGCTTACTTTGCTGTGGACACTCCCTGCTTTGCTTCTCTGATCATCCACCATAGCAAGCTGAGTTGAAGAAGCATGTGTGGATGTTCCTTGAGTGGAAGTTCCTCTTGATTTTCTTATAATAGGAGTATTTGGATCCCTCAGAAGAGACTGAGCAAAATCAGGTTCCTGTAGTACCTGTCGGCTCTCATTCACTATCCTAGAAAACAAATACTAAGTTTAAGATACAGACTAACATCCCTATAGACCAATAAATGTGACACACTGACATTATTCTTGAAATTAATTGCTCTCCAAATAATGTCTTTAGGAGAGATATAAGGTAACACTGTTGACAGAGGAAAGAATTTAACAAAGATCGTGTCAAACTGTACTCTAAAGTGGTATGACGGGAAGAAGCCTGTATTAGAATAAGGAAGTCTGGATTTTAGTTGAATAAATACATGATCTTAAGCAAGTCATTATCCCCTTTCCTTCATTTTCCTCATCTATAAGATGAGGCTATACAATTTCATCATTTCTAAAAAGTCCCTTTCATTTAAAGAAATTTATGATTCTCAAGTACACTGAAATATTACAAAGATATTACAGTTGAGAAATATTTTCTTGCATGGTTTATGGATGTATTGGAGGCCTCACTATAGCACAGATATATATATGTATATATATATATATTTTAAAGATTTATTTATTTTAGAGATAGCGCACGTGCACACACACACATTCAGAGGGAGGGGCAGAGACAGAGAGAGAGAATCTCAAGCAGACTCCCAGTGAGTGTGGAGCCCAATGCGGGGCTCCATCCCACGACCCTGAGATCATGACTGAAGTTGAAATCAAGAGTCGGACACCCAACTGACTGAGCTACCCAGGTGCCCCAACAGATATATTTTTCAACTTGTAAGAACAGTTGTTTAAAGGCTACAATTTGGTTTAATGGTGAAACAGTTGTTCAGTGCTAGAATAAACATGAGTGGTCATAATTAGAACAAAATGTATTAAAAATTAATTTAAGCTAACATAAAATTAATTACCAGACATCTTAAAGGCTTAAGGAAAAAAACTTAAGGAGATGAATTATCGTCAAGAACAAAAGTTTTTAACTATGAAAAGGTTAAAAGCAGATAGATGTTTATGATAATGAACAAAGCAGTAATTAAATTGATAAAAGAGCCAGTTAAATAGTTACAAAGATCAGAGTCTCAGTTTATATAAATGACTATGAGAATCAGAGGTTAAAGTTAAAATCAGATAAATAATTTCATGAAAAAATAAAGCTCCAACATATATAGATTGGATTATACACTGAGAAAGTGCATATATTCTAAATTTTCAGATTACAAAAGGATTGTTGTTACTGCTACTATTTTTAGTGGTGAGGTAGAAGGGCTAAAGGAAGGCTAATACTTGTTGAGTACCCGCATTGTGCCGGGTATTTTACATAAACTCTCCTTTGATCCTTCTTAATAATGTTTTTTTTTTTTTTTAAGATTTTATTTATTTATTTGACAGAGAGAACACAGCGAGAGCGGGAACACAAGCAGGGGGAGTGGGAGAGGGAGAAGCAGGCTTTCCGCGGAGCAGGGAGCCCGATGCGGGGCTCGATCCCAGGACCCTGGGATCATGACCTGAGCTGAAGGCAGATGCTTAACGACTGAGCCACCCAGGCGCCCCCTTAATAATGTTTTTATTATGGAGATCAATGTCCTAAGAGGGTATCTCTAAGAGGATATTATGTATCTATTGTGAACAGATATCTATTAAGAATAAATACTGTGATCTCTGTTTCATAGATGAAAAAACTGAGGTTCTAAAGGATTAAAGAACTTTCCAAAGTCACACAACAAAACCAAGAGTCAGGGATCAAACTTAAGTTTAAATGGCTTAGAAGCACCAGGGTGGCTCGGTCGGTTAAGTGTTCGACTCTTGATTTTGACTCGTGATCTCAGAGCTGTGAAATCCAGCCCCACATTGGGCTCTACCTACACTGGATGTGGAGCCTGCTTGAGATTCTCTCTCTTCCTCTCCCTCTGTCCCTCCCCCCCACTCTTGCGCTCACTCTTAAAAAATGGCTTAAAAGCCAAATGTAATGACAAAATATAATGTTTATAATATTATATATATATGTATATATAACATATGTGTATGTATATGTGTGTGTGTACATATATATCTCCTCAAAGTGTCAAAAACTGGATAGAGGAATGAACAAGTCAAAACAGTTAAAAAAAAAAAAACAAAAACCCAAACAGTATGTTTCTCTGTCATCATTGGCCCTAATCATAGATTCATACATCCCAAGTCAGCCTTGATTGCTGACTTTATTTTCTGAACTTATTTTTAAAACTTGGTTCAAACTGACTTCTGGTCATGCCAAAAATTTAATCCACCTTCAAATGGTAAAGGTTTGTCCCCTCACTTTACAGATAAGAAAACAGAAATTAAGTGATATGATTTAGATAATTCCAAAAGAAGATTTCTAAAAATATTTCAATCAGTGTCAGAATTACTAGTATAAGCACAATCTTAAATGTGGCTTCACTTAGGGGGAAAACACTAATTTGATTAGCATGATTTTAGAAACTAGTCTCTTTGTAGCACAGTACATAATAAGCAAAGATGAGAGTCTAGAGTCAGACTGCTTGGGTCTGAATCTCAATTCTAGCAATCACTATGAAACCCTGATTCCATGCCTCAGTTTCCTTATCTGTAAAATGATGATCTCTCTTACAAGGCTGTTTGAAGGATTAAATGGTTTAATATATATAAAATGCTCAGAACAATGCTTGGAGTATTAAATGTGCTCAATTAATTGGTAACCGTTACTACAATTATTTTATAGTTATTTTTCAAAGGCTAAAGCAGACAAATGCTAGAAATAGCTATGGGATGCTCACACTCTTGAGCTCTAGAATAAGGAGCTCCCACTCCAGCCCAGAGCAGTCCTGGCTTGTCGGATCACAATGACTTTGTTAGGTAGGGATGCATGATCACAGAAAACCAAATAGAAGGGTCTTGGGAGTTCTAACCAGTTTCAAAAGGATTCTGGCCCAATCAGGATCCTCCAAATAACTAGGATGATGCCCTATAAGAGTAGCTTGGGTTTAGTTCTATCTAGAATTTCTAATATAACACTATTATAGAATTGTTTGTGTATGGTCCAGAGATGACCAGGATGTTTAATACAAGCCCTTTCCTCAGTATTATCTTTTACTGTGATTAAAATATATGTAAAAATTTCAAAGAATACACAGATAAATCACAGTAAATCCCACAAGGACGGATATTCCATGAAAGCAGGGACTTGGCCCATTTGTTTGCTACTGCATCCCTGGTATCACAACATTAGTTCATGGCACATAGTAAGTATTCTATAAAGACTTTCTTAAAAAATGAATGCCCAGGAAATACATTTTTGTTGTTGCTGAACAACTCTTATCCCCTTCTTTTCTTCTGTGCTCAATGAAACCTTTACTTAAAGGAGAAATGCATCATCTGATACCCCTAGTAGCAGACTTAGATACAGTAGTAAGAAATATATATTTTAAAATTGGGATTATTTTGTCTCAGTCTAATCTGTGTAACAGAAATGGTTAATTACTGGTAATTTAGAAAATACAGGTTTTGTTAATGAGGCATTTTAAGTTGTATGGGAAAAGTACATTAACCTATATAAGGCACAAGATTTTAAATACCTTAAGAGTTTTATAGGCTATCTTCCAAAACCCATTTTCCATGGACCTTAGTTTAAGTAAAATCATAAGCATATAGACGCCACTAACTTAGAATTTGAGGGAATTCAGGTATAGTGTCTACATAAGATTTAAACTGAGTAAAAATTTTGAAATCATTTGTTCCTTTATGAATACTGCAGGGTCTTGTTTTTGTTCGCTTTATGATTAAAGATTCCATAAATATGCCCTCAAGAGATTGCTTTGGCAAGTCTTGTATTTTACCATGACACTCTAATATGCAGTGTGGCCAACTATGAATTACAATAATTTCTTTAATCATTTTATAATGCATTTAATATCATTTTTCTATTTTGGCTTTAATGTGTACTTTATCATAATGGAATAACATGTTATCTCTTTATATAATTTCTGGTATACTTGGAAGAACAATGGGCAATTGGAAAGGGAAGTCTAACCTAATACTTGTGTGATTTTGGCCAAAGCATTTAATCTCTCTGTGCTCAGTTTTCTCATCTGTTAACACAGAAATAATATATAACAGCCTTCACAGGAATATCAAGAAGATCAAGTAATAATATAAGCATTAATTTGTTTTTAATTTTAAGAAAATTATAATTTAAACTTTTAAAAATAAGATCAGCTTTCCCTCAAATATTCTCAACTAGTAAGGTATAGACCTTAAGCCTGGTTCTACTTGGCTATCTTCTCAGAATCAACTTTTAGCTTTTAATTAATACATGCTACTGTGCTAATCACAACTGGTAGCAGCCGAGGTTACAATCATGTTGAAACACATCCTCCAAATCCAAAGTGTTTTCACATAAGCAATACAAAAATTTTATGTGAATGTGAGGTTTATGAACATTGTGATAATTTCAACTTACTCTTTTTTCCTATGACCATGAAAAAAACTGGCCCATTCAAAGCATGTCTTTTTGCTTCCAACCCAAAAAATGGAGGGAATACCAACTATGAGAGCCATCAGGTATTTCATCAGAAAGAGAATCAGGTCTGGACGACTCATTTGAGTAACCTACAAGAAGGGAAAGAAAAATATCTTAAATATATAAAAAGAACTTTCTATCAAAGGCCATTATAAATCTTTTAAATAAACAATAGTAAAGTAATTCTACAAACTTGGTATTTTCATTTATACAGTTCTATAGTTAATTTTCTTGTTATATGGAAAAGATACACACTCCTGAAAATTTGACACTAAGTTTCTATTTTATGTTTTGAGTCCTGTATTTTTCTTATTAGCTCACAATGGTATCTTCTAAAGAAAAAGATTATTAATGTAGAAAATAAGCCATGAATAAGAATAGAGGCTCAAATAATATCTATATTCTTCTTGGCCAATTCTGTTAGTCCTATCATTGGTCATTACAATATAAAAGTAGGAAAGTATTACTCTTTCCCCCCATTTTATTAATTTCTGTTCTCATCTTTTATAGCCCTTCCTTCTATCTACTTCGTTTTACTCTGCTGGCTATTTTCAAGCTTCCTCTTTAACCTATGAGTTATTTATAAGTACATTTTCTAGTTTCTAGACAGAGGAGTTTTTAAAAATTGCTTTTTATTGTCAGTTTCAAGTTTATTGTGGTCAAAGAATGTGGTCTATATTATTCTGGTTACCTTAAATTTTGGAGACTTCCTTTTGATTTAAGACACTGTCTACATAAGTATTCCTTGTGTACTTTAAAATAGCACATACTCTCTGTTGGGTACAAAATCTTCTATATGTATTAGATCAACTTTATTGGTTCTGTCATTCAAATTTTCTATATTCTCAATTAATTTTCTGTTTACCTGTTTTTTTTTTTAAAGATTTTATTTATTTACTTGAGAGAGACAGAGAATGAGCAGAACAAGGAGGGGCAGAGGGAGAAGGAGAAGGAAAAGCACTTCTCACTAAGCAGATAGCCCAGTGCGGGGCTCAATCCCAGGACCCTAGGATCATGACCTGAGCCGAGGGCAGACGCTTAACAGACTGAGACACCCAGGTGCCCCTACCTATCTGCCTTAACAGAGGTATGCCAAAATCTCTCACATAACTGGGGACTCATCAGTTTTCCTTCTAATCCTGTCAGTTTTCACTTTCAAGCCTATGTTAGGTATTATGTTAATTCAATAATGCTCTAGATGCTCATTTTGCTTGTTAATACTCTTCACCTTAAACTGTATTTTATCTGACATTACTATTGCCACATCAGCTTTTCACTTCATCACAGCAACATATTTTCCAGGTGTATCTTTTCCTATTTACCAACGAATTTCTTTCAAGTCTGTCCCTTTGGGTTATACTGCCTCTTTTAAGCAGTATACAGTTTACTACCACTAAAATGTACACTCCATGAAGAGATTATTTTCCCCACTGTTTTATCCCCAGAGTCTAGACCAGTGCCTGCACATAGTAGGTACTCAATAAATACATACATTTAAAAATATACTTGGTTTTATTAGAAAAAAATTACAGTTAAAGTGATCAGCACCTCCATCTTTTTTAATAAGAAAATACTCCTAGCACACTATATAGCTACCTATATTCCTTATTATTTTCCAGAAATTCAAAATAACCTTTGCAAAAATAATTATTTTTATCTTTAGTTTTGTCAAAAAGTATACCCTATGCTTACCTTTGGGTTCCCTTTTCTTCTTGCTAAAGGATGCCCTTTAAAAATTCTTACAAATAAGGTATGTCAGAGATAAATTATTTTAGTCTTTGCCTGAAAATATATTTTGCCCTCAATCTTGAATGATAAACATTAGTTTATTGTCTTCTAAGTTCCTATTGTTTCTATTTTGAAGTCTAATTGATAATCTTTTGGAGATTTACTTCCTCTCTCCAGTAGCTTTTAAATTTTTCTTTAGGGGCGCCTGGGTGGCTCAGTTGGTTAAGAGACTGCCTTCGGCTCAGGTCATGATCCTGGAGTCCCTGGATCGAGTCCTGCACCGGGCTCCCTGCTCGGCAGGGAGCCTGCTTCTGCCTCTGACCCTCCCCCCTCTCATGTGCTCTCTCTCTCTCATTCTCTCTGTCTCAAATAAATAAATAAAATCTTTAAAAAAAATAAAAAATAAAAATAAATAAATTTTTCTTTATTCTTTTCACTGTATAGTTGCACTGAATGTTTCTCATTGTGATTGATTTTTATTTCTCCTGCTTAGTATGTAGAGTGTACTTTTAATCTAAGGACCCAAGTTTTCAATTCTGGAAAATTCTCAGACATTAGGTTTTTGGTTACTGCTTCTTAGTCATTCTTATGGCTTCTTTTTCTACAACTCCCATTAGATGTATACTGAAGTTCCTCAATCCTTATTTTTTATGTCTTTTAACTACATAATTATATAGTTTTTAGTATTGTATGTCTCTCTATATTCTGTATTCTGGGTGAACTCTTTAGAACAGTTTTCTACTTCACCAATTCCCTCTTCAACCATGTCTATGTTAGGGTTCTTTCTATCTACTGATTTAATTTCCATAACTTCAGTTCTAAAATGTCTAATTAGTTCTTATATTTGTCTATTCTTATTTCTGCTAATTTATCATAATTTCTTATTCTTTTAAAATGGTTTTTATTGTTTATCTTTTGGAGAATCCTAAACATACTTATTTTTAAATAAGTCTTTAAAAAATTAATTTACTACTTTCATTTCATGTGGGAGCAAATCCATCTTCTGATTGTTGATTTTGTTGGATGCTTTCTAGGTTTGGCTTTTTTCTTTTCTGAATTGTGCTTTGGAATTTTAGTTTGCAGATCTTGAGTGAGAATTTTCCCTCTCCCTTTCTCCCTTCCTCCCTCCCTCCATTTATCTCACCCTGTGTCATGACTTTTGGTCTTCACCAGTGCCCACAGGGACCTCATCAAAAACCAGGTTTTATATTGGTGATTATGAACTCCAGATGTTATTGGTTACTGGAGATTCGGGTACTAAGTCATTGCAGTTTGGCTTAAATATTGGTCTTAAGGCTGTGCTGGTGTCCTCCCACATCTCTAGATAAGTAGTTTTATATTAACTACAGCTTTAGGGAACAGCTGGTATTACCTTTTACACGAACTTCCTTTCAGGAGCAGGGGAGCCTCATTTCCAATTCCTACTTTTAACCAGTGAGCCTAGTTCTGGTCCTCTGACTTCTATGTGACACTTATACTTCCTAATACACCTCAGAAACTGGATGCCCAATCACCTCTAGCTACTTCATACCTGGAGTTCAGTAGGCCCATGTTTTTCATCACTAGTTATCAATTTGCATTTCTGTTACACAAATAAGTTTATTTTGTCTTTTAGACTGATTACATTTAAAAATTTTTATTGTTTTATCTATAAATGATTTTATGTTTATGTTTTATCTATAACTGCACATGATTACAGTTAGCCTGGTAAGCTCAAAACATAGAACTTATATTACAATCATAACCTAGAATTAAGGTGTAATTCCTTTAGAATTTACCTAAAAGTAAAAAAGCAAATATTTATAGATCATCCACTACTCTAAGAATAATTCTGTTCAAAGCCCCATGAGACTTATGAACCAGATGTAAGGTTTTATTAATGTTCCCACCAAGCTGATAATCTAAATGAAAATACAAATTAAAGAAACCACTGAATAGTTAAAAACTATAATTAAGAAGAAGCAGATGAAGAGACACATAAGCAGATCACAAATAACCTCCTCATTAAAAAATACAATGGCTTCCTGTTGTTCCATTTTTTAAAAAAGATTTTGTCTTTAGGTAATCTCTATACCCAACATAGGGCTCAAACTCACAATCCCGAAAATCAAGAGTCACATGCTCTACTGACTGAGCCAGCCAGTTTCACTTTTTTTTTTTTTTTAAGATTTTATTTATTTGCGAGAGAGACAATGAGAGACAGAGAGCATGAGAGGGAGGAGGGTCAGAGGGAGAAGCAGACTCCCTGCTGAGCAGGGAGCCCGATGTGGGACTCGATCCAGGGACTCCAGGATCATGACCTGAGCCGAAGGCAGTCGCTTAACCAACTGAGCCACCCAGGCGCCCCAGTTTCACTTTTTTTAAAATACTTCTATATAGCATCACTTATTGATGACTATCTCATACTTTACAAAACTTTTATCTCCCCTGACTTCTATAACACTGCATAGTCATGATTATTCTCTTAATGAGGCATTACTTTCTTACTTTCATTACTTTCTTCTTGACTTCCTACTCCTGCTCTTCTACCATTTGCTCCCCACTACCCTCTATACAAGAGTTTTGGTTTTTTTTAAGATTTTATTTATTTGAGAGAGAGAGAGCAAGCGAGAGAGAGAGAGCACAAGCAGGGTGAGGGGCACAGGGAGAAGCAGACTCCCCACTGAGCAGGAAGCCTGATGCTGGGCTCAATCCAGGACTCCAGGATCATGACTTAAGCAGAAGACAGACGCTTAACTTACTGAGCCACCCAGGCGCCCCTATACAAGAGTTCTTAAAGCCATTCCTTGATTCTCTCTTTATACTTTCAACTAATAATTTAAACTTAGAAGTCATCTAGTTGTATTCTTTACCTAACAAGTTAACTTGCTTTCAATTTAGTTGTTCTGTGAATGTAACTAGTACGGTAGTATTGATAAAATACAAGTGTGCCTCTTCCATGTTCAAATAGCTCTAGCTAGTCTGCCCACCTGTCCTAGTTTTGTCCTCTGGTACTGTCAAGAATAAGACTACCATTCCAGAAGTCCTAGTCAATTCAGTCAGATACCCTGCCAGAAGTGAAACTTAAAAAAATGGTGTATTAGGAACAAAGACACAAAAAGACTAACCAGAAAATCCAAGAGAATCAACAGAAAAACAGAAACAATCAGAGTTCAGTAAGTTGGTCAAGATTAATATACAAAAATCAAATGTTTTCTTATATACTGTCAATAACCAGAGAAGAAATATAATGAAAACAATTTCATTTATAATACCAACAAAAACAAAAAATATCTAGGAATAAACTTAGCAACTAGTAAATACAAAGAAAATGATAAAACACTATCAAAGGACACAGAGAAAAACTGAAATACATAGAGATAACAGTCCATGTTTCTACATGCAAAGACTCAGTATTTTAAAGATGTCAAATCAATTATCCCCCAAATTAATCCTATAAACTTGGTACAATCCAAAAAGAGCAAAAGGATTTTTCACAGAATGTTAAAAGGTAAGTATGTGATAAAAGTATTTTAAATAAATGGGGAAAAGATCATAGATTGTTTAAGAAATGATGTTGGGATGGTTGGCAATCCACCTGGAAACAAACTAATTTAGATGCCACCCCACACAAGAAAGAAAAATAAATTCTAGACAACAATAAATCAAAAAAGTATGAAAAGAATGAAGAACATTTTTATAATGGAGGTGCAGAAGGCCTTTTTAAAAAAGTAACATGAAACAAAAAAGCCATAAAAGGAAAAGACTGACAGTTTTGATTACTGAAAACTTAAAACTTCTGCAGAACAAGAAATTCAAATCAAAGATTAATGACTAACTAGAAATATTAACTATATTAGCTATCAATAAAGCAAATTAAGGAACAGAAACTGAAGTAATAAAAATAGAAGAAACAAAGGGAAGAAAACAGCAAATATGCACACATACAAGCACACACACAGCTACAAAGAAAACAAAACTAAAATGGCTTTATTTTGAATCTTTTGTAATTTAGACTTTATGAGATCTAAGCACAGATTGTGTGTTTTCTGTGAAAATTGAGGATCCTAAGTGAGAGGTTCTTTTTTTTTTTTTATGTTATGTTAATCACCATACATTACATCATTAGTTTTTGATGTAGTGTTCCATGATTCATTGTTTGCGTATAACACCCAGTGCTCCAGGTAGAACGTGCCCTCTTTAATACCCATCACCAGGCTAACCCATCCCCCCACCCCCTCCCCTCTAGAACCCTCAGTTTGTTTCTCAGAGTCCATAGTCTCTCATGGTTCGTCTCCCCCTCTGACAAGAGATTATTTTGCTCAATTCCATTCAAATAAACTTGAAAACTGATAGAAACAAATGATAGTAAAATATAAACAAAACTGATTAAATAAAACTATGTCTCATTTATGAATTTTTATTCAGACAATTCAACAGCAAATTCAAAGAATATGCCATGACCAAATACAAAAATACAAATAGTTCAGTGATGGGTATTAAGGAGCGAACATACTGCATGGAGCACTGGGTGTTATACAAAAACAATGAATCATGGAACACTACATCAAAAACTAATGATGTACTGTATAGTGACTAACATAATAAAATAAAATTAAATTTAAAAATATGGTTCAATATTAGGAAACCAATTTATAAATTCAACATATTGTTGGATCAAAGGGAAAATATATATAGTCATTTTCATGTATGCCAAAAGGCATTTGATAAATTAAACATCCCTTTTTGGTTTTTAAAAGTGGGCACCTGGGTAGCTCAGTTGGTTAAGTGTCTGCCTTCATCTCAGGTCACGATCCCAGGGTCCTGGAATCAAGTCCCTCATCGGGCTCCCTGCTCAGTGGGGAGTCTGCTTCTCCCTCTCCCTTTGCCCCTTCCCCCTGCTCTTGTGCTCGTGCACCCTTTCTCTCATGCACGTGTGCTTTCTCAATAAATGAGTAAAATATTTTTTTAAAAAGTTGTAATAACATACAAATAGATGATAAGTTCTTAAGGTGACAAAATAATTCTATCTCAATCCAAAAGTATCATGCTTAATGGGAACACTGGGAGCCACTAAATATTCTCATTAAAGTCAGGAATACAAGAAGCGTATGTACTACCACCACTCTTAGTTAATCTTGTTTTAATAGTTCTAACAGACTGCAATTAGACAAAAGAAACAAATTATGAGTATAGAAACTATAAAGGAGATAAAATTATTATAATTTATAAGTAATATAATTTTATACTTGGAAAAGCTAAGAGAAAAAGGTAAGAACTATTACAAATCATAATCAAGGTGGCAAGGTACAAAGTAAAATACAGAAATTACTTTCATCTATATAAATAACAATCAGCAGGAAAAAAAGGTCTTCATTTGCCATTGTTATGAGCTTAACTGTGTCACCCTAAAATTCATATGTTGAAGCCCTCTCAGTACCTCAGAAGGTGACTTATTTGGTAATTAAGGTTAAATGAGGTCATATGAGTGGGTCCTAAACCAATCTTCCTTACAAGAAGAAATTTAGACACCTAGACATCAAGGATTCACCATGTGAGAAAAGACCATATGAAGAAAAGACCACTAGAAAAGACTATGTGAGGAAATAGTAAGAGGATGACCATCCACAAAACAAGGAGAGGGGCCTCAGAGGAAACCAACCCTGCTGACACCTTGATCTTGAACTTCCAGCCTTCACAACTTTGAGAAAGTAAGTTTCTGTTGTTTAAACCACCTAGTCTGGGGTATTTTGTTACAGCAGCCTTAGGAAATTCATACAATCATAGTAACAAAAAAGATAAACACCTAGGAAGGAATAAATTTAATAAGATAAATGAGTGATGTGTTGGAAGAAGCTTTAAAATATACTCCCCTGGGCGCCTGGGTGGCTCAGTTGGTTAAGCGACTGCCTTCGGCTCAGGTCATGATCCTGGAGTCCCGGGATCGAGTCCCGCATCGGGCTCCCTGCTCGGCAGGGAGTCTGCTTCTCCCTCTGACCCTCCCCCTTCTCATGTGCTCTCTCTCTCAAATAAATAAATTAAAAAAATCTTTAAAAAAATAAAAAAAATAAATAAAATAAAATAAAATATACTCCCCTTAAAACATGCTCTTCACTAGAAATAATCACTATTATAAAAATGCAAATTCTTCTTGATTTAGCCATTAAATTTAACACAATTCTAATAAGAATACCAACAGAGTTATCTGGGAATCAAACAGAATGATTCTAAAGTTCATACAGAAGAACAAACAAGTAAGTCTAAACAGGAAAATGCTGAAAGAAAATAGAAATATGTAAAATTGACCTGGTGATGGGTATTAAAGAGGGCATGTATTGAATGGAGCACTGGGTGTTATATGCAAACAATGAATCATGGAACACTACATCAAAAAAATAAATAAATAGAGGAAAAAAAGCTTTAATGAGATATAATCGCTATATTAAAAATGCACATATTTAATGTATACAATTTGATGAGTTCAATGTATGCATACAACCATAAAACCATCACCACAATCAAGTAATAAACATATGCATCACTTCCAAAAAAAGAAAAAAAAGAAATATGTAAAATTGAGCTATAATAAAATTGTATAATAGAGGGCATAATTTCAGTATTTATTATATGTGATTATTTCAAATCATTCAGAAAAAAGAGGAATTATTCAAAAAGTAGATTCTAGATAGATACCTAGAAAAAATAGCACTGAAGTCATACCATATGTCATGCCAAGATAAATTCCTAGTAGATCGAAAATTCAAATGTAAAAAAAAATTAAACAATAAAAAAGAAACCACAAAGTTCAAGATGAAAACTTATATTCTCAGGATAGAGAATGACTTTCTACTTATGACACAAAATCTAGAAACCATAAAAGTAAAGATAGATAAATGTGACTACATAAAATCCCAACATTTCTGCATGGCTAAAACTTCCTTAAAAGTCAAAAGACAATAAAAAAGGTGGTATAAAATTTTTACAAATTTATGGCAGATAAAGGGGCTAAGTTTGTTAATAAAATTCTATAAATAAATAAAAGCCTACTACTTAAAGAAAACTGGCAAAATATATGGATAATTTATAGGAAATTAAATACAAATATAAGAGCTCAGGCTCCCTTACAGTTTAAAAAAAATTAAAATTATTTGATGGTTTTTCTTTTTAACCTATCAGATAGGTAAGATCCAAATCTGGTAGTATGTTGTATTTGCAAATGTGTGGAGAAATATACTCTCATATATTGGAGATGGGAATATAAATTCATACGACATCACAAAACACAATTTGGCAATATTTATCAAAATTATATCCTTTATGAAGCTAATATGTCAACTATATCTAAAAAAATTATACCCTTTGATCAAGCAATTCTTTTAAAAATTTATGCTACAGATCTAGTCACATATGTGAAATGATATACAAAAACTGTTTGCAACAGTAAAATATTAGAGACAATGTGCATGGTATTTTATGAGGTCAGAAAAAATACTGAGAGAGACTTTTCCCTTTAGGTATTAGTCTCCAAGATACATTGTTAAATGACAAAAGCAAGATAGAGAAGTGTGTATAGTAGCTATCATTCAAGTAAAAAACAAAAAGTATATACTTGCTTGTACATGCGTAAACATCTCTGAAAGTATATACAAATTCCTTGTAACATTCAAGTCACCTTGGGAAGGGCACTAGGAAGCTGGGAGACACAGGCATAAGTGGGAGACCTTTTTCCATATACTCTTCTAACTTTTAGGTGTTGAACCATATGAATACAGTATCTATTTAACACTTTTAAGAATAAAAAATAGAGAACTTCATTTTTTTAAGTCTGAGCATTCCAAATATAAAAATAAGAGTTCGGTGGGATATGAGAAAATATCCCCATTGGGGGCAGTATATAAATTGGTATAATATTTCTGATAATCTCATAATACTTACTAAAAATTGAGATGTGTACAACATTTGAGCCACAAATTCTGTTCTAAGAAATATATTCTAAAGAAATAGTAGGTCAAGTGCGCCTGGGTGGCTCAGTTGGTTAAGCGTCTGCCTTCAGCTCAGGTCATGATCCTGGAGTCCCTGGATCGAGTCCCGCACCGGGATCCCTGCTCAGCGGGGAGTCTGCTTCTCCCTCTGACCCTCCCCCATCTCGTGCTCTCTCTCTCATTCCTTCTCAAATAAATAAAATCTTTAAAAAAAAAAAAGGAAGAAATAGTAGGTCAATAATAGGAGATTGTTCAAAAATAAATTAAGGTACATCCAAATAATGAAATAAGTAGCCATTCAATAATGGTAATGCAAAGTGAGAAAAGGAAGATACAGTAATGTGCTTGTAAATGTTTAAGTGGCTTTCTGGATGGAGGTGAGCCCTGTTTTACAGCATCTACAAATTTTGTAGTGTAAATACCCCAACCATGCTACTTTCAAGTTACCAGTGTGGTATCACTTACTGTGGAGTCACGAAGACATACACACAACTGTCTCTTGTGAGTCGGTGTGAGCCAGCTCTAGTACACTACTGGGTGTACACAGATATGTCAAATATGATCACATTTATATTTTAAAATTATATGTAATATCTATATTTACCTATATTATCTATAATACCTATTATATTTATATAATATCAAATATGACTTTTTGATGTGTTTTGTTACCTACCACTACACATTGTTCTAGTTATCTATTCTTGTGTAAGAAACCACACCAAAACTTAACAGCTTAAAACAGGAACTTATTATCTTGACAGTTCTGTGAGTTGACTGGACTCAGCTGGGTGACTCTCACCTGGGTTCTCACATAGTTGCAGTTGGATGACAGATGGGGCTGGAATCATCTGAATGTAATATTGAGATGGACATATATATAAGATGGCTTCTTCACTCAAATACCTGGAATCTCAGCTACGATTGCTGGAAAAGGTGGGAGCTGGCTGGAATCTCTCTCCCACTCTCCTTCCCTTCTTCTGTTCATGCAGCCTTACCATATAGCTTATGACTACTTTGGAATTCCATACATTTTGTGGTTTCAGAGTAGGCTGACTTATTTGAGGCTGGTTCCTCCCACAGCAAGCATTCCAAGAAAACTTGAAAAAAATGGCAAAGCTTCTTATGACTTAGCCTCAGGGTCATGCAGAATCACTTCTGTTGCATTCTACTAATCAAAAGCAAGTCAAAAAGCCAGCCCAATTCAAGGAAAGGAACTACACAAGAGCAAAAAGTGTAGTTCACTGGCTGGGGGCAACAGCATGTATATCTCTAGAGTAGCTATCAAAATATTAGAAAAACATACAGAAAATGTAAATGCTGGTTATATTGATGGGGAGGTGTGCTTTTCCTCTGAGCATGTTTTACAATAAATTTTTCCTGATATTCTGGAATTTTTTTAAGTGGAGAAAACCATATATATATAATCAACATTTACAAAACAGGAAAACTTTCATTATATTAATGGAATGCCAAAAGCTCATGTGATACAACGTAAATCTGGATTATGGTAGATATCAGTAAATGTTCTACAAATGAATTGCTCTAAGAAAATATAAAAAATTATATTCATATTAAATAAAGTGTATAGTGAATATTATAAATAGCTAAAGTAAGCTATATAAACAGACCAATAATTAACTAGATAGAAAACATGATGATGAACTGTAAATGAATCAATGCCCAGGACTTATATTCTGCATTTACACACACACACACCCCTTCTTGTGACTTCCTTGCATTCTCCACCATGGCACATTATTTCTTAAACACAGATTTTCACATACTAATAAGAACAAATGAATATAGGTAGTATATAAAATGAGTTCAAGCATGTAAAGTACTTAGAACTGTACTTGACACCTAATAAATGCTCAAACATGTGGTACATGGGGCACTATTGTCCCAGAAGATACTAAAAAGTCCATAATAAGATATTCTGTGGTAAAATAAAATTAGGGTATTATAATCCTTCCTTGGAGATTCACATGCACATTCAGATATTAAAAGCTCTGAGAAGTCCTGAAGTAAGCAACTGTTTATATTCATTTATCCCAGTGTTTCTAATGCTATTATATATACTTAAATTTCCTCATCTGAAAACTGAGGGGTTAGAATAGGTAAATTCTAAGATTTATCCTTATAACCTATAACCCTATTAATCTTGAAAAATTTTCTAGGTAAATTAGAAATTAGTCTCTAATTTTTATTATGTCAAATTTTGCTCCAAAAGTTCTTTTCCATTATTTAAAAATCTATCGTACTAGTTAACACACACATTTTAACTGTAATTATATACACTTCTGCCTCACAAAAAAGAGAAGGTTCCTATAAAAGTGGAGGGAGATAAGGGGAAGAATGAGACCATTGAGAAGCATGCTTCAAATCATGTCGGCTTATATTCGGTGAATGGTGAGAAAACAATAACTGACTGAAGAAAAAAAAATGATTTGTAAATGTGAGGAAGAAGGCCAAGAACCTAAAAATTAAAACTAGTCAAACCATAATTAGAGAAGTCTGGAGGGAGATCTAATCAGAGTCGAGCAGAGAATCAGAAGTATTATGTAATGTGAAAAGAGCACTGCCCTGAACAATGTGACCTTGGTCAAATAATTTAAAAAATAGCAGGCTTGAACTCAATGACTTTGAGGTTGCCTTCAATTCCAGATGACTGGTCATCTGCAGTCTAAAATACTCTTCTTCAGAGATCTTATACAGTCTAATCCCCTTTTATATATATATATATATATATATATATATATATATATATATATATATGTGGAATCAAAGTCTAGGGAGGTGAATTGATTTCCTCAAGGTCATATATCTAATTAATTCAGTCACTTAAATACTGAGTGCCTATTGTATGCTGGTACAAGAGATAAAACAGTAAATGAGTCAGAAAATTCTCTGCCCCACTGAACTTACATTCTAGAGAGAGGTGGCAGCAGGGTGAGGGTGGAGTGCTGTCAATTAACAAGGAAATAAAAAAATCTTATAATATCAGGTAGTCATTAACTCAGAACTAAAGCAGAGTAGGGAATAGGGTTTGAGAGGTGGTGTGGCATGGGCCACATATTTTAGATCAAAATTGTGAGAAAAGGCATCGCCAAGAACACATTTAAACAGGGATTTGGAGTTTACTCTGCAGTTAGAGTATTTCAAGCAGAAGGAACAGCAATGACAATAATCCTGAGAGAACAAATCTATTGTCCCTGAAGAACAAAAACAAGGAGACCAGTGTGGCTAGAGCTGAGCAAGCAAGGAGAATGGTAGGCAGGAAGTCAAAGAAGTAGGCAGGAACCACATTATATACGGCCCTGCAGGCAATGGTAAAAATGATAAATTTTATTCAAAGAGTAATAGGAAGTCACCGGTGGGTTTTGTTTGAAGGCACAACATGATCTCATTTATGTTTTAAAAAGTTCACCCTGGCTACTGTGTTGGAAATAAACTGTAAAGGAACAAGAATAGAAGAAGATGAATTTAAAGGCCATTGTGGAAATATCAAATGGCTTGGACTAAGGTAGAAATGAAGGTGGTGAGCAGTTGATGGACTGGGTGTGATGAGGTATATGAGAAAAAGAGGGCTCAAAAATGGCTCCTAATTTGGGTAAGAGCAACATCTGGATGATGACACCATTTACTAAATGGGGAAGAACTGGGGATGGGATGTAGGAAGAAGCAAGTTTAAGGAGAAAAACTAAGTTCTACGCCTTGTAGACTTCTAAATGAAAATGTCATATATACGTGCGTGTGTGTGTGTGTGTGTGTGTGTGTCTGGAGTTCAGAAATGAAGTTGGGCTATGTAGTCTAAAACACAGGACTGGGCAAGACTACCTAGAAAAGGGCAGGGGGATAAAAAGAGATCCTAAGTGAGAAACCGTATCTTATAATTTCTTTAGTGTTTTAAACTGCATTGGACAGTCTTTCATAAATTAGAAATACTGTCCACATAACAGAAATGCTTTAATTAAAGGGTAAGAGTGCTAAAAACAAAAATTGATAACAACAACAACAACAAATCAGTAAAAGCAGCAACAACCAAAATCTTCAATTAGGCATGATAATACAGAGGAGAACTGGAGGACAGAGGGGATGTAACACAGAATATTTTGTATTATAAGGTTCTGGTTAAAACCAAAATTCCAGGGAAGACAAATCAGCCCCTGCCCATGGTAAAGATACAGTGAGAAAGCAACTCAAGTAACACCTGCTTTGTGAACGTGTCATATGCAAAGAGTGTTGGAGCTAGAGACACTATGAAAGAATGGCCAAGCTATTGCTGTAAGGAAAGCAATTTTCCCTTATAAACAAGGAAAAAGAAAGGGGAAGGAAAATGCATTATTGTCGAGCTGTAAATCACAAAAAATTTAGGCAGTTATCATGTAAAACAGGATCTGTAGTAGCTAGAAAGGCAAAGCTCACTAAAGAGAAATATTTAAATAAAGGAAAAGGAATACAATGTTCAGTTTTTATTTAAAAATAGCCCTGTAATGCCTGAGTGGCTCAATCGGTTAAGTGTCCAACTCTTGATTTTGGCTCAGGTCATGATCTCAGGGTTGTGAGATCAAGCCCTGCATTGGGCTCTGCGCTGAGCTTGGAGTCGGCTTGAGATTCTCTCCCTCTCCCAGCTCACTCTCTCGCTCTCTCCCTCTAAAATAAATCTTTAAAAATAAATAAATAAAAATAGTCGTATAATGAACTGAATGCCTATGGATTTTTTTTCTACTCAGGAAAAAAAACGCCGAATACCTCAGTTCCTTGTATAATTAAAATGAACAAAGGAGAAACTTCATTCTCTCATTTATAATTGTCCTTTTAAAACACTATATTCCTATTGATGCTAAATAAATCACCTTAACAATGCAAAAAACAAACAAAAACAAAAACCTCACCTGATGTATTTCTTTGGTCTATTTACTGGGAACTAAAGGAGAATCCCAGGGAGATGGGAAACAATCAGCATCTACTCTAAGCCCTGTATCTTTTTTTTTTTTTTAAAGATTTTATTTATTTGACAGAGAGAGACATAGCGAGAGAGGGAACACAAGCAGGGGGAGTGGGAGAGGGAGAAGCAGGCTTCCCGCCGAGCAGGGAGCCCGATGTGGGGCTTGATCCCAGGACCCTGGGACCATGACCTGAGCCGAAGGCAGACACTTAATGACTGAGCCACCCAGGCGCCCCTAAGCACTGTATCTTGATTACTGTAATTTTTCTACAACAGCCTGGCTAGCTGTGAAATGCCTACATTCACTCTCTTCTGAATAACTGATCTCTAATTTTAATATGATCTCTAATTCTAATATTAATAATGCCCCTCTAATTTTAATCAATAGAATTTTGCAATATGACTTTATTCAACCATAACATGAAAGGTATTTTTCCATATTTTGTTTTTCCAAAATTAGATCCAAAATCTATCAAAGACCCTGGGACTTAAATTCTTTTTACTTATATAGAAAAAATTATTCAGGCTAAGGGAGAGAAAAGCCTTGCAAAGAAAAAAACCATCAAGGGCATACTTTTGGCTGTTGTAGTGACCTAAATTCAATTATTGTTTCTGAGACTTGGGCTCTGAATCAGGTTGCAGAGTCCTTGGCCACTTTCCCTGTGAAATAGAATCTATACTAATGGATACACATTAGGTTTGCTTTCATTTTATTTATTATTTATTTAATGTCCTCTTATATAACCTTCTTTTATGTTACTTTCCCTCTGGTTTGCTTTCATTTTTAAAAAGATTTATTACAAATGTTGGCTTATACTAAGCCTGTGGTCCCCTAAAGCCCAGAGAAAAATAAACTGTTGATCAGGCTCATGTAGAATCTATCATGTTGATAAGTGACAACAGCTTTAGAATGGAGGTCTGATTCCAAATTTTGCACACTTATTACACTACTTTATCTGCCTTTTATTCTGTTTTGAAAAGTCACCTACTTGCCCCATCAGATATAAAGACTTATGGTAATTCGATAGTAATTAAGACAATGATAGAAAATTAAGATAAATATAGAAAACCATGGAATAGTGAAATAAGTTTCACATATATAAACCTGATATACGACAGAGGCAGCATTACAGATCAATAGATAAAAGACTAGTCAATAAATAATGCTAATTGGATATCTACATATTTAAAAATGGTATTTCCCCTGCACAACAGATACAAAAATAAATTCTACAGTTTAAAAATCCAAATCTGGAAAGCAGGACTTTAAAACTGCCGGACGAAAACATAGATGAATATTTTTTATGACCTTCAGATAGAGATTTCTTAAAATACATAAAAAAACAAAGAAAAAATGGATAATATAGACATTAAATTTTTAAACTTCAGCTCAACAAAAGACACCATTAAAAAAGTAAAAAGCCAAGTTAGATATCTGTATTGCATAAACTGACAAAGAAGTGTAATCCAAAATATATGTGTGCATATTTGTGTGTGTCTATAAAAAATGCAATTCACAGAAGAGGAAATCTAATTAACTAATAAACATAAGAAAGAAGTTCAATCTCACTAGCAATACAAATTAGGGAATTTGGGAAATTCCCACATCAGGGAAATACAAATTAAAATAGCAATGATGATTGCCAATAACACTGGCAAAAATTAAAAAGTGTGATGATACCAAGTGATGGTAAGGATGTAGAACAATGGGAACTCTTTCATATGGGGTTCTAAATTGGTACAACCATTTTGGAAAGCAATTCAGCAACATCCTAGTAAAGCTGAAGAATCACGTTATCTTATGACCCAATAATTCCATTTTTAGGTATATATTCTAGAGAAACTCAAATGGATGAACAAGAATATTCATAGCAGAATTATTTATAATAGAGGAAAAACGAGATACAATCTAAATATCCACTGTAAAATAAGCTAATGTGATGTATTTATACAGTAGAATATTGAACAGCAGAGAAAGCAAATAAACACATATGTATTACCATGTCTCACAGACATGTATGACAAAAGCTGCAAAAAATGCTTACAGTTTTGACACTATAGTTTTTTTTTGTAATATTTTTTAAGATTGAGCTGTGTTTTTTTTTTTAAAGATTTTTATTTATTTATTTGACAGAGAGAGAGACAGCGAGATGGGGGAACACAAGTGGGGGAGTGGGAGAGGGAGAAGCAGGCTTCCCACGGAGCAGGGAGCCTGATGCGGGGCTCGATCCCAGGATCCTGGAATCATGACCTGAGCCAAAGGCAGACGCCCAACGACTGAGCCACCCAGGTGCCCTGACACTATAGTTTTAAAATAAACTAATACTGTATATAATTTAGGAAAAAATACATGTGAGTAAATACATAAATAAATACACAAAAACACCAAGTTCTAAATAATGATAGTTTAGAAAAGAGGTTCAGTCAAGGAGACCTGAGGTTTTGTTAGTGTTTTTATTTATTAAGTGGTTGGCAAATCTACTGATATTTGATGTATTATTTTTTTTTTTAAAGATTTTTATTTATTTATTGAGAGAGATAGTGATAGAGAGAGAGCATGAGAGGGGGAGAGTCAGAGGGAGAGGCAGACTCCTCGCTGAGCAGGGAGCCCGATGCAGGACTCGATCCCGGGACTCCAGGATCATGACCTGAGCCGAAGGCAGTCGCTTAAACAACTGAGCCACCCAGGCGCCCCTTGATGTATTATTCTTTATACATATCTGTATGTCAGACACATTTATAATACCTTTTAAAAAGAAAAGACAAAAAAGGAAATCAAGGATCCTATAATGATAATACTTTGTTCCTCTCAGGGAGGCAATAGTTTTAAAATTAAAGTACACTATGTAGCATAAATAGAGAGCTAGTTAGTAATTCACTTTTTTCACTAGATCTGTATCTATGTATCTTCCTTTCACTTTCCAAGTTTACCTTCTCCCATTCTGGGCCTATCAATTTATTTGTAACCCTGTGAAAAATAAGTACAGTAAGCTGATTAGGAAGGAATTAACTGGTAAGTGCTCAGAAAAGTAACCACAGAATATTATTATCTCAAAAATCATGACATCTGGATATACTGCACCTATTATTTAATTAACTTCATAGAAACTCAGAAATGAGGTAAGAAACGGCTTAAAGCCAAAATTTATTCAAGAACTTAAAATGAAAACAAAAATAATACAGTTATCTCATTGTATTCTATTATTTCTTTGTTTTGATGGCATTATGGAATAGAAATAGAAATAGAAAATTTCATTTCTTCAGAAGTTACATTTGATTAACAAAGGACACCACCTTGAATTTTCATCCAAATTATACCTGATGGAAAAAATAATCACCACTCTGATGTCACTTTAGTCTTACAAATTAGAAATAACTAGAAAATGGAAAAGTACACTACATACATATACTTTGCAATATGTATGCAATAATAACTGTGAAACAAATAATTTAAAAATTTTGTAGAATTTATACTTAATCTTGATGCACATAAAGAATTCTAATCTTCATTCACAATAAAATGATGCTCATTCATCTTGTGAAAAGCATAATTCTTTCTTTTTTAGATTAAAAAAAAACTAGTTCCCCCTCAAAATAAAGGGTAAAACGTTCTGAAAAGTTCCATTCTCTCTTCCAAATATGAACTGAAGAAAATAAATTCGTTTGTTATTAAGTATAAAATAATGAAACAGAAAACATGGTTTAGACTTTGCCAAGCATTACCACAGCAGATCGACTTCCTCAGCCTTACAAAAACTACTTAGGGGATAGATCATGTTCAGAAATGAGTTCTTTGAAACTCCTCAAAATTGTTCTGCAATCTCATGATTTACAGATTAAGAAAATAAGACATTAATGAAAGAAATACAAGACACAAAGAAAGGTATTTTGTGCCCATGTATTGGAAAAATTAATAGTCAAAATCTACATATTGCCCAAAGAAATCTATAGACATGCAATCCCTATCAAAATTCCAATGGCATTTTTCATAGAAATAGAACAAATAATCCTAAAATTTGTTTGGAACCACAAAAGACCCTGAATAGCCAAAGCAATCTTGAGAAAGGAGAACAAAGCTGAAGGCATCACGTTCCCTGATTTCAAACTATATTACAAAACTACAGCAATCAAAACAGTATGGTATTGACATAAAACCAGACACACAGATCAACAGAACAAAAAAGAGAGCCCAGAAATAAACCCATGTATACATGGTCAATTAACTGACAACAAAGGAGTTAAGAATATACAATGGGGAAAGGATAGTCTTCAATAAACAGTGACAGGAAAACTAGACAATCACATGCAAAAGAATGAAACTAGGCCACTATCTTAAACCATACACAAAAATTAATTCAAAATGGATTAAAGACTTGAATGTAAGATCTGACACCATTTAACTCCTAGGAGAAAACACAGGCAGTAAGCTCCTTGACACTGGTCTTGGCGATGAGTTTGGGGATCAGACATCAAAAGCAAAAGTTAACAAAAGCAAAACTAAACAAGTTGTACTACGTCAAACTTAAAAGCTTCTGTATAGCAAAGGAAACCATCAACAAAAGGAAAAGGCAACCTACTGAATGGGAGAAAATATTTGCAAATCATAGAGCTGATAAGGGATTAATATTTAAAATAAATAACTCAGATGACTTAAGAGCAAAACAATCTAATTTAAAAAAAGGCAGAAGATCTGAACAGTTTTCTAAAGAAGACCTACAGATGGCCAACAGGTACATGAAAAGATGCTCAACATCACTGATATCAGGCAAATGAAAATCAAAACCACAATACCACCTCACACCTGTTGGACTATTATCAAAAAGATAAGAGGGTGCCTGGGTGGCTCAGTTGGTTAAGCGACTGCCTTCGGCTCAGGTCATGATCCCGGAGTCCCGGGATTGAGTCCTGCATCGGGCTCCTAGCTCAGCGGGGAATCTGCTTCTCCCTCTGACCCTACCCCCTCTTGTGCTCTCTCTCTCTCAAATAAATAAATAAAATCTTGAAAAAAAAAAAAGATAAGAATGTGTCAGCAAGGATGGGAGAAAAGGAAACCCTTGTTCACTGCTGGTGGGAATGTAAAGTGGTACAAGCACAAAGGAAAACAGTATGGAAGTTCCTCAAAAACTTAAAAATAGAACTACCATATGATCCAGCAATTCCACTTCCGAGTATTTCTCAAAAGAATATGAAAACACTAACTTGAAAAGATATATGCACCCTATGTTCACTGCAGCATGATTTACAGTAACAAGATATAGAAACAACCTGTGTCCATGGATAAAGAAAATGTGGTGTGTGTACACACATACACACAAATATTAGTCAGCCATGAAAAAGGACAAAATCTTGCCATTTGTGACAGTACGGATGAACCTTGAGAGCATCATGCTAAATAAAAAAAGTCAAACAGAGGAAGACACATAATATATGATCTCACTTATATGTGGAATCCAAACAACAACAACAACAACAAAACCAAGCTCACAGGTACAAAGAACAGATTGGTAGTTAAGAAATGGGTGAAGGGGGTCAAAAGGTACAAACTTCCAGTTACAAAATAAAAAAGTCATGGGGATGTAATGTACAGCAATGGTGACTATAGTTAATAATATGGTATTGCATATTTGGAAGCTGAAAGTGTAAATCTTAACAATTCTCATCACAAGAAAAAATTTTTTATAATTATGTATGGTGATGAATGTTAACTATTGTGGTGATCCTTTCACAATACATACAAACACTGAATCATTATGCTGTACACCAGAAACTACTATGTCATTTATACCTCAATTTGAAAAAAACTGATCTCACTTTTTTTTTTTAAGATTTTGGTTTTTTATAAAGTAATCTCTACACCCAGTGTGGGGCTCAAACCCACAACCCCAGGATCAAGAGTTGCGTACTCCACTGAGTGAGCCGGCCAGGTGCCCTGATCTCACATTTTTATAATACATAAACTAATACAACTTTTCATTTTGGAAAAAAATAGGTACAACCAAACTTTTTAATTTCTTGAATATATTCTGAAACTCCAGAATAACTTTCCAGAAAGCATATGAGTTTCTATTAATCATACTCACTTTAAAAAATATTTTTCCTGGGCGCCTGGGTGGCTCAGTCGGTTAAGTGACTGCCTTCAGCTCAGGTCATGATCCTGGAGTCCCGGGATCGAGTCCCGCATCGGGCTCCCTGCTCGGCAGCGAGTCTGCTTCTCCCTCTGACCCTCCTCCCTCTCATGCTCTCTGTCTCTCATTGTCTCTCTCGCAAATAAATAAAGTCTTAAAAAAAAAAAAAAATTAAAAAAAAATTTTTCCTTTTCAATTAGTTTTAGGCCAAAGGCTAGAATAGCTCTTTTAAGTTTTCATTAAGATTATGACATGCATGAAATATGGTTTTATGGTTCTAATTTACATTTACAGGTATAAAGCAAAAGTTATGACATCTAGCAGCAAAATACATGGTTAATTATGCTTTCTGGGTCTTAAGGTCACAAAATGGTTAAGGAAAGAAGGGAATTAAATTTAGTGACTTCTTACTGTGTGCTGAGCTTTTAAGTATCTTAGGACTTTTATTTCTCAAAACAGTCTCATGGAAAAAGAAATTCTGCAAATATATACAAGTAACTATAAAGGGGGTGAAAATTTAGAATATGAAGAAATAAGTAGAAATGCTTTTTACTATATATTTTTAACATTATAAATCATGCTAAGACATTATCTACTCAAAAAATTAAATTAAAAAAACATAATTAGAAAGAAAAAAAAAATCCTAAAGAGCAAGAGGCCTATGATGGAGAGAAACCAAAAAAAGGGTGGAGGGAGGAGGGCATTTTATCAGGGATTCTAGCTCACCATTGACTGATTTACTTTTTTAGAGAAAGAGCACAGCAGGGTGGGGTGGGGGGAGTAGAGGAAGAGAGAAAGAGACAATCTTGAGCAGGCTCCATACCCAGTGCAGAGCGCAAGGTGGGCTTGATCTCATCACCCTGAGATCATGACCTAAGCCAAAATCCGCTTAATCCAGGTGCCTCCATTAATTAATTTCTGATGCAATTCATTGACTGAAGCATTAATCCAATTCTGGTCTATATATACATTTGTCCTTTTTTTCTACTGGATTTTAGGTATATATTTTAAAATCCCAAATTATGTATTTCTATTAACATTTTACAGAAACAGTATTTGTTTAGCTTTATATACATACAATTTTATTCCCTCATCATTCTTTCATCTCCTACTATCCTCCAGAGATCATTTTCAAGAAGAATCTTGAAATAAAACCTTTAGAAATGCCTTTAGTGCAACTCTCTTGGTGACAGATTATTCTCATTTGTTGTTTTTATGGAAATGGCTTCATCTCATCCTTGTTCTTGAGAACACGTTGAATTCTCCAGAAGATGCAGAGATGAATTTTGGGTACAAGATGTTTATAAGGAAGAGATTTGTGAAGGAAAGGGGTGGAAGCAGGACTGGGCGAAGGAAGAAGTGACTTGCCTGCCATGAATTCTCAGATAAGCCTCCACAAACTGGTACGGAGCCCTGGAGCAAATAATGACCTTCCAAAGGTCCCATGTTGGGCCAATAGCCAGGCCTTCTTAGCCCATCCAGCAATTGCTAGTTGCAGGCCATCCCAGGAAGGGCATGAAGTCAGAGAAGGCAGCTCTCTGCAGCTGAAGGGTGTCTGCTAACCACACTTCCTGCAACTGAGCAGCAAGTCTTTTTTTGAAGGGGATCTGGCAGTGCATCTCCATGTTTACCACAAGTTTCACAAGGTGCAAAATTCTGGTTGAAATTTTTTTCTCTCCATATTTTAGAGATAATACTATACTGTCTTCTAGCTTTCATTGTTATTGAGGACTCTATAGTTCTGTTGGTCTTTTTTGTTATTGTTGTTGTTTTTGTTGATCTGTCCTTTCTTTGGACTGTTTTCAAGATTTTTGTCTCTGTTTTTCCCCCAAAATTTCACGGAAGTGTTGATTTCTTTTTATTTATCCTGCTAGGGCTATACAGTACCTCCCTGATTTGTGGATTCACGTTAGCAGTTTTGGAAAATTTGCAGCCATTATCTCCTTAAATATTATCTCTTCTGCATTATCTCCATTTTCTCCTCAAGGAACTCACTCCTTGGACTCTAATTAACCTCTTTTTAGGACTTTTCATTCTGTCCTCCATTTCTCTTAATGTTACTTTCATATTTTCCTTGTTTCTCTTGCTGCATTCTGGATAACTTTATTTTCACCTACATACACTAGTTCATTAAATTTCTCTTCAAACAGCAGTCTAAACTGTGGTTTTGCATTTCAGAAATCGACTGAGTTTCTATTTCAAAAATTATGTTTCTAGACATCTAATTTTTAGAAAAACTTATTTATTCCAAGTAGTTTCTTGGAGATTGGTAATCTTTGTGACTATATCTGTTATTTCTATAAATATTACATGCTTATTCAGTATCTCACAATTTCAGTATCTGTAGTTCTAAGTTTGATGTTGTTCTATCCAATGACTCTCAGTCATAGGGGCTTGTTTTCTCATGTGTTTGGTAACATTATATTGTGAGCTCTTTGGTTAATCAATCAGTGGGGATCCTGCAGAAAGAATTTGCTTCTGCTGATTGCCAGGAGGTATAATTAACTTGCTAACACTTCAACCTCTGACCCTGGTGACCTAGGCTCACAAGAGAGTACCTGACTCCCTGTCTTAACATTAAATTCCCAGCTGGCCCAGGTCTCAATTTCCACCACCAACCACCACACTCAGGCAGCCCTTCCCCTCCCATCTGCCTGAGAGCCCCTATTTGACCAGCCCTAACTCCTTATGTGCTGGCTCCAATTCATAATTATTTTTGAAGTGAGGAACCACTTGGAGATCTCTCTTAAGTCATGTAAGATCTGTGATGTCTCAAATAATGTGTTCTTCCCAGATTTCATTGGTTCAGGCTTTAATTGTTGATGCTTCCATTCAGACGTATTGTCAGAAGTCTTATTGTCATTAGGAAGTGGAGCATATTTTTAATTTTGCTAATGCTCTACTTTAAGACAAACTTCTCAGAGCTCTTTAGCAAACTTACAAAATATTAGTGAACTCAATGACCTTAACATAGTCTATAAAGTCACTGATAGAGAATATTTGTGATTCACTAAAGGACATAAAATGGAAGATTTCACATCTGACATGATCAGGCAGGTTGTTAGCATTAAAAAAAAAATCACACACACACAAAATATTTATTTGAACTTAAAATAGTTAAACATCCAATGTAAGGTTGAGGCTTTTTCTTTATTGCTTATCTGCTAATATTTGTTTTTTCTTACATGCTACAAGCTTATCACCATCCGTGATTTCTACTTTATTTCTTTAAAGTAAACGTAGCAAATACTCATAAAGCAATCTATGTGCAAATCCTAGATTTTTACAGTCTCCTCAACCAGATCTTTAACAGTTCATCTTGCCTATATTAACTTCAATAATAATCTTTTTAAAAAACAACTTGACTTCATCAAATCTTTCCAAAGCAATCAACTTGTTTTCATGAAAATAATGCTTTCTTGGGGTGCCTGGGTGGCTCAGTTGGTTAAGCGTCCTACTCTTGATTTTGGCTCAGGTCATGATCTCAGGGTCCTGGGACAGAGCCCTGTGCTGGGCTCCCTGTTCAGCAGGGAATCTGCTTCAGGATTCTCTCTCCCTTGCCCCTCCCCCTCACTCACCCTGTATCTCCCTCTCTAAAATAAATAAATCTTAAAAAAAAAAAAAGAATGCTTTCTTTTCCAATCCATTCTTCACTGATTTATCTAATATTTAATTCCATACTGAAGTAACACATGCTACTTAACATAAACAGGTTCTAGATAAACATAATGAATTTAGATAGACATAATAAACACCATTAACACATAACTACTGGTAAGGAAGAGAAGTCTGCAGGTATTCCAGAAAATAGTCTTCCAGGAGAAGCATCCAACATGCACTGGTCATCAGTTTATTTTATAGAAGGCTTGGGAAATATCCTCCAACCTAGCAAGCCAGCTAATCTGAAAAGTGAGTTATTTTGAGCATATTGGTATCTGTACATGGCACTTTTTAATTTTTGAGGGAGCTCAAGTCTCACCTCCTGGTTCTACCTCTACAGAAAGGTGTCTGATATGGGCCAAGAACAGAGTGGAATCCAGAGAGGACAAATAAGCCACTGTACCAACAGATGAACATTTTGTAGGAGAAGGAAAATAACTGAAAAGGATTGGGTGAAAACTCTAATAACCCTCTTTCTCTTTTTTCCCTTGCTGATGTGTCCCTTCCATTGGAAGGGCTATTAGAATTAGGAAGGAATCGGGAAGAAAATAAGCATAGAGAAGGGTAGTTTATGAAGGCTCAGCTTTAGGCCTTAGGTAGAAGAGCTATCATTTTCAGATCTTCACTCACTTTCTCCAATTATGGTGCAAGTAAACCTCAGAAGACCAGAAGTCGACCTTGGGTAAAATTTATAAGGCAGTTCTTTTGGCCTTTCTCTTGTTAAGAGGGCAAGAGGAAATCCTCTAGATAGATAAATGGACACACACACATTGCTTTGCAAAAATCACTGTAAGCAGGTAGTCAAAAATTTGGGCTTTCAAATTATAGCCAACATTCTCTTTCTATCAGCTATGCAAAATAATACTGTAATGTTCACATAAGAACATGTACTTGCATGCACAGTGCTTGTATTTGGTGGTAAATTTAAGACATCACTTATTTTAATTTTTTCCATAGTTACCCTTTGAGATTGAAGTGCTATATTTTATTTGAGGGTTAAGATGATAAAACATTTATCTAAGAAACTGTTAAAGTGATTATCTGGTCACTTTTAAACTTTAGGACCTCAGGAAGCATTTCCCTACTCAACTTATAAAGAGACATATTTTAACTTGGCTATGAAAAATTTTCATTGGACATGCTGGAAGAATAAATGTACTCTTCTAAATTAATCTTTGTATACTTACTAAACAACTTGTATTTTTAGCTATAAAATAATCCATATCATATTTAAAATGTTTTCACTAGATTTCTCCATATTTTTTTTTAAAGGAACAAAAGAGTAAGAACTCACTTTAGTCACAGAATTATCTGATTTCCATATCGATTTTCTCCTACTGAGCTAATGAATTCCTTCAGAGTAGAAGCTATATTTCGGCACCGTTGCTTTCTCAGCAACTATCAATATGCCTGAATGTTAGATATATGTAATAAATGGTGGTTGCATTAATGAATTTTATATAGGAAGGGAAAAAAGAAACTGTGGCTTATGGGAGAAAAGTTTCTAGATTCATTTAATACTAGACTGGTAAGAACATTAGAGATTATTCAATTTGATCCCCTAACTTTAGAGATGAAGAAATTACAAACTGAGTGGTCTAAAGACACAAAGTTAATCAGAGATACAGCCAGAAATAGAATGTCTCCCAAATACTCATTCATATAAGTGGTTTTTTGTTTTTGTTTGCTTGTTTTGCATAAGAAGAGGTGTAAACTGATGTAAAACTGTGGGCTTTGGAATCAGAAAGACAATTCACATCCCAGCTCTATCACTGTATGAATTTGGGTAAGTTGTATAATTACATGAGACTCAATTTCCGCATTTGTAAAATTGAGTACAATCTAACTTACTGGGCTATTCTGAGGATTAAATGAGATATGTGTATAAATTTGCTGAATACAGGACCTGGTGCACAGTATACTTAATAACTAGAAGCTTCTATGATTATTATATTATGTTGCTTTCTATTTTACTATTCCCATAAACTACTGAAATTATTTCTTCTTAAATTGGTATGGTGATGCCTTCAAAGACTACTGGAAATAAGATTTATTGGCATGTCTTTATTATAGTGACATACTAGAATTTATTTGTATTTATTACAGTGATAAAATAGAACTAGATTATACTGAATTTTTTTTTTAAGTAAACTGCACTCAACATGGGTCTTGAACTCACGAACCTGAGATCAAGAGTCACATGCTCAGGGTACCTGGGTGGTTCACTCAGGTCATGATCTCAGGGTACTGGGATCGAGCCCCGAGTCGGGCTCCCTGCTCAGCTCCCTGCTTCTCCCTCTCCCTCTGCCTGCCTCTTCCCCCTGCTTGTACTCTCCCTCTCTCTGTCAAATAAATAAAATCTTAAAAAAATAAAAAAGTCACATGTTCTATCAACTGAGCCAGCCAGGTGCCCCTGTATTGAATATTTTTAATGCCATTTTGCAGTTCAGTAAAATAACGATTCTCAAAAGCTGTAATGAGAATGAAACAGTGACAATTTACATGGGACAGAAAAACACCACAGGTCACCATTCGTTGTTATAAATATCAAAGGTGATATAGAATAATGCTTGCTATAGATCAGGGGTTGGCAAACTACAGCCTCCAGACCAACTTTGCCACAATTCTGTTTTTGTAAATAAAGCTTTACTGGAACTTCATTTGTATATACTGTCCATGCCTGCCTTTGTATTACACCAGCAGAGTTAAGTAGTTTAAAAATATATATATATATATTATATATATTATATTTTATATATATATATATATAATATATATATATATATATTTTAGGCCAGCAAAGCCTAAAATATTTACTATTTGACCTTTTATAGAAAGTTTGTTATGCCCTGCTATAGACTGTGGCAAGTACATTTTTTCCTAAAAAGGTGTTAACCATTTGGACAGCAGATATATCTACAAATAAGACTTACACTGAACTCATGACTTGGGCTATTCTGTGTAACAGAAGCCAGAATAATAGCAACTTGCAGGTTTTAATATATTTTATCCAAAAGTGCCATGTGACAGGATTTTACAACCTATACATAAAGTATTAATATTTTATTAATATTATTTAATGTTTTATTTATATAATATTTTATATTTTCCTACAAGAGTTTTAGAATATATATATTTTTTATTTTATTTTATTATTATTTTTTTTAAGATTTTATTTATTTGCGAGAGAGAGAATGAGAGACAGAGAGCATGAGAGGGAGGAGGGTCAGAGGGAGAAGCAGACTCCCTGCTGAGCAGGGAGCCTGATGCGGGACTCGATCCTGGGACTCCGGGATCATGACCTGAGCCGAAGGCAGTTGCTTAACCAACTGAGCCACCCAGGCGCCCCCAGAATATATATATATTTTAAAAATTTATTTATTTGGGGCACCTGTGTGCTTCAGTCAGTTAAGCGCCTGCCTTCGGCTTAGGTCATGATCCCGGAGTCCCGGGATCGAGCCCCGCATCAGGCTCCCTGCTTGCGGGGAGGCAGTTCCTCCCTCTCCTCCCTGCTCATGCTCTCTCTCGCTATCTCTCTCTATCAAATAAATAAATAAAATCTTCTTAAAAATTTATTTATTTTGAGGGGGGAGGGGCAGAGGGAGAGGAAGAGAGAGTCTTATGCAGACCCCACGCTGAGCATGGAGCCCAACGCAGGGCTTGATCTCACAACCCTGAGATCACGACCTGAGCTGAAAGTAAGAGTTGGATGCTTAACCGACTGCGCCATCGAGGCGCCCTGATTTAGAATATATTTTTTTCAGGGAATTCCCACTCTTTTCCTGTATTATAGACACTGAACAAATTTAAGGAAATTTGGTGCTAGGAAGTCACAGACAACATATTTACCACTTTAAAAACTAGCAGCAGAAAAAAAAGATTAGTAGTACTATATATTTACCCAAAATTACTCACTGTTGCTCATGTGGGAAATGTAAAATATACCCATTTCTCCCGTGATCCTTTCATACACATTGCTGATCCCTTTTGGAATTGCATGGAAGCACTCTTATCAGAAAATGAAGCTAAAATCATAACAAGTTAGATTTGACATTATTCTGCTATTTTTGTATTTTTCTGGATCAAGACTAGATAAATAACAGATGGGTTCCCTTGTGTGACTGAAAGAATACAAACAATATTTTTTGTTTGTTTTCTATAAAAATGATTTTTTTTTCAGAATTCTACAAATGGCTCTAAATGTGAATGTGACAGTCTCAGCTAAGCTGCTTGTATTATGGTAACATATTTCTATTATGAAACAGAGGTTCTAGAATCAAAATTCCTTGGGATATAGAGCACTGAATTAGATGGATGGAAGAGATGAAAAAAATGAAGAGGCACTTTAGGAAAGGAAACGTTTTCTTTTGAAAATCAATGTTTAGAAGAAAAAAGTAAAGGATGGGAATGATCCTCCTTCAAACCTCAATAATTATGTACTTGCAACAACAGAATATTGAAAATTTTCTTTGTGCAAGGCACTCTACTACAAGGTTTAAATTTATTATCACATTTAATCTTCATACCCATGAGGTAGATGTTATTATATTTAACATATTATTTCTTGTGTTTTACATAAGGAATTGAGGCTCAGACTATTAGAGGCAGGACATAAACCCAGCCTATGACGTTAAAGCCCATTTTTAAACCAATATATTAAATTCAAATAGTTCTCTAGAAATATTAACAATCTTTGAGACTTTAACACTTCTATAAAATGCTTTAAGCCTCTTAGAAGGCACTAAATAAATATAGGGAATTATTTTTAAAAGAAAAAAAAACAACTCCTCAAGTACCTGGAAAACTGCTGTGTTCTTTAAATAATACATAAGATGGAAACATATTCTAGGAATAAACCCTACTGATTATAAGCTGTAAAATATGCATTATTCTGACAACTCAGGCTGTATTTCATAATTCTGGATTCAGGCAATAAATATTACTTTCTCAAGTATTACTTAATACATTTTTAAAAAGCATTCTTGCTAAATAAACAGTTGGTATAAAGTATTTAAAATATTTTAGAAGACTACATCAGCCCATTTTTCTTCAAATTAATTAAATACATGCAATTTGCATTAAATCCAATTAGTAATCCAGAACAATGTGATCAACTACTTCACAAACCCATTTTTTAAATATTTGAAAACTTCAGTAATATGCGAGATGACTATTAAGTAACCTTACCGATTTTAAAGCAAACATATTCAAATATTATGTTCTTTAAGTTACCTGAGGAGGCTACTGTAAGGATAACATCATTGCTTAATACACTTAAAAAACTTCTCATTAGGAATTATTATCCGAGCCTGCTAGGTATTCTTTTAGATATTCTCAGTGATAGCAAATCTTGTTCAATTACGTGTGGATATGACTTCAAATAGGAATTTAGTAACTCTGGTGCTCAATTTACAAGTCTGTAGAAGATTCCTCTAAGGTAAAATTCTGAATTAAAACTAATATAAAAATTCTAGTATTAGAATATTAAAAAATCATAAAGTAGGACAAATATTTTATGATTCCACTTATATGAAGTACCTAAACTAGCCAAATTCATAGAGACATAAAGTAGAATGATGGCTGCTAGAGGCTGGGAGGCAGGGAAGAATGGGAGTTATTGACTGATGGGTACAGAGTTTTAGTTTAAGAAGATAAAAAACTTTCTGGAGATAGAGATGGCTGCACAACAATGTGAATGTATTTAATGCCACAGAACAATACACTTAAAAATGGTTAAAATGGTAAATCTTATCATTTAATGGGGATATTTTACCACAATTAAAAAAGAAAAAAAATCCAACCTACGTGGCTGGCCCTATTGTTTGTCAGTGGGCTATAGATTGCTGACCCCTGATACACTTTGTTTTTTTGGGTTTTTTTTAAAGATTTTATTTATTTATTCATTAGAGACAGAGAGAGAGAGGCAGAGGGAGAAGCAGGCTCCCAAGGAGCAGGGAGCCCGATGCGGGACTTGATCCCAGGACCCTGAGATCATGACCTGAGCCGAAGGCAGACGCTTAACCATCTGAGCCACCCAGGAGCCCAACACTTTGTTAATGTGACTCTGTATAAGCCATATTATTTCTTACTGCTTCAACTTCCTCCTATTAAATTGGCAGAAATGAAGCCATACTATCTATTTCGTAAGACTGTTGTGGATATCAAGTAAGATAATAGGTTTTAACCACAATGAAGTTTATACAATTAAGAGTTCATGTTTACAGTACTTTCTTCTTCTTTTTGGGGGGTGGGAGGGGCAGAGGGAGAGGGAGAAAGAAAATCTTAAGCAGACTCCCTATGGAGTCTGGTGCATAGGTGTGGAGTCTGGTGCAGGGCTCCATCCCACAACCCTGAGATCATGACCTGAGCTGAAATCAAGAATCAGAGGACACTCAACTGACTGAGCCACCCAGGTGCCCACCCCTACAGCATTTTCTTCTTTTTTTTGAACAAGCCAGATTTAAAGATTTTATTTCTATTTAATTGAGAGAAAGAGCAGTGAGAGAGAGAGCACAAGAGGGGGAGAGCACAAGAGGGAGAGGGAGAAATAGACTTTCCGCTGAGCAGGGAGCCCAACATGGGGCTCAATCTGGGACCATGACCTGAGCCAAAGGCAGACGCTTAGCCACCCAGGTGCCCCTTAAGCCAGATTTAATTCAACATCTATTACTTAAGCAAGATTGAAAAGCAGGAGTCACAAGGGAATTAATAGGATCACACACACAATAAAGCTTTAATTGTACCTGTACTATCTTCCAGAACAGCCTCTGAACTACTGTGCTGAAGAAAAAGGTTAATACTAACTCTGGGGAAAAAAAATACATACTGCAGGAAATTAAAAACAACAACAACGTCTGTATATGAGTATTATTAATCCATGAGGTGTTAGTGTGAAAAACAGTTCTTTCATTAGGTTTAGGAAAACTTCAATAAAAAAAAAAAAAAAAAGCTAAGAGATTTCCTAACCTGAACTAATAAAAGGTTCCCCCCAAAATAAGTAAATAAATAAATCACAAAGATGCCTGAAGCCAAGTATGGGAAACAAAATGAATGAACAATCAACATGGTTAATAAAAGATTTTTGGTTAAACTTAAAATGACTATTAAATGCACTTTAAAAATTTAGAAATACTGAAAATGCATGAGTTAACCTTTTAAGAATTTAGAAAAACGAAGCAATTCTAAGAGAAGCATTAGTAAGAAAATAAGAACAGAAATAACTGAATTAAAAAGATAATCCTCTAGCAAGATCGATCAAGGTGGAATAGAGAACATACATTAGAAACAAAAAAATGGTAAAAATTTACAAAACAAAAAATATATGAATAACTTGATACTAATGTATTTGAAAAGTTAGATAAAATAATCTTCTAAAAGTAAAATTAACAAAATGCCTTTATAAGAAATAAAACACCTGAATAAAACTATTACTATTTAAGAAATTGAAATAATAGTTTAAAAAACCTAGTGTCTTCCACAACTTCTCTCTCCTAGCTTTAAAGATCCTAGGAGAGTTTTTTGTTTTTTTAAGGTTTTATTTATTTATTTGACAGAGAGAGAGAGAGAGCGAAAGCAGGAACACAAACAGGGGGCACGGGAGAGGGAGAAGCAGGCTTCCCGCCGAGCAGGGAGCCCGATGCAGGGCTCGATCCCAGGACCCTGGGATCATGACCTGAGCCAAAGGCTGACGCTTAACGACTGAACCACCCAGGCGCCCCTAGGACAGAGTTTTTTTTTTTTTTTTAAAGATTTTTTTTATTTATTTGCAAGAGAGAGAATGAGAGAGAGAGAGCACATGAGAGGGGGGGAGGGTCAGAGGGAGAAGCAGACTCCCTGCCGAGCAGGGAGCCCGATGCGGGACTCGATCCCGGGACACCAGGATCATGACCTGAGCCAAAGGCAGTCGCTTAACCAACTGAGCCACCCAGGCGCCCTAGGACAGAGTTTTTAAGAGGAGGATATACCAACCCTTTCAAAGAGCAAATAGCCCCTACTTACTGTAAAAATTGAGAATTAAAAAGAAAAAAAACAAAAACAAAAACCTCACTTTATGAAGCTGTTATAACCTTGATACCCAAACTGGACAAGGACAATACAGGAAAAGAAAACATTATCACAATCTATCTTACTTACGAGTATAGAAGCAAAATCTTAAAACATAACTAGAAAGCAACGAAAAGACAAATCTGTTCTTATTTGTAGACAAGTACTTCTACAAAGAATATATAAAAAAATTTACACACAATTAGAATAAAAGAGTTCGGCAGGGATGCTCAATATAAGATCAATATATGCATTCAATTAATGGCATTCTTGTACACCAACAATAATCGATTTAAAAACATAATAGAGAAAAGATCCCATTTACAATTGCAACAAAAACTGTAAGGTACCAGGAACAAATAAATGAATAAATACATAAATAAACAAAAAAATATTAAAACTCAGTATTACAATGATGGCAATTTCCCCCAAGTTCACTTAAAATAAAAAATAATTTCAATCAAAATGCCAACAGTGTTTTATGTTTTACATGGATAAACGGATTCTAAAATTCATATACAAAAGTGGCAAGAATGGTTAACATAATTTTGAAGAGCAAGGTAGGGGAAATGTGGATTAACACAAAGTTATAGAAATAGACCAATGGAACAAAAGAGAGAGCCTAAAAATGGAACTTGAACATGACAGAGGTTGCATTACAATTTAGATGGGCTATTTGATAAATGGTGCAGAAAGCATAGTGCTTATTCATATGAAAAATAAAATTATGTTCTTCATAACGTAGAAAAAATATATTTCAAGGGATTAGAGATATGAGTCAAAAAAATCAAATTTTAAAAATTGCTAGGGGCACCTGGGTGGCTCAGGTGGTTAAGCATCTGACTCTTGAGGCTCAGGTCATGACCTCGGGTCCTGGGATAGAACCCCACATAGGGCTCCTCACTCAGCACAGAATCTGCTTCAGATTCTCTCTCTCCCTCTGCCCCTCCCCCTGCTCACGCCCACTCACTCTCTCAAATTAATAAATAAATCTTTAAAAAAAATAAATAAATAAAATAAAGCAAATAACCTAACAGAGCAATGGACAAAGTAGCAAATGAGTGAAATCACAGAAGAGAAACCCCAAATGGCCAATAAACCTATGAAAAATGATCAACCTTAAAAGGGGAATAAAAATTACTATGGCATTGAGATACTGTTTTAAAGTCTGGCAAAACTTAAAAGCCTGAAAACACCATGACGGGGAAAAATGGGAAATTCATACTCAATTGTGAGTGTAAATTAAAATAACCATTTGGTTTGATGATGGATCTTACAATGCAACAATTTCACTTTCTGGTACATACCTCATGGAAATTCTTGGACATGTGCAAGGAAGATAGATACTATAAGAACGTTCACTGCAAAATGGTTTATAACAGCAAAATAAGTTGGAAAGTACATGTTCATAAAAGAATGAGTGAATAAATTGCAGTATATTTATATATTAGACTAAGGCAGTTGAAATGAACAAATTAGTAGTACACACATAAAACTGAGTGGAAAAAAGCAAACTACAGAATGATTTCACTTAATGGATTTTTAAAACTTGCAAATACCAAGTTTTACAGATCTGTAAATACTCAGCCACAATATAAAAATATTGGGAAGAATGAAAAACCACCATCTTTATGAGAAGGGTTACCTCTGGGGAGGGAGAGGAAAAAGAATGTGAATACCTAAGGGAACAGAGGCAGGCATCAGCTGTGTGTTTAATGATAGTTAGCCAGCCAGCCAGAAAAACAGAAAGACAGATATAATGTTAAGATTTCAAGGCAGTTTGGATATGAGTGCACAGGTGTTTGCTACGGTATTTACTATACTTCTATATATTTGAAACATTTTATAATATAAACTTCCTTAAAAGGAAACACATTTTTATTTTTTATTTATTTATTTATTTATTTTTAGAAAAACTGCTTTTTTTTTTTTTTAAGATTTTATTTATTTATTTGAGAGAGAGAGAGAATGAGAGACAGAGAGCATGAGAGGGAGGAGGGTCAGAGGGAGAAGCAGACTCCCTGCCAAGCAGGGAGCCCGATGCGGGACTCGATCCAGGGACTCCAGGATCATGACCTGAGCCGAAGGCAGTCGCTTAACCAACTGAGCCACCCAGGCGCCCAAAGGAAACACATTTTTAAAAATGAACTAGAGGGGCCCCTAGGTGGCTCAGTAGGTTAAGCGTCTGCCTTTGGCTTAGGTCATGATCCCAGGTTCCTGGGATGGAGCCGCATTGGTCTCCCAGCTCAGCAGGAAGTCTACTTCTCCCTTTCCGTCTGCCCTCCCCCCAACGTCGTGCTCTTTCTCAAATAAATAAAATCTTAATAATAAATAAAAATGGACTAGAGCTACAGCATTAATATAAATACATCTCAAAAACTAAATGTTAAGTTAAAAAATCAAGTTACAGAAACATGTATAGTATGGTATCATTGTATTACATATTTTTGTAAAACAGTTTTTCCACAGTTACATACATATTGGTAGGTTGTATAGACTTTCATGGGAATGGTATATTCCAAATTCAGGATGATGGTTACCTCTGGGCAGGGTGTAAGAGGAACAGGACTGGGGAAGGGTACATAGGGAGCTTCAGCCAAATCTGTAAAGATTTCTTTTAAAAGTCTGAAGCAAGGGGCACCTGACCAGCTCAGTCATTAAAGTGTGAGACTCTTGCAGGGTAGTGAGTTCAAGCCCCACGCTGGGTGTAGAGCTTACTTAAAAATTTAAAATAAATAAATGAAAGTCTGAAGCAAATATGGCATTTGGTAAAGCTTGGTACTGGATGGTTTTTAGAATCCCATATTTATATATATGTATGTATGTAAATAACAGCAGGAACAATAATAAATGAAGAAAATGAATGAGAGTTAACATCTACTTATTATGTAGTAGGCACTCTTCTAAACGTGTGCATGTATACTAAGAACAACCCGAGGAAGTAGATTCTGCTTATTTCTAATACTATCTATTATTATTTTAATACTATTAGATTCTATTACTCATTTTACAGATGAGGAATTAAAGCAGAGAAGTGAAGCTGGCCTAAGATTATAAAGTTAGTAAATAGTGAAAGTAAGATATGAAGCCAGGATTTGTGCTCCAGAGCTTAAAGCTTAATTACCATGTTACTGTTATAATGTCATTCTCTATTCTTTTCAGTATATCATAAATAATTAATTCCCAATGTTATTTCTGTATGTTGGAAATTAAAAACACTTTTAACCCATGACCACAAAAAAAAATGCATATACACACATACATATTTCTGTGCAACTCACACTGGTTCTAAAGATGCTGAAAGAATTCTAGGAATGTCCTGAAAATAGTGGCATCCCAACTACTCTATCAATTTATATATTTGAGGTTTGGTATTTTTTAGATTGTTATTTTATAATCAAACATTATTTTTCAGTAGTCCTAAGATAATATATATCTGGAATCTTAGATAACTTATATAAAGAAGCATATGATGTAATTCAACCATCTCTTTCTCTCTCATTAGAGGCAAAATTCCATTACTTAGCTTCAGGCCTGAAAACTCATATTAAGAGTTTTTAATAAGTCATTCTGTCAAGAAATTCAATTTCAATCATTCATTTTTTCTGGTCTCTCAATATAAGTTGTTTTTTAAAAGCCCATAGCTAATATTTATACAATAATAAACTGGCATTCTCAGTCATTAAATATTTATCAGCAGTGGGGTGCCTGGGTGGCTCAGATGGTTAAGCTTGTCTGCCTTCGGCTCAGGTCATGATCCCAGGGTCCTGGGATAGAGCCCCACATCGGGTTCCTGGCTCAGCGCGGAGCCTGCTTCTCCCTCTCCCTCTGCCTCTCTCCCTGCTCATGCTCTCCTCTCTCTTTCTCTCTCTGTGTATCTCTGTGTCTCAGAAGAATAAATAAAAAAAAAATCTTAAAAAAAAATATTTATCAGCATTGATTATGTGCTAATCACATATTCTTTGTCCGTGGTACCACTGTTACCATTTCTTTTTTTTTTTTTTTAAGATTTATTTATTTATTTTAGGGAGAGAGAGAGAGTGAGAGTGAGTGAGGGGTGTGGGAGAGGTGTGGGGCAGGGGCAGAGGAGGGAGAGGGAGAGAATTTCAAGGAGACACCCCGCTGAGCACAGAGCCCACAGGGCACTCAATCTCAACCCTGAATTCATGACCTGAGCCAAAACCAAGAGTCAGACGCTCAACCGAGCCACTCAGGCACCCCTACCATTTCTTAAAAATGTCTTTTCTCCATCTACATAGCCACATTCTCAATGTTATCATCTACTAACCTATAGAATATGTATTCAAAAAATATGAAAATATGAAAAAGAAGTTCTTGCTTTCAAAGACTTCACTGTCTAGCAGGAGAAAGAGACAAACAAGAATTATCTATAATACATAAATACTTTTAAAAAGGTAATTAAACCTTAACGGTCAGGAAAGATGAAAGGATGGCTGGTGCCCTTTTAACAGCTAACCTGGAACGTGAACAGGAGACAGCAATGGAGACTGTTCTTTCGAGAAAACTTATCTTAAAAGGAAGAGAGGATGATAGCTAGGGGCACAGGTTCTAGAGAAGGTTTTAAGATAGAGAAATACTTAGCATCAACTATTCTGAACTACTTTCCTTGCTACATTCCTCTCCTAACACTAAATCCCAGTCTGGATATAAGCAAGTCACTTAACATTTCTAAGCCCCACGAGAGAGATGTTTAAGAACTCTAAATTACGAGGAAAATTGAATAAATTACCTCTAAAGTTCTTTCTAGACCTAAAATTCTATGATTCTGTCACTATGATTATCTGACCTGTTTAAATTCAAAGGTAAATCATAAAATATTCAGTATGCAAAAAAGAAAAACCAAGACCAATTAAGAGATGAACTAGTTTGTACAATTGCATTCTATTACTTTTGCAAAACAGTTAAAACAATTCCTCTTCTGGCCATCAGTAAAATTTTCACAAAAGACAGTGCATTTTTACCAGTTGGTAAAGAGCTTCTCACCCTCAAACCTGTAGACTTCTAAACAATCCCCAAGCAAACTGTTCTGTGACAACAGAAGTAAATTGCTTAAAAGCCCATAGCTTAGACCTGTAAAAGTCATCTTTTAAATGGAAGAGGTTTATAGAAACATGTATATTACATTCTTTCTACAATACATTTGTTCATTATCTTTAAAATTTTAATGTACAGGTTCATAAACAGTGTTTTTTAAAAAACTAGCTAAGATTAGATCTTCACAGTAATATGCTTTTTCACTATCACACATTCTGAAATTTAGAACAAGGTTTCCCTTACCTGATATGGACATGGAATGTGATATTCTCTGCAGCGTTCTTGTATCCATGTTGTTTCCCAGATGCCACGGTAAGCTTGTTCATAAAAGTAGCATCCAATTACAACCAAGAGTGGTACGAGATAAAGAATGCTGAAAACACCAATCCGGATCATAAACTTCACCAACTTATCTTGGTTCTCCTTTTCTAATGGAATTTCAATTCGAACTCTGTTTAGGGATATAATGCCAGCTAAGAGGAGAGAAACTCCAACTACCACATACAGGCAGAGGGGAGCAAGAACAAAATATCTCAATGCATCAACATCGTAGAGGCCAACAAAACACACGCCACTGATATTGTCACCTTCAATTTTATTCATCGCTAAAAGGATGATAGTTAGAGTTCCAGGGATGCCCCACGCACTGGCGTGAAATAGCAAAGCTTTCTTCTCAATAGCTTCACTACCCCACTTTGGCACAGCTGCCAAGAACCATGTGATGGTAAGAATTACCCACCAAACACTGCCAGCCATAGTAAAAAAATAGAGTACCATAAAAAGCATGGTACAGGCTTTATTATGAGATCCTTGTGTCACTGTGGAAGCCTTATACTGTGCAGGGCTAGATGCATTGCAGGCTACTCGGTCTTCAAGCAAAAACCCAATGAAGAAAATTAATGATACCATCATGTAGCAGACAGCATAAAATATAATAGGTCTTTCAGGATAACGGAATCTTGTGACATCAATTAAAAAAGTTAAAAAAGTAAACAACGTGGCAGAGAGGCAAATGATTGAAATCAATCCTATGAAGTATCGAGCAAATGAAAGTTCTTCTCTCCTAAAGTACATATTTGGACAAGGAGGTGAACAATCACGCACGTGTAAAAAAGAATAACCAAGATCAGGATCAATTTTCAACTCTCGAGGACACCAAAAACCATAGTCCCTCTGCACTGCCACTGGAGCTCCTTCAGTAGGATCACCAGCTAAATTCAGATCCACAAGTCGAGGATATGGCTCATCACAATCTGGGAACCTAAAAAAATACAAGATGAGAACCATTTTCACTTATTGGGAAGTCTATTGATACTTAACAATTTGGATTTCCAAATTTAGCACTCATGACCTTATTCATTCTAATATCCTTGAGTACAATTACATTAAGTAGGAATAAAGTAAATGTTGATTCTTGTTTATGGGCCATACAATTAGACTGTCCACTGTTGATCAAAAAATGATATGGTTTTATACTTAATTTAGTTTTGGCTTCAAAAACAATACTTTTTTAAAGTTTATTTATTTTTTTTAGTAATTTCTACTCCCAACATGGGGCTTGAACTCACAACCCCTGAGAACAAGAGTTGCATGCTCTTCTAATTGAGCTAGCCAGGCACCCCAAAGAGTATTCTTTTAATTAAAATAGTCTAAAATAGCCATCAATAAGTAACACTGTATATAGAGAGTATTTAAGACACACACTTTAAAATAAGATTTTAAAATATATACATTATTATAAAAGAAATGAATACATAGCTCTAACAAAAGAGTAGCTTTTTCCCAATCTTTAACTAGTTACCCTAGATTCAGTGGAACTTCCTTAAGCAGAAATGTTAAAAAAATCTTTCCCAAATGCATAGGCCAAGGTGTTTCGAATTACATTAGCAATAAAAAATCCTTATAAGTGGCTGAGTTTTTAGATCTTTTCTTCCCATTTTATATTTGCTCCCTGCTTAGCATATTGATTAATTACAGTCCTTCTAAGGTCTCTAATGTGAACTACTTCTTTCTTACCACCCCTAATTTCTCTCCAATCCATTACATTCTCTAACTCAGTTATTCTCAAACTTTGGTGTACATAAGAAAAACTTAATATTGTTTTAAAAATAAAAGTTCAGGGGCACCTGGGTGGCTCAGTTGGTTAAGTGCCTGCCTTCGGCTTAGGTCATGATCCAGGAGTCCTGGGATCAAGCCCCAAGTAGGGCTCCCTGCTCAGCAGGGAGTCTGCTTCTCCCTCTTTCTCTGCTCCCCCTCACTTGTGCTCTCTCTCACTCTCTCAAATAAATAAATAAATAAAATCTTTTAAAAAATAAATAAAAATAAAAATTCTTGGGGCGCCTAGGTGGCTCAGTCAGTTAAGCATCTACCTTCAGCTCAGGTCATGATCCCGGGGTCCTGGGATTGAGCCCCATGTCGGGCTCCCCGCTCAGCAGGGAACCTGCTTCTCCCTCTCCCTCTGTCCTCTTGCTTGTGCTCTCTCTCTTGCTCTAATAAATAATAAAATCTTTAAAATAAATAAATAAATAAGAAAATTCCTGCTTCCCACCACCACAAATCATATTACAGTATACCTGTGTGAGGGCCCAGAAATTTGCATTTTAGCAAGTTTCCAAAGGGACAAGATCTGCAGACTTGAGAAAGTATCACAGCTGCAGGACAAATAAAACGGGTTTGTGGTGCAGACATGAGTAAAGATACCATTCTCATGAACTTCTTGCATCTTCAATTGTCTTGCCTGTATCAGTTCCTAAGCCTTCAGACTCCCACTAACTAGATGTCTAACAGTTTATATGCATCAAATAGTTTCCAAGAAACCATCGCTGATATTAAGTTTGACAAAAACATGCATAACCTTATGCTGTAGCTGATTAATCTTTTATTTTCTAACATAATCCATTTTCTTCACTGGACTTGGAATTATAAATCTAAATGAGAGAAACTTATTGCATTTAAGCATTTGTTTATATCCTGCAGTATGTCAGGCATTAAACATAAAAAGACAAAAAACCAGGCTTTCTATCCCGCAGTCTAAAAGGAGATACAAACTTGTAAATACAAAATTCAGCAGTGGGATATATGAACAAACAAACTCTATATAAAGTATAAAAATAATACAAAGGATTAATTCTTCCAAAGGATGAGATTATGAAAGACTTCATAAAATAAGACTCTCAAATACAGGATTTTGAGTCAGTATTTGACAGTTCTGGTGGTATGCCAATCAGTATTCTAGCAAGAAATGCAAGCAATGGCAAAGAGATTTGAACAGGGTAGTTTAATATTGCTGGAGCATGAAGTGGGCATGACTTGTGACAGGAGATCAGGTTGGAGAGATAAGCATGTTGCAGAAGAGAGAGAGAGAGAGAGAACAGTGATACTAAATTTAAAACCATGCAAAGTTATACTTTATGCTTTTATGACTGTGTTTGTATACCCAATGGCCCCTCAATATATATATATACTTCACTCTATAACCTTTCCAAAAACCAAACTCTTGATTTCTACTCCTTAAATTTCCCCATTTCCATAAGTGGTAATTCCATTCTTCTAGTTGCTCAGGCCAAAAACCTTGGGGTCATCCTTGAAATACTTTCCCTCTAATACATACCTCACAATCTACCAGCAATTTCTATCATTGTACCTTATGACATATCTTCTCATTTCCTCCACTGCCTCTGTGCAGTTTGAGCCTAATATTAATACCTCTTCCCTGAACTTCTGGAGTGTCTCCCAATTGATCTCCACTTCCACACAGCAGTCAGTGATCCTTTACAGACATGCCACTCCTGTGCTCATGATCATGTCTCTCCTGCTCTAAGTCCTCTAATGCTTTCCCACCTCACTAAGAGTCAAATCCAAATTCCGTATCAGAGCTACAAAGACCCTACGGCCAGTATTTTTCTGATCTGATATCCTTCCATTCTCCCTAACTTACTTGGCTCCAGATTCTCTGGTTCCCTTGTTCTTTGACTAATCCAAGCATGCTTCCATTTCAAAGCAGTTGCACTAACTGCTGTTTCCTATGCCTAGGTTATTCTTCCTTAGATATCTGGATTATTTGTTTCTCATTTCGTTCGGGTCCCTACTCTAATTCTTCTTTATCAAAAAGGCCTTCCCCAATATCGCCATAGAAAAGAGTCTTCTGCTTCCAACCAACCCTATTTTTTTTCTTATTAGCATTCATTACCATCTGGCATTATCTATTTATTTGTTCTCTCTCCCACCACTACTAGAATTTTAGTTCCATAAGAACCAACACTATATTTTGTTCACTACTTATCTTTAGCATCTAGACTAATGTCTAACACACAGGACACATCCAATTAATATTTGTTGAGTTAATGATTGTTGAAGAAACATATTCATATAGACCTAACCCAGGTAATTAGAAAGATGACTAGGAGCAGTGTCAAATGGGAGCAGAGATATTAGTTGATTCAAATAATACCAGAATTAAAACCAGATAAGGCAGGGGCACCTGGCTGGCTGAGTTGGTAGAACATGTGACTCTTGATCTCCAGGTTCTAAGTTTGAGCCCCATGTTGGGTGTAGAAATTACTTAAAAAAAATAAAACATCTTAAAAAGAAATAAAGCTAGTTAAGGTTGTGGGAATGAGACAGATATGAAATTAGTTAGATAAAAGCAATACAGTTTGTAACTGATTGGATGTGGGAGCTAAGGTCAATGAAGGAGGAACAGAAGGTGACTTATAGAGAATTAAAAAATGAGCAAAGGAAAATCAATGTTAGACATGTTGAAATTGAGGTATTTGAGACAAATGCAGGCTAGGATTTCCAATGGCTGCTAGATATGCAGATTTGGAACTCAGCAAGAAGATGTCAAAGCTATAGATTTAGGTGTAGGAGTCAGCAGCAAATGAGTAAGAGTTAAAATGAGTGAGATGAGATCATCCTGGGAAAGCACACAGAATCAAAAAGAATAGGAACAGAACTCTGGAAAGCACCAATACTCAAGGGGTAGTAAGAGGAAGAGGATCCAAAAAAAGAAATTAAGAATAATTGGTCTGAGAAATAGCAGACCAGAATAGTTCACATATGATGGCTTAAATGATTTTCACGAAAAGAGGGAAAGCTGAGGTTGTGGAGAATTAGTATGAAATATAGAATAAAGGTGAAATATGGGTTTGAAGTGAGTGATACAGATTTGACAGAGGTGCTGAGAGGAATAAACAGAGATTATTCTGTTTACCAATCTGGAAATTTGCCAAAGACAAACAGCAAACAGAACTGCTACAGTTGACATCTTAAATATATAGCACAATTAATTTGTGAGAAATGGGTTGAATCAATCCAGTTGGAAATCTGAACAAGTTCAATAGAAGGAATGAGTTGAAATTGCTAGCAAGAGTGTCATTTCAAGTGATAGACCACAAAGCTTAAGTAAGGAAATAAATGAGATTAGGAAGAGTGATATTAGGAGAGGGGGAAAAAAACCCCAAAGTCTTGGAGTGTCCAGGTAGTTCAAGAGCAATAGGAACAAGAATAGGAGAGATGTGGAAGAATGAACGGTTGTTATAAAAGACCGGTTTGCCAGAATTTAAGGTTTCATAGTTAGTCAATGCCAGGCAACAGTGAGGACATAAAACAGATTTAATCCCATCAAAATAATGAAGATGATAATGAGATTTCTATACTTGTATATAAACTATTAATATAAAAAGACCACTAAATAATGGGAGTTAGCTAACAGAAACATAAAATAGAGTTCCTGCCCAAGTAACTCATAACTGTTATTATAAACACCAAGAAATTAACAGACTTCTAAAAGAGGGGCTGTAAACACTTCCACATGTTTGGGGATAAAGTGGATGGTTACATGGGACTAGATAAGGAAACATGTTAAACAGGTGGGAAATAAAGTAGACAAATACGAGAAAGCAAAATGTCAGTGAACTGACTATAAGAAACTGATATGTTTTATTTCTGAAGTTTTTCCAAATGCCAAATGAGAGTAACAACACCTGCTTTTTACCCACCTCCAAGGGCTATTTTTAGATGACAAAATTAATTTTAATATGAAGGACAAAAAATGTTCATTGCAGCATTACTGATAACAGCAAACACCCAGAAATAACTTAAACGACCATCAATAGGAAATGGTTAAGTAACTATGGAATATTAATATAGTAGTCCATTACGTAGCAATTAAAAGGAATGAACCAAACCTACAGATATAAATATACATATATTTTTAAATTTTAATGTTGTTTATAGATCTGTATATATGTAGTAAGAGTATAAAAACAAATATAGAAATGATTAACAACATAGTCAACATAATTATTACCTCATCTCTGGGGAGGAAAGAAGGGAATGAAATCAAGATGGGTACCAAGGAAGGAACTTTCAGCTCTACCTGTATTATTTCTTAAAAAAAAAAAGTGACTAATCCAAGTATCACAAAATGTTAAGACTGGATAAAGTTAGACAACAATAGTGCGTATGCATTTATCTTATTATTCCTTATTTCTGAAACATTTCACAATACAAAAAGGTACATTATTATATTAGAAATATAGTATTACTCTATACATTATTACTAACAATAAACATTCTCTCATATAAATCTATAAGACTGTCTAGTAAACATCGTCAAATCTTTAGGAAATGCTTATAATCTATATTTTGGAAGTGATCTGAAAAGTATCTGACATTTCCTAATTCTGGTTTGTTAATTCATGACAAAAAAAGAGTTGACAGAACTACTTTAGTCATTAACACGTCTAAATCATACAGATATTTAATTTCCACTAAGTGATCATTAAAGACATTTAATGCTGAGGTAATGAATGATTATTTTCTTCTCTATATTTTCTAATTGCATTACTAATAGCATTACTTGTATAACCAGAAAATAAATTTATTGAGGGAAGAAAAATCAACTTTATGTCTTGATTGTTTTTCTTAATTCTTTTAAAAATTTCTTCATTGAAATATTTTTTCCTTTTCTATCTTTTCATTTAGTGATTTCAAGTTCCCAAGGAAATGAACAATTCTGAGGCCATGAAACTGCTGTTCAAAATTAAGATTAATACATACTTCAAAAAAAGTTTTTAAAAACTGATGAATTAGAGAACAAGTAATTTTAAACATACTGTAGCATTAAGTAATGATCCATGAAAATCTATGATTTTCGCACCTACTGCATTCCATATCTTCAGGCCAAGGAACACCAAACATCTCCATGAGCTCCGAACACTCACTGTAAGCCCGCTGACACAGCCTACGACAGGGAAGTGTGACACGTCCATATTCCATACAAATAGGAGCATAGAGTGCACAAAGAAATGGCCGAAAATCCCGAGAACAATCCAGATTCACCATTGGGTGGAATGGCTAGGAAAAAGTAAAAATTGAATAATTAGAGAAAGAATTGTATACAAGTTAAAGCTTCCAATATAGAATATGACAATATTCTTTTTTTTTCCATTTTAAAAATTTCTGAAGGCTATTAAAATTTCTGAAGGAAAGTTTTTGGTTTTTGAAACAAAATCTTCTTCTATATCCCTAAAGATTCTGAATTGGTTAAGACTGAGGTGTATTTCAGAAACTATATGTGTATTTTATTAGTTAGAGGTGATATTAATGAAGAGGCAGGACTGAGAATCACAGTATGATCCATTTTACATAGGAAAGAAAATCCATAAAAGATACGTGCCAAATGCTCAAAAAGTGATTACTGCTTGGTGACAGGATTATAAGAGATTTTAATTCTCTTCCTTTTATGTATTTCAATTTCTACATTTTCTTCAACTAACAAGTATCAACAGGAGAGAGCAGACAAAATGCTAAAAGAGGAAAGGGAGTGGGAGTGGAGGAAGAGAAGTAGTTATACATAGCAGTAGTTATTTTGAGAGTGAGGGAGAGGGAAGGATCTCTCACATTTGTCTCATATTTTCCTGTTCTTGTTACATTAAAAAAAATTTTTTTAAACTGATATCACATGACATAAACAGAACTAACGCTGTAAACTGATACTAAGGAAACAAAAGGAGAAAATAGTGGCCCCAGACATAAAACCATGCTTAAATAATCATTATAACCACAGGAATAGATCAAATATCCCAATAAGTATGCATCTGAGTTTTTTACTATTAAATATTTTTTCACTTATTTATATAATAGTTTCAGAATCATTGCTGATTTTGATCTGGTAACAGATATTCTCACCACTAAGCCTTTCTATCGAGTAAGAATCAATCAATTTTTACATTGATATATAATATTTTCCAAAGGCCTCCTATACAAGATGCAGTCAGAAAACCAAGAGTCACTTAAAGAAACTGAGTTAATTGTATAATGGACATGGTACCCAACATATAACAATAAACTATATGTGACCATCACTCCCAAGGATGAAGGAGTAGCTTGTGTTAAACCAATGTTTCCATCAAGAATAATTTTAAAATATAGAAAAACAGTTTTAAAACATCAATTTAAAGCTACTGAAGAACTGTTGAAGCAAAACAACTACAGAGACCAAGAATATAAAGAGTAGGAAACATGGAAAGGGGCCTGATAAGTGCAGCTGCTTTTCCAAGGAGGCATTCGTTGAATCTGGGCATAAGGCAAGAGGCTGAGAATCAAGCTTTGACTAGGCTGGTGCTAGAAACCAGCACAGCTTTGGTGGTCTTACAAGGCTACAGACAAAATTCAAAATGAAAGGAACAAGACGTAGGTGAGAAGGGGAAGTGCCAAGGATTGAGTCTGACACAGAGCCAATTTTCCCTTCAAGAAATCTGAAAATTCTGAAGCTGCATGAGGAAGGAGCTAAGAAGCTAAGCAGAAAGCCTCTGAAAAGCAGAGTGGAGATTTTGGCAGTTTTATCATACTGAGGAAACATGGATTAGAGTTCAAGTCCTACCAGGGGAACTGAACATACCAGACTCTCTCAGCTGGAAGCCTCTGAATAGCTACACTTTAGTTGCAGTGGCAAATCAGAAGGAGGCAGAAACCTACCAAAAGTGTAACCCTGCCTCAACTCAGCTCAGTCCCTGATGGAATTAAGGTGATCCACCATTTATCTGCTAATTAGAAGAAAGGGTGAACTTTCTCTGGAGTAATAGAACATCTTCTGGAACCTCACCAACATTTTGTAATGTCTAACACTAAAAAAAAAAATTACTAGGTATTTCAAGAGACAGGACCATATGGGGTGCCTGGGTGGCTTAGTTGGTTCAGCCTTTGGCTCAGGTCATGATCTCAGGGTCCTGGGATCCGGCCCCCCATCAGGCCTTCTGCTCAGCGGGGAGTCTGTTTCTCCTTCTCCTTCTGCCCCTTCCCACCTGGCTCATGTGCACTCTCTCTCTCTCCCCTCAATCTCTCTCTCTTTCTCTGTGTGTCAAATAAATAAATAAAATCTTTAAAAAAGAGAGAGAGAGGAGACAGGACCATATGATTAAGACCAAGAAAAAAAATTACAATGTTTTGGTGATCCAGCTATTGAGCTTAATATACAAGACTGTATATAACTATGTCAAATATGTTCAAGAAAATAACAATGAAGAATTTCGGAATCAAGTGGAAATTCTGTAACTGAAATATACAATTGGAATTAAGAACTCATTAGATTTATCAGAAGACAGAATTGGCAAAACAAAAAACAAGGCAATAGGAAATATCCAAACAGAAGCACACAGACCAAGAAATACTGAAAAATACATTAAAAAAACATAAGAGACATGTGAAACATGGGAAAGCCTAAGATATACATAACTGGAGTCTTAAAAGGTGGGGAGAAAGAGAATGGGCAGAGGCACTATATAAAAATATGATGACTGAGGGCGCCTGGGTGGCTCAGTTGGTTAAGCGACTGCCTTCGGCTCAGGTCATGATCCTGGAGTCCCAGGATCGAGTCCCGCATCGGGCTCCCTGCTCAGCGGGGAGTCTGCTTCTCCCTCTGACCCTCCTCCCTCTCATGCTCTCTGTCTCTCATTCTCTCTCTCTCTCAAATAAATAAATAAAATCTTTAAAAAAAAAAAAATATGATGACTGAGAATTTTCTAAAACTAATTGAAGATAACAATCTACAGATTCAAAATCTTCTGCAAACCCCAAAAAGGATAAATATAAGAAAATCACATCTAGGCAAATGTTAAATTGTTGAAAACTGAAGAAAAATATCTGAAAAGCAGCCAATGGGGGGTGCAGGGAGATAATTTACCTTTAACAGAGCAACAGTTAACACTCAGAGCTGACTTTGGAAAACTATAAAACAATAGAATGACTTACTTAAAGAGCTAAGGAAAAATAACTGCAAACTTATAAGTCTACAGCCAGCAAAAACATCCTTCATAAATGAAGGCAAAATAAAGACATTTTCAGACAGACAAAAAAATCAGTCACCAGCAAACCTGCACTCAAGTGTTCTTCAGACAGAAGGAAGATGATCAAAGATGAAAACTCAAAAGTACTTAAAAGCAACAAAAGGGGTGAATATGTGGGAAAATATAAACAAATACCCCCTGTACCAATAAAAAATAATAATGTCTTAAAATACATATGAAACACAGATAGATATATATATTTTAAGATTTTATTTATTTATTTGACAGGGAGAGATAGTAAGAGAGAGCACAAGCAGGGGCAGCAGCAGGCAGAGGGAGAGGGAGAAGTAGGCTCCTTGCTGAGCAAGGAGCCCAATGTGGGGCTCAATCCCAGGACTCTGAGTTCATGACCTGAGCTGAAGGCAGACACTTAACCAACTGAGCCATCCAGATGCCCCCAAAACACAGGTATATTAATATGCATAATAATAAAATGGAAAAGATGGGAGGCCAGAGGGAACACTAATGGGGTAGTGTTTAAAATAACGATTTTATTAAGAGTATTATAAGTCATAAGTACATATCATAATTTCTAGGGTAAACAATAAAAGAATGCACAATGAGGTAAAACAGAGGGAAACAGTAGAACACAAAAGAAGATAAGATCGGAGAGAAAAAGAAATGCAAAACAGTTTGGTCACATTGAAATCAAATAGTGAGATAGTAAATATTAGCCCAAGTACAACAGTAATTACATTAGATATACATGGATTAAAAACTCTAAGTAAGGGGTGCCTGGGTGGCTCAGTTGGTTAAGTGTCTGCCTTCGGCTTGGGTCATGATCCCAGGGTCCTGGGATCGAGCCCCGTGTCGGGTTCCCTGCTCTTTTGGGGAGCCTGCTTCTCCCTCTCCCTGCCGCTCCCCCGGCTTGTGCTCTCTCTGTCAAATAAATAAATAAAATCTTAAAAAAAAAGAAAAACACTTTAAAAAAGACTAAGAGTTTTGGACTAGGTAAAAACAAAAACAAAAACACTATGCTGTTTACAAAGACACATTTTTCAATATAAAGAAACAGGTTAAAAGTAAAAGAAAGGTAAATGGTAATGCAAGAACTAACCAAAAGAAAGAGTAGATTTTTATGACAAGAAGTGTTCCCGGAGATAAAGGGCATTTCATAAGACAAAAGAATCAATTCACCAATACTAAAAAGTAGATCTAAACATATATAGACCACTTAACATAGCTTCAAATTATTTTAATCAAAAATAGACAAAACTGGGCGCCTGGGTGGCTCAGTTGGTTAAGCGACTGCCTTCGGCTCAGGTCATGATCCTGGAGTCCCGGGATCGAGTCCCATATCGGGCTCCTTGCTCAGCAGGGGGTCTGCTTCTCCCTCTGACCCTCCCCCCTCTCATGTGCTCTCTCTCTCTCATTCTCTCTCTCAAATAAATAAATAAAATCTTAAAAAAAAAAAATAGACAAAACTAAAAGGGAAAATATACAAAGCCACACTGCGAGTGAGAGATTGATACACTTCTCTCAGTAAGCGACAGAAGAGCAAGACAAAAATTCTATAAGAATACAGAAAATCTAAACAAGCCAATTACAAATTTGATCTAAATAACATTTATAATCATGATGTCTAACAATAACTGGATCCTATTTAACAGACACATGGAATCTTTATCAAAATTGGCCATATTCTAGATCCTAAAGCATGCCACAACAAACTTCAGAGAATTAAAATCAGTCACAGAAGGTTCTACGACTAAAATGTAAGGTATAAATCAATTACATAAAAAGCCCAAACCCAACTGCTTGAAAATTTGGAAATTAGACAACAAACTCCTAAATAACCCATAATTAACAAAGGGAATCATAAGAGAAATGTAAGTTATATATATAATTATATAGATTATATAATCTATGTATAAATGTAAATAAAGACAAATATCAGCAAAAGCTGTACTCAGAGAAAATTTACAATCTGATATACACATATCAGAAAATAAGAAAGCCTGGGGTGCCTGGGTGGCTCAGTCGTTAAGCTTCTGCCTTTGGCTCAGGTCATGATCTCAGGGTCCTGGGATCGAGCCCCGCACCGGGCTCCCTGCTCAGTGGGAAGCCTGCTTCTCCCTCTCCCACTCCCCCCTGCTGGTGTTCCCTCTCTCGCTGTGTCTCTCTCTGTCAAATAAATAAATAAAATCTTAAAAAAAAAAAAAAATAAGAAAGCCTGAAAATAATCAATGACTTAAGCTCCATCTTAAGAAGCTAGAAAAAGAATGGCCAAACGTAGGGATGTATAAGGAAGGCAATAACAAGAAAAGAAACAACTTGAATTATCAATATCAGGAATGAAGGAGAGAACATTACTAGAAAAATAATGTAGATACTATAAATAATAAATTTGAGAGGTGCCTGGGTGGCTCAGTCGTTAAGCGTCTGCCTTCGGCTCAGGTCATGATCCCAGGGTCCTGGCATCGAGCCCCGCATCGGGCTCCCTACTCAGCAGAAAGCCTGCTTCTCCTTCTCCCCCTCCCCCTGCTTGTGTTCCCTCTCTCGCTGTGTCTCTTTCTGTCAAATAAATAAAATCTTAATAAATAAATAAATAAATAGATTTGACATGATGAAATGAACAAATGCCTTGGGGAAAAAATCACAATTTACCAAAACTCATAAAAGTTTATCTTCTATCAACAAATAAATTTAATCCATTATTAGAAATGATTCCCCCCAAAGAAAACTCTAGGCTAAGATGGCTTCACTAGAAAAATCTGTCAAACATCAAATCAAGAAGTTGCAGTAATCTCACACAAACTCTTCCTAAAAAAGGGGGAAAAGGAACCTTTCCCAATTCGTCTAATGAAATCATCCTAATTTTTATAACAAAACCCAACAGGAACTATCTAAGAAGAACAATTATTCCTCATGATTATAGATATAAAACTTATATCAGTAAATTAATCCAGAATATGTAAAAAAGGAGTAATACACCATACCAAATGAACTTTTTTCCCTAAGGATAGAACACTGATTAACATCTGAAAAACCAGTTAATGTAATTAATGGCATTAACAGAAAAAGGGGGAAAAATCACATGATCCACTAATAATATAGATGTAGTAAAAGTATTAGATGAAATTCAACACCCATTTATTACGAAAACTCTTTGCAGAGTAAGAAGAAATTTCCTCAAATCTTCTGGAAAGTACATACATCAAACCACAGCAAACCTCATACTTGGTGGAAAATTACTGAAAGCTTCCCAAAATCAAGGATGAGGCAAAAGTACCTGTCATCAACATCTTACTTAACACTGTATTGAAAGTCCTCACCAGGGCAGTAAGAAAAGAAAAATAAATAAAAGGTAAAAGAATTAGAAGGAAAGAAATACAAAAATTAAAGGTACATGGATCAGAAAGAAACTAACTATCATTATTCATAGATGACTTGTGTTCCAGTTACCAAACTTTTATCTCTCTGTTCCAAATTCACCCCTCAATACCTGCTCTATGATAATCGATGGGATTCATTCACCATTTCTCCTTTACAGTAAGCATGAGTTTAAACTTTCTCAACAAAGAGTGCTGGAGGAAGACTGCAGGGCAAAAGGGCTTCCTTGTTGGTTGTGGTTGCTGCAGTCAGGCAGCAGTGCAAATGTAATATCTATGATGCTCTGTCTCACCATGCGCCCAGAAAGGCCTCTTAGTAGCCTCACAATCACAGCATAGCTTGGTGACCCCCTTCCTGCAGCCCTTCCAATATGGACATTGGATGCTTGAGGCCTTCTACCTGCAGCACTGCCCTGACTTCCTCTTTTTGCTCCATCCCCAGCTAACACTTGCTCATGTCCTGAAGACTTGCTTCCTCCTTGCCCAGCAAGTATGGACCAGCTCTGGCCCAGCTAACCCAGTGAATTTCTCTGCCATCCATTGAGCTGCGACTACATCACCTATAATTAAGGTCTGAGTCTTGGTGTCTGGTTGTCCCTTCCAAGACTGTCCCTCTGCCCTAGAAAACCCTGTTGAGCTCTCTATCTTATAAATACTCTCCTATACTAGCTTATTAATTCTTTCCTTGTTTAAATCATTGAGTGCTTCTGTCTTCTAATAGAACCAGACTAATAAAATCTGTTACAAAGAAAATCCAAGATAATCTATAAACAATTAGAATAAATGAATTTACCATGAACACTGGATACAAAATTAATTAAGACAAAATTCATCTGTATTTCTACATTCCAGGAATATATTAAATGAAATTTTAAAATATCACCAATAGAAAAGGAAACTAAGAAAAAATTCCATTTTTAAGAGCATCAAAAAGAAAGCATAGCATCCTATACTTAGGAATAAAGTTAACCAATGTGGTGCAAGACAGAAAACGATAAAGTATTACTGAAAGAAACTGAAGAAGACCTAATAAATAGACATCCGTATTCATGGATTAAATGGCAATGTTATTGGTGATACTCCCTAACATGATCTACAGATTCAATCTCAAATAAGAGCTGGTTCTTTGAAACTACCAATAAAATTGATTAAGTTTCTGACAAGACTTTTAAAGAAAAAGGAAAAACACAAATTACCAATATCAAGAATAAAAGAGAAGGTGTCACTGAGGCTCTGTAGGCATTAAAAAGACAATAAGTGAGGGGCGCCCGGGTGGCTCAGTTGGTTAAGCGACTGCCTTCGGCTCAGGTCATGATCCTGGAGTCCCTGGATCAAGTCCCGCATCGGGCTCCCTGCTCGGCAGGGGGTCTGCTTCTCCCTCTGACCCTCCCCCCTCTCATGTGCTCTCTCTCATTCTCTCTCTCTAATAAATAAAATCAAAAAAAAAAAGACAATAAGTGAATATTACAAACAACTCTATGCACATAAACTAGACACCTTAGATGAAGTAGACCAATTCCTCAAAGGCAGACTACCAAAACTCACCCGAGAGGAAACTATCTGATAATCTAATAGTCCTGTAACTACTAAAGAATTTGAATTTGTGGTTAAAAACCTCTAGAAAAAGAAATGTCCAGGTCAGATGGTTTCATAGATAAAATCTAACAACATTTAAAGAATAATTAACACCAATTCTAAACAATCTCTTCAAGAAAATAGCAAAGAAAGGAACACATCCCAACTAATTCTTTGAAGCAAGGGGTGCTCAATATTAAAACCAAACAAAAATAATACAAAAGAAGAAAACTACAGACTATTCCTCATGAACATAAATGTAAAGTCCTTAACAAAATAGTAGCAAAGCAAATCCAAATATATATTAAAAGCATTATATATCACAACCTAATAGGGTTTGCTCCAGAAACTCAAGGCTGGTTCAATATTCAAAAGTGAATTAATGTAATCCATATTAACAGGCTAACAGAAAAATCACATTAACATATCAAATGATGCAGAGAAAGCACTTATGATTTTAACTTTTCAAAGAATTAGAAATAGAGGGTAACTTCCTCAACTTGATAAAGAGCATCTACAAACACCCTACAGCTATCATAATTAATGGCAAAACATGGATGTTTACCCCTAAGATTGGAAATAAGGGAAGGATGTCTGCTCTTACCACTCTTATTCAACATGGTACTGGAAATCCTGTCAACACACAATAAAGCAAGAAAAGGAAAGAAAAGGTATAGAGATTGGAAAAAGAAACAAAACTGTTCCTATGTGTAGTTAACATTACTGTCTACATAGAAAATCCCAAGGCGGGGCGCCTGGGTGGCTCAGTCGTTAAGCGTCTGCCTTCGGCTCAGGTCATGATCCCAGTGTCCTGGGATCGAGCCCCGTATCGGGCTCCCTGCTCTGCAGGAAGCCTGCTTCTCCCTCTCCCCTTCCCCTGCTTGTGTTCCCTCTCTCATTCTGTCTCTCTCTGTCAAATAAATAAATAAAATCTTTAAAAAAAAAAAGAAAATCCCAAGGCATCTACAAAGAACACATACAAAAAAAACCCCAACTCTATTTTTTTTTTTTTAAGATTTATTTGTCCATTTTGAAAGAAAGAGGGAGAGAGAGCACTCATGAGCTAGGGGGAGGGGCAGAGGGAAAGAATCCCAAGCAGACTCCCTGCTGAGTGCGGAGTCAGTCAAGGAGCTCAATCCCATGATCCAGAGATCATGACGAGCCAAAATCAAGAGTCGGATGTTTAACTCACTGAGCCACACAGGCACCCCAACGCTATTTCTTTTCTTTTCCTTTTTTTTTTAAAGATTTTATTTATTTATTTGAGAAAGAGATACAGAGAGCATAAGCAGGGGGAGGGGCAGAGGAAGAGAGAAGAGTAGGCTCCCCACTGAGCCCAGAGCCCCACGCAGGGCTCCATCTCAGGACCCAGAGATCACAGTCTGAGTCAAAGTCAGATGCTCAAATAACCGAGCCATCCAGGTGCCCTGGCCTAACTCTACTTCTATATAAAACTGTATTCTATTTATAAAGAGCACATGAGAACTAAAACAATACACTTACAACCACAAAAAAAAAGAAAGAAAAAAGAAACACCTGGGTGTAATCTCAACAAAACATGTATAGGACTCATATACAGAAAACTATAAGTGATGACAAAATAAATCAAGGAATATAAATAAATTAATAGATACACACTGTATTAGTTTGCTAGGGCTGCTGTAACAAAGTACCGTAAACTGAGGGGCTTAACCAACAGAAATTCACTGTCTTACATTTCTGGAAGCTAGAAGTCTGAGATTAAGATGTTGGCAGAACCATGTTCCCTCTGAAGGTACAAGAGAAGGATCTGCTCCTAGTCTCTCTCCTAGTTTCTGGTAGTTCCTTGGATTGTGACAGCATAAATCCGATCTTCACTGCATTCTCCCTGTGTCTCTTCATATCATCTTCCCTCTACGTGTGTCTGTCTGTGTCCAAATTTCCCTTTTCTAAGGACATCAGTCATATTGATTTAGGGCCTACTCCAGTATGACCTCATCTTACCTAATTACATTTGTAATGATCCTATTTCCAAATAAGGTCACATTTTGAGGTCCTGTGGGTTAGAACTTCAACATACACATTTTAGGAGGACTCAGTTCAACAAGTAACAACACTGTTCATGGGTTGAAGATTCAACATTAAAGTGCCAATTCTCCGGGCGCCTGGGTGGCTCAGATGGTTAAGCGTCTACCTTCGGCTCAGGTCATGATCCTGGAGTCCCGGGATCGAGTCCCACATCGGGCTCCCTGCTCAGCAGGGAGTCTGCTTCTCCCTCTGACCCTCCTCCCTCTCCTGCTCTCTGTCTCTCATTCTCTCTCTCTCAAATAAATAAAATCTTTAAAAAAATAAATAAATAAATAAAGTGCCAATTCTCCCCCAAATAATTTCCAGATTTAATGAAATTTCTACCAAAATGCAGCATGACTTTTAGTAGATAAAGATGAGTTTATTCTAAATTATATGAAAAAAACAAAAGAACAGATTTTGAAAAAAAAATTGGGAAGAATCATGCTATCCAATTTTAACACTTACTATATAGCTAACAGTAATCAAAACAGTGTGGTTATCAGTGGAGAGACAGATACAAAAGATCAATAGAACATAATAGAGAAGGGGCGCCTGGGTGGCTCAATTGATTAAGCATCTGCCTTCAGCTGGGTTCATGATCCCAGGGTCCTAGGATTGAGCCCCACATTGGGCTTCCTGCTCAGCGGGGAGCTGCTTCTCCCTATCCTCTCCCCCTGCTTGGGCTCTCTCTCTCTCTGTCAAATAAATAAATAAAATCTTTAAAAAAATTTAAAAAAGAATAGAGAAGCCAACATAAGGATGGACAATTAATTTTTGAGAAAGGAGCAAAAGCAATTCAATGGTGAAAGGATAGTTTTTTCAACAAATGGTGCTGAAGGTAGTGGATATTTATAGACAAGAAAATGAACCATTCCTTATACAGATTAACTCAAAAGTGATGCATGGATTTAAATGTAAAATATAAAAACTACAAAACTTCAAACAAAGAAAAAATCTTCCAGACCAAGAGTTAGGTGAAGAGTTCTTACACCAAAAGGACAATCCATAAAAGAAAAAAAAATTGTAAACTGGAGTTAATTAAAATTTAAAACTTCTGTTCTCTTAAAGACCTTGTTAAAATGATGTGAAGACATACTACAGACTAGGATAAACTATTTGTAAACTATATTATCCAACAACGGATTTGTATCTAGATTATATATAGAAGTCTCAAAACTCAAAAATAAGAAACAATTCAATTGCAATATGAACAAAAGACATAAACAGACATTTTACCAAAAAGGATTTATGAATGGCAAATGAGTACATGAAAAGACATTCATTATTAATAGCCATGAGGGAAATGTAAATTAAAACCACACGAAGTATCACTATATACATATTAGAAAAAAATTAAAAATTTTGACAATACCAAATGGTAGTGAGAATGTAGGGAAAGTAAATCTCTCATACGTTGCTGGTGAGAATGTAAAATGGTACAACCACTATGGAAAATAGTTTAGCAGTTTCTAAAATTCCAAACATATGCTTCTCATATGATCCAGCAGTCACACCCCTGGGCATTTATCCCCCCCAAATAAAAATTTATGTCTGCACAAAAACCTGTACACCAATGGTCATAACAGCTTTATTTATAATAGCAAAGAGTTGAAACAACTCAAATGTTCTCCAATGGGTGGCTGATTAAACAAATTGTGGCATATCTGTTTAACAAAATATTCAGAAATTAAAAATAACTACTGACACATAGAACTTGTATGGTTATTATGCTCAATGAAAAAATCTCAAAAGATTACACACTGCATGATTCCATTTATATAACATTCTTAAAATGATAAAATTACAGATAAGAGAACAAAGTAATGGTTGCTCAGGAGTGGGAAAAGGGAGGAGGGAGAAAGGAAGCATAAGGGAGTTCCTTAGTGGTGATAAAACAGTTAATTGTAGCAGTGGCTACATACATCTATATATGTGATAAAATCGCAAAGACTAGGAGTGTGCATGGTTGGCTCAGCCCGTGGAGCATGCGACTCTTGATCTAGGGGTTGTGAGTTGAAGCCCCACGTTGGGCATAGAGCTTACTTAAAAAAAAATTGTGAAGACTACACACACAGACACATGCATATATACACACAAAAATGAGTACATGTAAAAACTGGTGAAATATGATAAGGTCTATAGATAGTACCAAGGTTAACTTCCTAGATTTTATCCTGTATGACAGTTATATAAGGTACTAGGACTGGGGTTGGGAGGGGGTGGGGACTAGGAAGGGTACACAGAATGTCTCTATACTCTTTTTGCAATTTCCCATGAGTTTATAATTATTTTAAAATTAAAAGTTAAGGGGCGCCTGGTGGCTCAGTCGTTAAGCATCTGCTTTCGGCTCAAGTCATGATCCCAGGGTCCTGGGATGGAGCCCTGCTCAGCAGGAAGCCTGCTTCTCCCTCTCCCACTCCCCCTGCTTGTGTTCCCTCTCTCGCTGTCTCTTTCTCTGTCAAATAAATAAATAAAATATTTTTTAAAAAATTAAAAGTTAAAAACATTACATTCACATGTTGATGATGTATGTACATACATCATACATAGACGCATATGTATGTCTTAAGTCTCAAAACTTGCTTGGTACTTAGCAACACATAAAATATCAACCAATCAGATATTGTTATGTTACTATGCTAGTAAAACCTCGATCTGTGAATTACAGATGAATTATAAAATTGATTTGAGTGATTATTTTGTGCTGCCTGCAATGAGCCTAAAGCTACAAGTTTATGCTCCTGCCACTTATTAGCTATAAGTACCCTGTGCTATGTATCTCAGCTGGCAGGATTTACTGGCACTAAAGGGATAGGCAGTTAAGTGCCTTATACACATTATCTCATTTAAACCCTCTGATAATTATTAATCACATTTTATAATACATATGAAGAAAATGAGACATGAAAATTAAGTAACTTGCCCAAGATCACAGAGCTACAAAGACAGACCCAAGAGTCAAGACCCTGGCATTCCTATCTAGAGCCCTTGAACTTAACCAATTTTTTCCACATAACCTCTCTAAACCTCAGTTTTCTCCTCTGTAAAATGGTCTTAATAACATATAAATAATAGTATATAAAATAGTTAGCATACAGGACCCAGTAAAAGCTTAAAAGGGGATTAGGGAAGAGTTGCAAGTTAACAGAGCTATAGCAGTCCTATATGGTGGGCCTAAGGAACCCTGCTGAATTTGAATGCCCTGTTCTCAACAAGTGAAAGTCAACTGGAATGATGTCATTAAAAAGCAAAACAAAGCATTGATGACTATTATGCTGGGTGAAGGAAACCAGAGATAAAAAAAATAGATACTGTATGATTACATTTATATAAAACTCTAGAAAATGAAAACTAATCCACAGTGACAGAAAACAGATCACTGGTTGCTTGGAGCAGGGAGTGAAGAGGGGGGTAGACTACAAAGGCATACAAGAAAGCTTTTGAGGTAATGGAAATGTTCTCTATTTTGATTGTGTTGATGGTTTCACGGTATATACATGTGTCAAAACAGTGAACATTTTAAATGGGTCAACTTTGTTTTACACTAATTATACCTCAATAAAGCAGTTATATAAAAACAGAAATATCAGTATTTTTCAAATGAGCAAATTGCCTTGGTTTGAACTCTAACAATTTTTAACCTCAGCAAAATCAAAATTAAAAGAGGGAGCCTGAATACTGTAAAGTTGAGAATATATCAGATAATACTATTAAAGCTCTATCAAACAGAAAACAATTTGATTAAATTTTTAAAGATTCCTGCTGCGTACCTCCTTAAATAGTAATACTTTTTGTTCACTAAATCAAGACCAGGGTATAGGAAGTTTACAAACTGAAAAGTAACTTTCTAAAATTAAATTTCTGGTTTCTACAACAAAGGTGCACTACACGGAAACTTCCATTCTTTGTTCAAATTCAAATCAACCAAGCCTTTGTGCTCCCATTCTCTTTCTTCTTTCAAATTTCCATTCCTGTTACCATAGGAACCCGATAGCTGACAAGCCTTCAAGCACAGCAACAGCCCAAGCTTAGCAAGGGGTATGAAAAGAGGACAGAGTCAAAGGCCAAAATTTGACTCATGAGAATCAGAATTCCAATCTTTGTCACTCTACAAAGGGTCTGGTAACCATAGAAACTGTATCCTACTGCGTTTGGGAATGTTATGACTAAATTCACTAAATGTGAAACCAAATGTGGAATGGCCTTGGAAATTCAAAAAATTGTATTCATTCTATTTCAGATCCAAATTAGAATAAGAAGTTATTCAAAAACAACTTTTTAGAATAATTTCAAGTGATGTAAAAAACTCCTTTTCTGTAAAAATAAATTCTCAATAAGATCTAAAACTTTAAGAATTATTTTGTATTAAAAAATTCTAGGTTTGAAAAACACCTTTAATCCTACAGATTTTTCTTCTACAAATCTCAATTTTAAAAAAATGTCTTGAGATAGTGTACTAAATACTTTCCAACAATATTTCAGTAAGGTGGTTTACAGAAATTTGCCATTATGAGAGGAACACGTTTATCTTCTTAAGTCAAAGGGGAATTCCCAGAGGAGCCCATAAAATTTGACTTTTAAGGAAGTTTTAGTATTTCGAACATCATGAATAGTTCTGAACTATGATCTCTCTCAAAAGATAAAACCTTACAAACAAAATTCTACCACACTTCATAATTTAATTGCAAATAAGTATTTTAAAGGTATTCCTTTAAAGTGATTTGTCACACAAGAAAATCAAAGAAAAAATTTAAAGCTTTTTTTTCCCTTAAAGTCAGAAATAACTAAATGCTATTAATTCTCCACTGCTTGTATGTACATTTTTCAATTTAGAAGATTCTTAATTCCTAGGGGTAGACGAACCATGAGAGACGATGGACTCTGAAAAACAAACAGGGTTCTAGAGGGGAGGGGGGTGGGAGGATGGGTTAGCCTGGTGTTGGGTATTGAGGAGGGCACATTCTGCATGGAGCCCTGGGTGTTATGCACAAACAATGAATCATGGAACACTTCATCTAAAACTAATGATGTAATGTATGGGGATTAACATAAGAATAAAAAAAAATAAATTAAAAATAAAAAAGAGAGGAAAAAAAAAAAAAGAAGATTCTTAATTCCTGACTGGTTTCCCTGTCACACAATAGACTTCTCAAGCCACTTCACTAGGTGGTTGTTTGCTTCAGGAAAACCACCTTATTAATAGTAAACCCAAACAAAAGACAGTAAGGGAAGTAAATCTGATAATGCATGTATTCTGACGATATAAACCATGAATTGCAACCAAATTTCATTTTCTAAAAAGCCTATGCGCAAAATGTGAATAATTACTACTACATAGGAGTATATTACACTATTCTCTTACAAAAGACAAAAAAAATCTTTCAAGACCCATTCAAATACTGTCTACAACTGATCCCTTTAGTAGAAGATCCTTCTCTCTTTTGAATCCCCTTAGCACTTTATGCCTTTTTTTGTGGCATTTACCAGGTTCTTCCTTGTGTTTCAGTCATTGGATCAAAATATATTTAATAAATACTAACTCCTGGGCACTGTAACCGAGAACTAAACAAAAAAGAACGGTTGAGATTATTAAAAATAAAGTTTCTGCACTAATTTTACTATTTTAAAAGCATGTGTTTCTTACAGAAAAAAAAAAAAAATACAAACATTAAATAAGACACAGAAAACATAAATTGTGCTAATTCAGGAAAACCACTGTTGGCCTTGGTGAAAATCCTTCCAGATCACTTACTCTGCATAAACACACATATACATTTTTAACAAAAACAGGGTGATACCATAAATAATGTTATCCACTCCTTTTTTTTCCTATTTAATAATGTATCAAGTATAACCATTAGAATTTTGACAAAGATCAAGAAGAGAATATTTAAGGCAGAAAGAACATTAAAGCCCTAGAGATGGGAAAGATGGGTTGCTCTGTTCTTTTGCTTAATTACACCACTTATAAGTACAAACACATGATGCCCAAAGCTCTGAGTCACTTTGATTAGCTACTCCCCACCCCTCAAAAGGCAAAGTAAAATACTAGTGTTCATAGTTACATGGTACCTTTGGTATTGGGATTACCATCCCCATCAAGCACACTTCTATTTACAACCGAAGGACATTAAGTGCTCAGGTACAATATAAACATGACCAAGACTACTATTATCTCTTAAGGGACTTAGTTTATAAAGTTTGTTAACTAATTCAAATATTTTATTTTTTAGCAGTTTATTTAGCAGTTCCTATGTGTGAGGCAGTGTTTTGGGTGTTGGGCATACAAAGATGAATAAGGACAAGCCTTGATTTCAAAAGAAAAAGACTGAAAACAACCCAAATGTCCATCAATAGTAATTGGATAAAAAAACGAGGGCAACTTAACACCCACTAGGATGACTATTAAAAAAAAAAAAAGAAAAACAAAACCAGAAAATAACAAGCGTTGACAAGGATGTGGTGAAATTGGAATGTTTGTGGCACTGTTGATGGGAATGTAAAATGGAGCAGCTGCTATGGAAAACAGTATGGTGGTTCCTCAAAAAATTAAACACAGAATTATCATATGTCCCAGCAATTCCACTTCTGGGTATATATATATCCCCAAAAATTGAAAGCAGGGACTCAAACAGGTATTTTACACCCATGTTCACAGCAGCATTATTCATAATAGCCAAAGGTAAAAGCAAATCAAGTGTTTGATGGATGAGTGGATAAACAAAGTGTGGTATACACATACAATGGAATATTATTTGGCTTTAAACAGGAAGGAAATTCTGGCATATGCTACATGGATAAACCTTGAAGACATTATGTTAAGTGAAATAAGCCAGTCATAAAAGGACAAATATTGTATGATTCCTCTTATATTAGGTACCAAGAGTAGTTAAATTCAGAGAGAAAGAAAAATGGTGGTTGCCAGGGGCTTGGAGAAGGGGAGAACGGGGAGTTACTGTTTACTTGGTACAGAGTTTCAGTTTTGTTAGATTAAAAGTGCTAGAGATGAATAGTGGTGATGACTGCATAACAAGATGAATATACTTAATGCCATTGAACTATACACCTAAAAGGGTTGGAACGGTGAAGTCTGTATTCTAAAAATTTCCATTTCTAAAAGAAATTTCTAAAAAATTTTTCTAAAAAAAATTTTTAATGAGCAGTATCTATAAATACTACTATAGAATATCCATGATATACTGTTAAATGAAAAAAGATAGAAAAAACATAGTATGATGCTATATCAAAGAAAGGTGAAAGAATACACATGGACAGATATTACATAAACATTTTATATAAATTTTATGTTGTATTTACAACTCTTTAATGGAAGAATAAACAAAAAACTTTAAATGACTATGTTTAAGAGGAAGGAAAGAACAAGGTAGAAGGGAAAGGGCCAGAAACTAGACTTCTCCGTCTACAAAAATTTAAAACACAATTAGTTAGAAAGAAAGAAAGTTAAACCAAAAAAAATTTTTTAAATCATTCTTCAAAAAATGAAACATATGAATCTAAATGTGTATTGAGTTTAACCACACAGAGAAGTATTTAACTTTAAAATACAGTAATTTGGGGGTGTCTGGATGGCTCAGTCGTTAAGCGTCTGCTTTCCGCTCAGGTCATGATCGCAGGGTTCTGGGATGGAGCCCCATACCAGGCTCCCGGATCGGTGGGAAGCTTGCTTCTCCCTCTCCCACTCCCCCTGCTTGTGTTCCTGCTCTCGCTATCTCTCTCTCTGTCAAATAAATAAATAAAAATCTTAAAAAAATAAAATACAGTAATTTGACTGTATGTCCTTGGTGAGTTATATCCCTAAGGACAAAAAGAAGTACAAAAAAAATCAAACTGCTTTCAGTAATCATATTGTTAGTAATAATGTTATTATTCTTAAATTATATAATGTATATGTATACAAAGCTTTAGTATAAGAAAAAAGAGAAACAAGATTTTAATATGTTAAATAAAAACTCTGCAATATTATTTGAATTGAAAGTATCAGTATAAACTCATGATGTACTTTCTTTTAAAAAAAAAAAGCGTTTCCTAGCTTTGCCCACAAATAGGCCTAAAAATGATTAACGTAGTATCAATAGGCTTAGCACTCAGATAGTGGTCTCTAAATATCATTTCCAACTAAACAGAACCAGTGCTCTCTAAAGAAATCTGATTCAAAGTTTGAGGCAGAATTCTTTTTTTCTTTTAAAACTTTTTTTTTAAAGATTTTATTTATTTATTTGACAGAGAGAAACACAGCAAGAGAGGGAACACAAGCAGGGGGAGTGGGAGAGGGAGAAGCAGGCTTCCCGCAGAGCAGGGAGCCCGTTGCGGGGCTCAATCCCAGGACCCTGAGTTCATGACCTGAGCCAAAGGCAGAAGCTTAACGACTGAGCCACTCAGGCGCCCCTGAGGCAGAATTTTAAGGAAACCGTTTCTTTGGATCATACCAGAAAGCAAGGAAGCTATGACAGACTACTAGGGTAGTGTCAAAAACCAGGAGCTACCTTGAAGAGGCTTCTACTACCAAAGACAGTACAGTTAGAGCCCCAGTAGGAAGAATAATAACTGCAATGGATTGAAAAACATCAAATATGTTAAATCTATGAGTTTATAATGATACTTTGGGAAAAAAAAAAAAAGACTTCATTTGTCACCTTTGAAGGATGCTTGAGAATCAACTCATTATCTTAAAAACTAATAAATACAGGAGAATGATCAAGTACTTATCCTGTCTTTCTTATATAAACTGTAAATGAGAGTAACTTTGTAGCCCAATAGTCAATAACAGGAAATTTCTGTTTATAAAAGCATTCCAGCTAAGAAATGAAGAATGCAGAATTTTGCCAAACTTTAATGATATTATCAATCTAGCAGATGATCATGAATGGATGCCAAAATTATAAAGAGTGACAACCAGATATTATGTGCCTATGAAGTTTTCTTTAAAAAAATCAAAAAAGGAGACAGAGGAACATGGTAAACAAAACCACAGGGATGCAATCAGCAAAACAGATTATGGGAAACTACAGAGCAAACATATTACAAGAGAAAAAGGAGAGAAGAAAGGGAAGGAGAAATTATATATTAAAAGAAACTTAAGAGATATATCAGTTCAATGTAATATATGAATCCTGATTTGAAAAGCCAACTATAAAAATACTGTGAAATGATCAGAGTAATGTGAATTAACTGGAGAGTTGATGGTATGGAGGAAGTGATAAAGATGATACTTAGACATTTTGAAACAGTTCTTATTTTTTAAGAGATACATACAGAAATATTTATAGATGAAACTATGGTGTTTGAGATTTGCTTCAAAGTAACCCAGTTGGATGTACAGTCATAAATGAAACAAAACAAGCTGTGAGTTGATAATTTTTGAAGCTGGATGATAGGTAATGGGTATATGGTGTCCATTATACTCTTATAGTTCTATAAAACTAAAATTATCTATAATAAAAAGGTGGGGTTTTTTTTAAGTTACAGTTTGAGTTTGGATAACACGAAGACTGGTTCAAACGTGCTTTGTTCTTAATGAATCATAAAAGATACCAGGAAATTGAGCTTTTAGGTTCTGTGTTCCCTGAAGGATGTAACCCGCTGCCAGCTTTCCATGCTACAGAACATCTTTAATGAGGATGACAAAAGAAAACAAGAAATGGAGGCAAACACAAACAATCCCAAGAGTTTCTTCCTCTGATTCTCCTATAGCAGTCTAGTTTCTTAAAAAAAAAAAAAAAGAGTAGGGGCACCTTGGTGGTCAGTTAAGTGACTCCTGATTTCGGCTCAGGTCATGATCTCAGGGTAATGGCATCGGGCCCTGCATCAGGCACTACACTGGGCATGGAGCCTGCTTAAGATTCTCTCTCTCTCTCTCTGTGCCCACCTCCACGTCCGACTCCGACTCAAGTATGTGGGCTCCCTCTCTCGTTCTTAAAAAAAAGAGTAGACAAGTGATCATCATCATAAAGAGATGAATGCTTGTTCCACACTAACTGAAGTTAAACAGGGTGATAGGCAACAAGGACTACTGCTTTGCATTCACACAGCACTTTAATTTTTCAAAGTTTTTAAATTTACATACCATTTACATCATTTGACCTTTTTTTAAAAGATTTATTTATTTGTCAGAGAGAGCACAAGCAGGGGGAGTGGCAGGCAGAGGGAGAAGGAGAAGCAGGCTCCCTGCTTGAGCAGGGAGCCCAATGTGGGGCTTGATCCCAGGACTCTGGGGTCATGACCTGAGCTGAAAGCAGACGCTTAACCAACTGAGCCACCCAGGCATTCCACATCATTTGATCTTAACAACCTTATAAAATGGATAGGGACAAAAATTTACTTCCTAGAGGAAACCAACATAAAGAAGTTACAAAACTAGTTAGCGGCAAAATACAAATTTCCTATCCCCATTTCAATACTTTTTTCACCAAACTGTCTGCTTCCTATTCAACTGTATTTAACTATCCAGTATAGGGGGAAAGGCTGTTCAGATCTCTTTCATTACTACTGCAGTCACAAATACCTAATAATGTGTGGTTGGTAAAGACAGTTACTAACAATTTGTTGACAATTTGTTGTCCATGCTGGACAGCTCCCAAAAATTTACTTAGCAATTTGGACAGCTCAAAATGGTTTAGGAAACTCAGGAATGAGATGTTTTTTTCGATCAAAAGCCACTGATAGGGGAAAAGATACCAAGTTAAGAACTCATAAAAATTTAGTTGTGTGTTTGTGTATAGATGACTACATTTTAGAAGGGACAGATAGAGAAATAATAAACATATTAGCAAAGATCTTTTCTTTCCAACTTAATGACTTGACACTTACATTATCCCATTTATTTAAACATGTCCCAATTTCAATGAAAGTACAAAGAATCTTATACCTACAATGAAAGAACAGCAAACTGACTGTAAACAATCATATTTGAAATAACCCAGATTCTGTACTTTCTCTCTTCTGTGGTATCCTAGCTCACTGCCATATACTATTCTATTACAGGCACTCATTATGATTCACCAAATCAGTACAGGAGTGAACCCAAGGCAGACTTGAAATACGGGCCAGCAGAAAGATGCTAGCCCTAAGAAATTATCTTTCAATTCACCCTGTCCCACAGTGAACACTCAAAAATGTGCTTCAATTGCTCCAATTACTTGCTCCTGGTAAAAGCTGACAGATACATTCTAAGATCAGAGATAGAGGGTATCATCAGCAGATTCGAGCCCTTGTAAGAACCCAAGAATCCTGACTTCCTTCTGGAAGGGTGGAAACTGCTGAGTTTCCATGCCCTTTGCTATTACAGAAACTTTACACTCTCAAACCGTCTGACAATTCTGTCAGTGGTGTTAGTGTCTTGATATGACAACCATGCAACAAACAACTATCTGCAACATTATTTACTTCAAAGAACTAGAGCTTTCTCTTAGAAGATATTGCCCACTTTGGTGCTCTCCCCAGAATGTGTGGAATTTAAACAGAAGCAACCTTATTGCCAATAAAATATCTAGACTGCACAGGCAACTCTGGGAAGAGGGCAGTGATAGCTTACTATGCCATTATTATGAATGTCCCAAGAGCCTACACCTGGAATGCAAGGTCACTTGGAACAAATACATTATTCTTCTAGCACTTTCTCTTTAGGATCATTTAGAAATGATATTTGGAATAGAATTAACATTTGAAGTTAACCTACTGTGTGCCATACACTTTGCTAGCTACTTTATAAGTTTAACCCTAACAGCCCTTCAAGGTTTTTTGTCATTTACTGCCTTTTCACAAATGAAGAAACCAAGGCTAAGGGACTTGTTAAGTGACTTGTTCAAAGTCCAAAGCTACTACAAAGCAGAGACAAAAGTCGAACCCAAATCAGTTCAAATATCTTGATGACTTGCATCTTAGTACCCTATTTGCTTTTTAAAGCAGTTATACTGACTTAATGATACTAAAAACAAAGGTATTCCTACTCCAATTTTTTAATAGGAGAATTGATGGGTTTAATACACAGTAAGGACTACTATGTCCAGAACCAAATTCATGTATTAAACCAATATCCATTTTCATAACCTAATCTGATAGTCTATACCAAGTCTTTCTCTATCATTAGACCTTATATAGTCAGAAGAGCAGAAAATGTTTTGTTCAATCTCTGTAATATTTTCATATATTTGTAACACATAAGATGCCCTCCACATTTCAAAATCTATAAATAATAATCTTTCTACAAATTTTCCTAGACAAATTTATGTAGTCTAGTTGGAAGTAATGAGTCTTTGGGTTTTACCATAAAATGAAGCTTTCCAAAACATGTAGGCTTCAATGTGCTGAAAGCACTATAACAATAGATTACAGACTAAAATACAAAACATTCTCTGGGGCGCCTGGGTGGCTCAGTCGTTAAGCGTCTGCCTTCGGCTCAGGTCATGATCCCAGGGTCCTGGGATCGAGTCCCACATCGGGCTCCCTGTTCGGCGGGAAGCCTGCTTCTCCCTCTCCCGCTCCCCCTGCTTGTGTTCCTGCTCTCGCTATCTCTCTCTCTGTCAAATAAATAAATAAAATCTTTAAAAAAAAAAAAAACATTCTCTGTATAATTATTATTAGCTCCACTTTACAAGCAAAGAAACTATGTTAAGAAAGCTCACATAATTTACTCAAAGTAATAAAGCTAGAAAATGGTAGAGCTAGAATTCAAACCTAGGTTTGTATAACTCCAAAGCCTATGCTCCCTATTGCCACCACCTGCTGCCTCCTAGTTCCTATCTGGTAAACATATTATCCTTGTTCAGTATTCTAAAACCCTTATAGGAATGAATGCATACTTATTTAAACCTATTGTTAACTATATTCATTAATTTGTCATAGTTTCTAAAGTAAAATCATTAAAAAGTTACCTGAAGAATTACCAATAGAAAAATTCAGGTAAGGCAACACATTTTCATAAAATTTGGAGAGGTCAAGAACAGATAATTTATACAACCAAACCTTTTTGTTCATCAGGAGTTATAATTCTTAAATTGATGTGATGGTAAAACCAGAAAAATTTTTTAAAATTTTAAGAAAATTCAAATACCATAAACCACCAGCCTATAGACTGAACAAAGAACTTATTTTACAAGATCACATTACCTTCAATAGTTAAGGACTGAACTGTGACTATTATTATATTCTACTCTTTATCTGAGGTTTTATTAACAGCCAAACAGAAAAAATGGAATCATATCATAACGTGGACAATTTTAAACTTCTGAATGGCTATTATTTCCCATGTTCCAAGTGTTTCATATTTCTTTATAAAAGCATATCTAAAAATAGGTCAAGAGTAACACTCCCCAAACATCAATTCTTCAATCTATTAGAGCTTGAACCTAAATATATAACTTCTTAATGTACAAGATATAGTTAAAAATAACATTCTTCTGGTTTTTTTTATCAGACACATTCATTAGATTAGTTAATAAGACAATATAAGAATCATCGTCTAAGATATGTCAAATAATAGATCAAGTCTTACCTCCATTGCTAAAGCTGCTGTCTGTTGGTCATAGTGATTCAGAAGATTAGGCATGAAGGTAGTATTATAAGGCAAATCTTGGCACATCCTCAAGGTAATGGGTTCACAAGAAAACAAACTGTGCCCACCTATATGTCCCACAAACATAGTCAAGGGCCAAAAGTAGAAGACGATCCAACCCACAGCCATCCTTCCTGGATCTGAATGAGATTTGGATGATCAGGCCTACTCAATATGTATTTTAGATCTTTATACACCTGCAGGTCTCAGCTTGAAAGTATTTCTTCTATATCTTACTGTTAAGTTCTTCAAACAGTTAAATACTCTTTGCACCGTCAGAGGTTTGTTAGCTTGGTCTCACAAAAGGCATTTGTTTTTGGTTTCACAATATGGGAAAATGACATCATCTTGTCTCTTCTTTTCATTTTATTACATAGGGCACATTTGGCCAACATATCAAGTTGATCAACCACATTCCCAAACAACAGATTCCATCTTAGGAGAAGAGCTATTTCTTCCTTTGACTGAAATATCTGAAAAGTACTTTTTTTAATGGGAGATATCAGTAATTTCCTCTCAAAATATTGTAGTCTTGATACTAAAGTCTTTGATGAGTTCCGTAAAGTTGCAGGATACAAAACAATATACAAAAATCAGTTGTGTTTCCGTACACCAACAATGAACTATGAGAAAGAGAAATAAAGAAAACAATCTTTGATGAGAGATATCATACTGACATACTGATAAAATACATGGGTATTTCAGAGACATAGTATAGTTTTTCGACTTTATCATTTATGCTACAGATATACTAAAACAATCCTTAACCAGAATTTAAAGGCAAATTTTCTTCCTTCAATTGTTTATATAACATATGGCTTAATTTCTTATCTAGAATGGCAGTTTTCATTTGTCACAAGATACAATTGATCCATTTTGAAAAGTTCTTATGCTGTTGTCCTAAATTTAAATATCTGCCATACCTAGACAAATAAATAAATAAAATCTTTAAATATCTGCCATATTTATAACCAAAACTATTGAATTTATATGTGTTTTAATCATTAATAGTGCATTTTTACATTAATTGACTTGGCAGAAGGTATCTGTGAAAACAGTGAAATATAAATAAATTGAAAGATATGAATTCAAGTCCCTTATTAGTTGTGTAAGTGTAAACATATCATTTAACTTCTCTGAACTCAGAATTTTTCCTCCTGAAAATACTCTCTCTTACAAGGATGCTATCTGAGTGAATTATGAGATAATATATGTAAAAGTACTTTATAAAATGGTAAAGTAGCATCAAACATTAGGTAATTTTATTACTAAATTAGTTATATAAGGGCTATCTCCATCAACCAATACTGAACTGGCAGATAGAAGGTTCTAAAAGCACTACCAAGAAATTTTTCCAACATTACATCATCTTTTTAGATAGTGCAAAAACAGTATCATAGATGTAGAAATATTTGACTAACAAATGTTTCATTGCACAGCCAGGCTGCAGAGAATAAAAAAATCCCTAAAAAAAAAAAAAAAATCACAGCAGCAATAGGAATGATTCCCAGTACAGTTTCCACTAAGCTTTAGATTCTTTTGACTTGCCCCTACTTTTCCAGGGGCAAGAATACATATCTTATTTGGGGCTGAGAGGGTGTGGGCAGAACGAAAGGTAGGTCTGGAAGGAAAAAGCATTTACTAAGCTATCATACTTTCATTTGGCTTAATAACGATGTTAAATTTAATTTCATTTTGTTTTATATACATTGGTTATTTCTGTGTTTGCTGTGGACAGCCTATGTTCGAAAAACATGAGTTCAGGTTCAGAAACTCTCAGAGACCCAAGTTAATAGGACAACTTAAAACCTAAAGCCCATGATGGCTCAGACCTTGAGACCTGGACTGGTTTCACTGAAGCAGGGAAAGAAACTGTTCTTTGTTCACTATCAATGCCTGGGACCTCTGCATCCCAAGCTTTAGTTACTAAGTAGAAAAAATTACTTGGAGAAAATAAAGCAGTGGCTGAATCTTTCTAATTTCTTCCTCTAGTACATGGTATTGAGTGCTGGAAGGGAAAAGGAAAGTCTATGAATTAGGAATACTACGAATTAGGAATACTAAAGTTATGAGCAATCCCTGCCCCAAATGACTATTCTCTCTATGCAAAATCTCTAAGTCAGAGATCTTTGCGACAGCTTTCTGGCCTGCCATATTTTTTTCCTCCTTCAAGCTGGCCCCAGAAATGTGAGGTCTGGCTATAGAAAACTGGTAGTAAACACAGTCGTTTATATTTAAGCTTAATTATGTGCAACATGTAACAATTATGCATATCATTAAATATGTGTCAAATAACTACTGAAAGCTTTATTTGGTCACAGTATTAAAATATCCATGTAAGTTTAGTCTTTGTAGTTTATTGCTTATGCAGCATGTTCATCTGCTTGCAACTAAAAAAAACCAAAAAAACAAAAAACTAAAGAGAACATTGCTCCTTTTTTGAATATATACACAGTAATACCAATAATTTTTCAAATTTCATTTAGACTAAAGAATTTTTCAAATTTCATTTAGATTAATTTTTTTAAAGATTTTATTTATTTATTTGACAGAGAGAGAGAGTGCACAAGCACGGGGAGTGGAAGAGAGAGAAGCAGGCTCTCTGCTGAGCAGGGAGCCCAATGCAGGGTTTGATCCCAGGACCCTGAGATCATGACCTGAGCCGAAGGCAGATGCTCAACGGTCTGTTCTACCCAGGTGCCCCTAAACTAATTTTTCAAACAGGTGTTTCAAATTTGTGGATTCAAGGAAGACTGCCATATAAAAGAAAGAATGAGAAATACCTCATTGGATTTTTAAAACTAGAGGACACCCCCTTATACTTCTACCTACTTTATTTTACCTGATTTCCTCTAAATTATTCCTTTTGCCTCATGTACAAGTGAAGCTTCCCACTGTCTTATAAAAGTTTCCTTTATGTAATACAACACCCAAATTACCATATATCAAAACACTTCTGTAAAATCTATTGTTAGGCTGGAGTAGGATGAAAATCTTAATATTTTAAGACTGCAGTTTATGATTATTGAAATAAAAAGTGAATTCAGTAAGACAAAAAGAAAATAAGGCAGTAAAAATATTAAAACAATTTATATTTCCTCCAAATAAGAGGTTCTCTAATTTTAATGTGTAGTAGATTTATTCATTCCCCTTAGAATTCTAGAAATCTGAATCTCTGGAGAATGAACTACATTCTAACAGTCACCTCAGGTACTGTTACAAATGGTCCATAAGTCACATTTTGAGAAATTCTACCCTAAAATAGAGTAATTTAAAAGAGTACAGGTATAGGGGCGCCTGGGTGGCTCAGTTGGTTAAGCATCTGCCTTCGGCTCAGGTCATGGTCCCAGGGTCCTGGGATTGAGCCCTGCATCAGGCTCCCTGCTCTGCAGGAAGCCTGCTTCTCCCTCTCCCACTCCCCCTGCTTGTGTTCCCTCTCTCGCTGTCTCTCTCTGTCAAATAAATAAATAAATTCTTTAAAAAAAAAGAATACAGGTATATTTAAATATAATTTTATGCTTAGCGAAAGTAATACCTAAAACAAATTTAAAAAATAAAAGCAGATAAAGAATAACACTTTAATAGGAAAATGGGAAAAGGACATAAATTTATGAATGAATGACAAATAACCAACGAACACACGAAGATATTCGACTTTACTAATAAAAAAAATGCAAATATGAGAGAACATTTTTGCCAATCAGACAGGCAGAAATAACAATGAAGGAACACAGTATGGGAGAGGATGCAGAAAAAAGCACATTTTCAACATTCCAACAATTAGAAATACTACTGCAAACCGCTTGGTATTTTAAAAACGGCTACTTACTTCAAAAGCCCTTAAAATCTGCACAATTTGATGCAACAAATCTATAATTTATTCTAAGTAAGCACACAAGTACACATGATGCATAACCAAAATATGCGAGAGTAACACTGTTTATAAAATAAAAAACTAGAAATAACTGAAAAGTCTACCAATAAGGGATTCATTAAAAAAAAAAAAACTACAGTACAACCACATGGTGGAATATTATATAATCACTAAAAATGATGAGCAAGATCTCTATTTACTGACATGGTAAGACATAACAATACAGTAAGTAAAAAATAAAATTAAAACAATTTTCTAAACAGCATACATATCCCATTTCTGTCAAAAAATATATGCACAGAATAAAACTATTTCAATTGCTTAAATATATTATAAATGCTCTGAGATTTTATAAAAGAACCTACAGTACATTATTCTGTGTATGGAATAATTAACTCTGCTAAACCTCCCAATGTGTGCGGACTAGCTAACAAGAATAAATACTAGTTGAATCACTGATTTATTGGCTGCTAATTAAGCAACAAGCCAAGGGACACTCTAATGCCCTATTGCAGACAGTAAGAAAAGCAAAAAAGTGATGATCAATTTAGTTTGAGTAAAAACTGATTTTCAGTATTGAAAAAAATCAGATCACTGATCAGCTGAATCAAATGGTAGGCACAGTTTAAAAGAACTTTTGATAGATATTCCAAATCGCTCTTCAATAACATGAGATACCACTTCTAAACAGGATTGTGTGGGTAGCAAAAGTCATTTTTCCTAAGGTAGGGTCATCTATGGAAAAGCTGTAAGTTGAAGTTCCAGACCTGCAGGAAATAGAGAAGATCCTGCACCCAAAGAGGTCCTGCCAAAATATAGCAACTCATTAAACAAAGGTTAATAGTCATTTTGGCATTCTTACTGATATTGTTTATTATCGGAATCTGCCGTATCTCAAATAAATAAAGGGACCTGCTGAGTGAACATAACTGGAGCAAACAGCTTCAGGGGCCAGGGGCCATCAAAAAGTGAGTGATATGGCAACAGCTGTTCACGTCCTACCTGTGGGAAGAGAGGCACACTCACTTCTCCATAGAGCAATGTAAGATACATGGAAAACTGATTAAGTTGCCTGATTATCATTCCATCAGAAAACAAAAGGACATCTAATTTTTATAAATGTGTAATATCAGGAATCTGATACTCCCTAATTACCAGTTAAATTGTAAAAGCCCTTAAAATAAAATAAGCTGAGGGGCGCATGGGTGGCTCAGTTGGTTAAGCGACTGCCTTCGGCTCAGGTCATGATCCTGGAGTCCTGGGATCGAGTCCCCACATCGGGCTCCCTGCTCAGCAGGGAGCCTGCTTCTCCCTCTGACCCTCCTCCCTCTCATGCTCTCTGTCTCTCATTCTCTCTCTCACAAATAAATAAAATCTTAAAATAAAATAAAATAAGCTGAGTATTTGTCCCGAACAACAGCAATAAAGGGGTAGGAGATTCAATTTTGGAAGACTGTCTTTCCAGGCTGGCTGCGAAACCAGACCCAAAGAACTTAGGTGGGAAAAGCAGGAGGTGGCAACTGTGAAGAGGAAAGCAGGCTGAATCCTGAAGAAATACTGACAAAGTAGGTCCTGAGGGCTGTGAAGAGGGTCCTGCAAAAGATTAGGTTCAGTAATTCTATTCCAATTCATACTTTTTGTACAGAAAATGATCCATTTCATTATTCTTGGTTTAGATTTAATTTTCTTGACACCTTATAAACAACATTTTGCATCTCCAATTCAGAAATACTATCCGAAGGCTGCCTCACACACAGTGGCTACAGTCGGAACAGGGGCGATATTCTTTGTCTTCTTTCAGTTTTCCAAGAATGCACTGCAAGGATTAACAATGACTATCTCTAAATAACGAAGTTTCTCCTCTAAGGGAAATTACTGTATTGTAAGAGAAACAAAATATACACTCAGAGCATATTCACTGTGCTAAGTATTACTTTCCTTTTCCTAAAATCCACGTGTCCTCTGGCCTTTTGTTTTCCACATCTTATTATTTAAAAAATGAATTCATTCTCAAAATTTTGTTTCCTGGTTGCTAAGTTTATATAGCTTCATATTTAATTCATAGGGCTTAGATTCCTATTAATCTCTGAATGAGGATCTCTTTTCTGCTCTATTTCATCTCTCTAATTTTTAAAGTCCATCTGGGCATCTACCTATTTCCACAAATAACCTAACCATCCAATGTGCTGAGTGATGATAGGGCTTAAAAAAACCAAACAGGAAAAACAAACACATCTACGTTCAAAATTAAAATGAATGATAGGCATCAATGACTGGATCAAAATCCAGTCCATTTTACAAATTAAAAATTACTTTTAAGACTAAAGAAAGCAGAAGATCTTTTAAAACTAACCTGAAAAGAAAAATGGAAAGTTAATGGGGCATCTTGCTGGCTCAGTGGGTGGAGCACGTGACTCTTAATTTTGGAGTTGTGAGTTAGAGCCCCATGCTGGGTGTAGGGATTACTTTACAAAATAAAATCTTCAAAAAAAACAAAATGGAAAGTTAAAAGATGGCCAGATTCTGAACTAAAAAAAAAAATTGATTGAAATTCCAGCCCAGTTTCCCCTTCCAATTAAGATCTACTCATCAGAAAACCCCCTAATATCAAGCCCAACTTTTTCCCTTAGCAGGGTTTGTATGCTTTGACTATAAAATTATTTCAGTGAGATAAAATTTAGAAACCAGGATTTTTTTTTTTAAGCTCACTAGCCTAGTTTTTTTTTTTTTTTTAAGATTTTTATTTATTTATTTAACAGAGATAGAGAGAGAGCACAAGTAGGCAGAGCGGCAGACAGAGGGAGAGGGAGAAGCAGGCTCCCTGCCGAGCAGGGGGCCCGATGCGGGGCTTGATCCCAGGACCCTGGGACCACGACCCGAGCCGAAGGCAGCTGCCCAACCAACTGAGCCACCCAGGCGCCCCCAGTAGCCTAGTTATATACTTCATTCCTTGGATCCACCAAAAGTGTCAATAGTTCTCAGGATAATGAAGTGAAAAGCATTTGATGCAATCATCAGTTAAAACTCCTTCCTAGCCAGTAAAGAGTTGTTACTCTTTCCTCAAATCTATATTGAATAATTTCTTCAACAGACATTTTCCAAATCATTCTTTTTATTTGCATTATTGGTCTTTTCGTCAGCAGCTACAGGTTTAAGCAGCCACAGTTCTAGAGTTTTAGGAGTTAAAAAATAAATAAATAAAACATGAGGCCAACATCACTCTCCTCTGTGAAAGGTAAAGATGGAAGAACTGTCTCCTAACACATTTCCTAAAGAAAATAAAGTCAACAGAAGCCTAACATCAACAAACTAATATACTCAGAATTACTTTTGAGTATACAATCTTATAGTTTTACTAACAAACTAATATGAAATTTAAGATGGGTAGAGAATTTTTCCTGAAGTGGGAAACAGAGGACTTATTATGAGTGAAAAACTCCTTTCTCCTTCCCCAATGACAAAGCCTTCCACACTGTACTATACACAGGAAGAATGTGCACTTTATTAAATTCCTCTCAACCTTCCCTACTTCAAATACCTCAATCGTGGAACTCCCAAGAAAAATCTACCTAAATGTTCAAAGCACAAAATAAAGCCCAAAAAAATATAGTAGCTAAGATGGGGAAAAGAATGAAAGAGACAACAGTCATTTCTTCTATTAATGGGACAGTTATAGATTCGGGAGAAGTGTAGAGGTAGAGAGTATTAGTAAGTGGATGAGATTTTAAAAAAAAAATAGTAGGAAAGAGAAGGCAGGATGGTAGATTTTATTATTTACTTATTCTCCTGATAGTTTCAAAACATTTGGTGGGTAGAGGAGGAACATTTCACTAAATAAAAGGCAAGAGGGTAAGAGAAGGGCTGCATCTTAATAATATTTTATTTTCAACTCCATCCCTTCAAGCCCACCCATTAAGCTTTCACGCCTCTTTCCTACTTTCCCTAACTCTGAATCTTTTTACCCTTATGCTGTGGCTTGGTAGTTCATGTAAATGCCCCCACCCCCTTTTTTTTTCCTGGAGGAAAAAGAGAGTATTGATTTGCTTGAAAGTATGGATGGGAAGCATTATCTTGCTTCTTAATAACAGAACTAAGGATTTATCTATTCCTTAGACTGTCAGCACACCACTGAAGACTAAAAGAAGGTTGAAGAGGGAGGTAACATCCCTCATGTCATTCAGGTCTTTGTTTCCTTGCTCTTGCGGTACTGGCTTTGCAAAGTAACCCAATTCCCGCAAATAAACGTTACAGTCTATCAAAACTACTTTTATAAAATAAGATTTTGTTTGGATACTTTTATACAGCAGTCATTTTTATAGCTGTTGGTCTCCTCTGATGCTGCATCTGCCCAAATTCAGAAAGGAACCAAAATTCAAAATTTCATTTTAATTCTGGGCAAAAAATTGGACCTCCTTTATTGGGTAGATACTTTTCAACTTCAAATCTATCCCATACCTAAATTAATGGCATGCGCTTTTGTTCTAAAAAAAAAAAAAAGAAAGAAAGAAAAGGAAAAAAAAAAGCCCTCTTTCTCCTACAAGGAGGCACCTAACTCCAAGACTCCTGAGATTTAACGAGCTTCTGGGAAGATGTTAAAATGTCTTGAAATGTTTTTACAGCACCTTTATTTGAGAGGCCATCTATTAATTACCCAGCAGTACCGTCACGGCAAATACACATTAGCATAAAAGAGGGCAGCTGGGGGAAGCATTTGGGAGGGAGTGCAGACTTTGGAAACTGATGGGATGGAGGGGACAACTTTTAAGCGTTGAAAATAAAGGTCGGCCAAATGCTAAAACAACATCTAGTCAAGGGGCAATTCTAACGTGGGTCTCGGGCCGGCCCCAAGCGCCCGAGGCGCCGGAGCCCTAGATGCATTGTCCTCCCCCCCCGCCGCCGCTGCCACCGCGTCCTCCACCCACGCTCCCGCGAGCGAGGAGCGCCACGCGCCCCCGCGGCGCCGACCCACAGAGTGGGCGCCCATCCCAGACACCCTCCTCCGCCCAGGGTTTGGGCCGGGGGTGGCGGAGAGGGAGCCGTGGTCCACACTCGCACAGGTTGCCCAGCGCGGGCTTAGGATGCAGAGGGTTAATAATCTCCCGAGCATTTGCCCACCTCAGCCCGCACCCCAAACTCGGCTCCTCCGCACCCCTTCGGCCCGCCGTGGGTCCCGAGGAGCCCCTCCGACACCCCGCCACAGCCTGGCGCCGAAGGCTTTTGTTTTGGCCGCGACGAGAATAACGATCCCGGAGGAGGAGGTGCCGGAGCTGCTGGTAGCTCCTCAGCACAGGGTTAGGCAGAGGAGCGGGCAGCCGAGGCGGCACCTCCTCATTCCCCACACTGCCCGCGCCCTTTTCCAGCTAAGCCGGACGGGGAGCCGCACGCCTCGTCGCTCACCTCACACCTCGGGGCCGGGCTCCAAAGGGGCTGCAGCGCCGGCCCGGGGCGGCCACGGGTCTCTCAGGTAAACGGAGCCAGCGAGGACCAACAGCGCGCGCCGCCTCGGAGCGAACGCGAGCTTTCGGGAGCGTCGGGGCGCGCGGCCCGGGGAGCGAGCGCGCCCGCGCGCGCACGCACGACGCAGGCGCGCTGCGCACACTCGACCGAACGCTCCCATTTTGAGCCCCGCTGAGAGGTACCTGCTCTCTGGGCTGGGTTGTTCTTTACCTCGTGCTTCGGGTGACGCCTTGCACTGTCCTGCTCCGGCGGAGGGCTTTCGAACTCTGGAAACGTTTTTCTTAAATGCACTCAGTCCTCTTTGCAAAAGCCCTCCCTGCCCTGCTGAGAAAGCGCGGCGACTCTCATCACCCAAGCCCGGGATGCTGTTACTGCAAGACCGCCAAAACCTGTTCTGAGAACGAGTGTGCTGACCTAGGGACCCCCGGGAATTGGAGTTGTCAAGAGTAAGGTTACAGATGTTGAGGGTGGCACTGGGTGCAGATAGGAGGAAGCATCTGGCCTGTTGCAGAGCTTCACGCTTAAACAACAGAGCAGACTGGATAGCTGCCTGGGAACAGTTTATATCCGCGTGGCCAACACCTTAGTGCACAGGTGGAGCTTGTGGTTATTGGTAGCATTCCCCCATCTTTTTCTCCGTAGAAAATGTTTCCCTTCTCTTCTACATAAATCATTTCAGAGCTGAAAGAGTTCTTAAAGATCATCTAAACCCAATCTCTCATTTTTCAGACGAGGAAAAGAACGCTTAGAAAGGTTAAATGACTTACCCAGAGTCACGCAGCTTTTTTTTTTCTTTTTTAATTTTTTATTGTTATGTTAATCCCCATACATTACATCATTAGTTTTAGATGTAGTGTTCCATGATTCATTGTTTGTGCATAACACCCAGTGCTCCATGCAAAATGCGCCCTCCTCAATACCCATCACCAGGCTAGCCCATCCTCCCACCCCCCTCCCCTCTAGAACCCTCAGTTTGTTTTTCAGAGTCCATCGTCTCTCATGGTTCGTCTACCCCTCCGATTTCCCCCCTTCACTCTTCCCCTCCTGCTATCTTCTTCTTCTTCTTTCTTTTTTTTGTTTTCCTTAACATATATTGCATTGTTTCAGAGTTTTAATAGGAGTCCGGATTCATTCAAAGCCAAGGCTGTCCTTTTTACTATGCTGTTTTACCTACCTTTCGCTGCCTTTTCCTCCCTTTGCAAGCTAGACGTCACAGGCATCATTTTGTTCTGTTGATAGCACGTGGGTCTTAAAGTAATATTGATCCTGTTGCACAACAATGTGAATATACTTGCCACTACTCAACTGTACACTTAAACAATGGTTAAAATGGTAAATTTTATGTGAAGTGTATTTTACCACAATTTTTAAAAGGCACTCAAGTGTTAAATAAATAAATAATGAGTATTGAGCTTAGACAGTCATAAATATAGTTTAACATCAGATGGTGAGCTATGGGGAAAAGCATAATAAATGAGATCTGAAGTGACATTTCAATTTTCTTAGTAAATATTTGAGCAGTAATAGTTGTGTTTTTTTTTTTTTTTTAAGTAATACGGATCCTTCAGCTGATTCTAAGCAAGTCAGTATGTCCTGTTGAGCCAACACTGCCTTTTCTGAGGGTGAGTGAGTAGGCAAATTGTGTATGTGAAAATCTGTGTGTGCTTGCTTCATGTATTTCCAGATCCTTTGTACCTGCAGAACCTCTGAAGACGTGCAGCTAATGTATTTTTATGCAATTTACACACCATCCCATGAAAACTGTCAGGCATAGGACATATCATACCCCTAATGGGAAGGTGAGAGTGATGTAGAAATTATCACTGCATGTATCAACATGATTAAATCTCAAAAATATAACATTGAAAAAAGCGAACTAGGGACGCCTGCTCAGTTGTTAGGCATCTGCCTTAGGCTCAGGATCAAGCCCAGCCTGCTCAGCAGGAGGCCTGCTTCTTCCTCTCCCACTCCCCCTGCTCGTGTTCCCTCTCTCACTGTCTCTCTCCCTCTGTCAAATAAATAAATAAAATATTAAAAAAAAAAAAAGCGAACTACAAGATACGTAAATTATTGTATCTCTTTAAAAACATCTAGCCATATTGTTTATGCTTACATGTAAAAAGCATAAAAAATGGACAAGTAGGCTACACACCAATTTCATAGATAGTGGTTGCCTCTAGACAGGCAGAGAGGGGAATCAGATCTGTAAAGTATACAAAAGGGGCTTCTGACTGTTAATCACACACATGAAGCAACAATGTTAATATTTTTAAAATTTTTGGTGGGGATACAAGGGTGTTTCTTAATGTAGTCTCTAAATTTATCTATGTTTGAAGTAATGTTGAAGTATTTCAGACATTGAGCTGGTGTGTTCACTATGAACATAGCCTGACTGATGTCATTGAGGTCAGAGGGGAAGGGAGCATCTGCAGTTAGACAGATGAGGTGCTGGATAAGCAGATGCCCAGAGGGTGCTGGTTGAGAGGACAGTCGACAGGGAGCTTATTTTCAGGTATAAAATTATGCAAATTCAACAGGGATAAAGTGAAATGGTTTCTTTTATCCCATCTCTCTTTCATTCCATGTTGTAACCACCAATAGAAAGTTTTTAATGAGTGGGAACTTCACAGAGAGACATAGCATGTTGTTAAAACTGGTCTCTTTCTAGATGAACCCGTTTTGAAACCATAAATGTTAACTGGTAATACTGTACATGGTAATTTAGTATTGCGTCGACTGCCTCCCCCAGACCCCTACCCCCCACCAAAGGCTTTGTTTATTCATTTACATACAACCTGATCATGTGGAAAAACCACTAGGCTGGAATTCAGACAACCTAGGTTCTTTTTTTTTTTTTTTAATTTTTATTTTTATTTATTTGAGACAGAGAGAATGAGAGACAGAGAGCATGAGAGGGAGGAGGGTCAGAGGGAGAAGCAGACTCCCTGCCGAGCAAGGAGCCTGATGCGGGACTCGATCCCGGGACTCCAGGATCATGACCTGAGCCGAAGGCAGTCGCTTAACCAACTGAGCCACCCAGGCG
>NC_138370.1:41853429-41897243 GCF_054177405.1 Leptonychotes weddellii | reverse complement strand
TTTTTTTTTTTAATTTTTATTTTTATTTATTTGAGACAGAGAGAATGAGAGACAGAGAGCATGAGAGGGAGGAGGGTCAGAGGGAGAAGCAGACTCCCTGCCGAGCAAGGAGCCTGATGCGGGACTCGATCCCGGGACTCCAGGATCATGACCTGAGCCGAAGGCAGTCGCTTAACCAACTGAGCCACCCAGGCGCCCCAGACAACCTAGGTTGTAATTTCAATTTGGCCACTTACAGATCCTTTGTTAACTCAAGCAACAATCTCTATGAGCTTCACTCTTCTATTTCAAGTTGGAGATATACAAATGCTGCCTATTTCAAAACTATGAAACGATACAAACATAGGTTTACATTTGTTTAAGTTGGACGAGAGCATATTCTTACCTACTTTAGGAAGCATAAGATAGTGAAGGTTTGGGGGGTTTTTGTTTTGTCTTTTTGTTGTTACTTGCTGCCCATAGGAACTGCTTTGTATTTACCGAAGTAGCTCCGTCTGGAATTTTGAATTTTTGGTTGTTCTCCAGCACGTGTTTATAGTTCTATCACAACAGTTATCAATGTGGGCCTTATATTTGTTATTTACACACTGCATTTTCCAGTCTTTCTCATTAGATCTTTTTTATCCTTGTGTTCTCACTCTGCCCCTTATTACATGGTGGGTGCTCAAGAAATTTAATTAAATTAGACCGGACTGTAAAATTTTCCAAATTTGTAGTTATTCTTATTAAGCCATGCCATCTGCTGGTTCCCTGGTGTATCTGTCAGTCAGCCTGAATTCCCGTTGAAATTCATGTTGAATCATTTGTGAGTTTGTGTGTTGGGCAATTTTCCCACGTCCTTCCACTTCCGGTTGCAGGTGCTATTCTTCCATTGAACCAGTGGCATGTTCTTTTTCCTCCTACCCCGTTTTACCTGTTGGCCACTCTTAAAACCCGGAAAAGTGGAGTTTACATTTCGGAGCCCCGGAATGACCAGAGAACTATAATTGGGCATGCTCAGTAGGTTGCCCTCAGTTGGAACACAAATATGTCTTGAGTGCCTGTCAGTGCTGCTTGTGTTAGGATTGGACACATCTTTCTCCCAGCGTAATATTGGGAGATTGCAGCCCCTTCCACCCTCTTGGCGCTCGGGCTTTTTAATATTATCCGTGTGCCGAATTTTGGAGCCAGCCCTCCCGAACCTCTTGACCAATCAAGAGACCACACATTGTTGCCTAAGAGACCCCGGATGCCAGCGAAAGGATTTATAGGTGGTGATTGGATTACTGGAAGAAGGGTGGGGGCTGGACAGAGGCAAAGAAAAGGCTGCCATGGCAACACCAGCGCTTGAGGCTTGAAGAGGGAGGTGAGCTGAAAGAGGTGAGAGCAGTGGGCAGTGCATGAGAAGGATGGAGACTCTTTTCAGAGCTCCACTCTGAGATCCTCCTGGGCCTCTCGGAAACCTTGTTAGTGCTCCTGGGGATTACATTTTGCTCCGTTTCAAGGGCAGTTAAAGTGCCAGATGCTTCATACTTACGAAATTAACAACAACAATTTATTTCTGTGCCTATCAAACACTAGCTCTTTGTCTTTAGTGTAGCTTTTGCTTTGTTTCTAACTAGTTGAATATAAGATGAATTTGTATTTAAATCTAACCATACCTTGTTTCATGATGATATCATTTCCTTCTCTGATGATACTGCAATGTACAATGTGTGTTGGCAGAGAAACTCAATCCTATTCTGCTCTGTAAATTCCAAATAAAAACCCGATAGTCCTGAGTTTAATTCCAGTGCTCAATTCATAATGTTGTGAGTTTTATCCTACATTTCTATTAGTTTTAATCTTTAAACTGCTTCTTCTCCACTATTGTATTCATTCATTCAGTTGATTTGACAAATATTTGAGCACCAATTATGTAGCAGTGGGATTAGGATTCACGTGAGCAATGTAAGAAAACCACATGAGGAAAGAAGCATCAGAGTTCTGTACTAGTTGTTTTGTACCAAAGTTCAGTGTGTCTGGGCAGATAGTGCATGAAGGGAGAGAGCGGGGGATGAGGCTGAAAAGGTAGATTGAGGTAAATTCATAGTGGACCTAGACTTCCATGCTAAGGACTCTGATTATGTTGTAGCCATCAGAGAGCCTCTGAATGTTTTTGAGCTGAAAAGTGACACAATCAACTGGTCTTTTTTTCTTTTAAGATTTTATTAATTTATTTGAAAGAGAGAGAGAGCATGCACAGGCAGGGGAAGCAGCAGGCAGAGGGAGAGGAAGAAGCAGACACCCCGCCGAGCAGAGAGCCCAACTTGGGCTACATTCCAGGACCCTGGGATCAGCCAAAGGCAGAGGCTTAACCCACTGAACCACCCAGGTGCCCCTCAACTGGTCTTTTAAAAAATATTTCCCTTAGTAGAATGGTGGTTACCAGAGGCTGTGGGGTGAGGGAAATGGGGAGACATTGATCCAAGGGTACAAACTTTCAGTTATAAGATAAGTAAGTTCTGGAGATCTAATGTCCTGCATGGTGACTATAATTAGTAATAATATGTTTTATACTTGAAAACTAGTAAGAGAGTAGTTCCCAAGTGTTCTCACCACACATACACACATACACACACACACACACAAATGGTAACTATGGGAGGTGATGGATGTGTTAAATACTTTGATTGTAATCATTTCACAATGTATACATATATCAAAATATTAAGTTGTACACTGTAAGTATATACATTTTTTTGCAAAAAAAAAAACCCTCTCTAACAGTAGACTGCATGCTCTATTAAAGCAGAGACTCTTATCTTTGTACCCCCTGACACAGGACTAATAGGTCCTTAGTAAAGTCAAATAATGGTTGCAGTGTGAGGAATGGCTCAGAAAATGGGATTGGAGGTTTGTGACCATTGAAACTTTACCAGAGGACCCATCCTAGCTGTGGAACTAGAACCATACATTGAGGATTAGGGCCAAAGACCCTCTTTCTTCCTTTTCTTTTTTTAATATTTTTTATTTTTTTTAAAGATTTTATTTATTTATGAGAGACAGAGCACGAGTGGGGTGAGGAGCAGAGGGAGAACCAGACCCCCCACTAAGCAGAGAGCCCGATGCGGGGCTCGATCCCAGGACCCCGGGATCGTGACCTGGGCCGAAGGCAGACACTCAACCGACTGAGCCACCCAGGCACCCCTTTCTTCCATTTCATTCAGAGAAAAATTAAAGATCAACATTCAAAGACAGCCACTAAGGTGGAAAGAGGTCACACCAAAAACAACAGCAAGCTTATATGTGGAAGGAGAGGAAGACAACTTGCTTTGTCTTGTTGACAGAGTGGGGACAGTTCTTTCTTGTGTATGTTATATAAAAATGTCTGTCTTTGTAGTCGTCCTGAGTGTTTATGCCGTGAACATGTGTGTGCATGCAGATATGTACAGTGCCCATCTTCTGGAATGGAAGGAGGAGGAAAAAACCACAAAAGGATAATGACGAAAGCAAGGGCAGGACAACCGCATTTGAATGCTTCAGCAGGACTGTATTACCAAGAGGGCTGTTTCTCTTGGCCAGCCCCACCCCTGAAAACCAAGCTGATTGAAGAAAGTCTAATTCAAATAATTTCTAACTGTTAGGAACCAGGAAAAAGGAAACATCCAGTGCAGGGCCTTAGGAAAGCCCAAGAGAAGCTACTTTGTCTTAATTCAGAAATTGTGCCTAGCTTGTTTTCTCCACAAACTAGAAAGTTCTCAGCTTATAGCGGGAGTTTTTCACCTGGGGTAAGCAAAATTTTATGTTCATGTGCAGTTTTGTAGGGAAAGGATTCATAGCTTTCATCATGTTCTCAAAGAGTTTTATGGCCCTCAAAAAAAAAAAGATTAAAAACAACAACTGGTTTAAAGAGAGGAAAGATCAGACGTAAATAAGAACAATAAAAAAAAAAAGAAATAACATGATTTTTAACTGGGCAGATCTAGGCTCAGAGACCATGCTTTGTATCTATAATTTGCCCACTCACACGTACTTTTATAGCTGCCAATTAATAATACTGTAATGAAATAATTTCTTATACCTTTTGCAATTTGGCTAAACATGTGTGACTCAGATACTTAGGTGTTAGAGGTTGGGAAGAACGTGAGTGCTGATGTGAGTCCACTTTATACCAGTGGTTTGGTGGCAGTAGGCAACTACCAAGAAGGATTGTGTAATGATGCCCCTGTGGTTTTCAGACATTGGCTTTATCTTCAGCTATAACTCAAACCTGAGAGCGAATATTACCTGTCAAGAGAGAGCCTCAAAGATTTCAGATCTAGCTTTTGGGGGAATCCCATATCAGCCAAAAAGTAATGTGGTTTTTTTTTTTTATTGTCCAATCTTTGCTTCTGTAGAGTAATTTTTGGAGCCCAGAGATCATGCAGGCAAGCCCTGGCTCTCTCAGTCACCATTACCACCTTCTGATATGAAACCCACCTTCAGAGAGGAAGGAAGGCAGAAGCAAGCAGAAACTCTGAGGATGTAATATTGAAACTATCCTCAAATCTGCTTTAAATGTTTTCCACCTTAAAATATTTTGCTATGGCCCTCTAATAGTTTTTTTACAATTTTATTTATTTATTTGAGAGAGAGAGAGCATGAGCAGAGAGAGGGGTAGAAGGAGAGAGAAGCAGACTCTCCACTGAGCAGGGGCTTGACCCTGAGATCATGACCTGAGCTGAAGGCAGATGCTCAACCAACTGAACTACCCAGGTGCCCTCCTCTGATAAGTTTTGAGGCACTCTGTAAAGTTCTAAGAAAGACTGCAGGAAAGTTACTAGTTACTGAGACTGCCCATTTGTCAGGCACTCTGCTGGACCCATTTTCTCCTATCTTTGAAACAGTGGTTGAAGGTAGATGCAGATAGATTGAATGCTCAGATAGACTGAATAATTTGCAAAACATTATATAGCTAGTAAGTTTTAAAGCCAGGATTAAACCTGTATAAAGGTAAAAAGTTTTGTAATTTTTTAATGTAAGCAAATGTAATATTTGCAATGTAAGTAAGCGAAAAGAAGAAATTTACTGCAAGGATATCAGGTGGCTCACAAAAAATGGGCAAGAAAGGACAAGGGGCTTCTGAGGGGTGAGGCAGCAGAAGCAACTTAACAGAGCATCGATGCTATTGTGAACAACCACCTCAGCTGTCAAGTTTAGGATGAGCTAGCGTCAGTCCAACTGGCCTAGCTTGGTCTCATGACCAGGTCTTAGCTGGAGAAGGTGAGGCCACCTTGATTAACCAACCCAGCAGATTCTAAACAATGAGGGGAAAGTAATTCTTCATGGAAATTAAAATGTTTTAATCAAATTAATGTAAACCTATACTGGGCACCTAAAAACAGCACATTTCCCCCGGTAAACTCAAATCTGTCCATCTCTAAGGCTTGGCTTTGTCCATTACATCATTCTACTTCTTAAATATGATGTCAAGCTAGAACCCTTGTTACTTAGATATCACAAAGGGGGGAGGAAGAAAGACACAAGGGACCAGGATGGAGTGCTTTCTATTGCACTGTGATTTTATAAATTAAAAGACTTCTTTCTGGCCATTAGGGTATGTTCTTAGCTAAGAGTGATTTAAATAGACCTGATCTGATTTCTAGTTCCACAACCTACTGTCTGTATAAAGTTAGGCAGGGTGTGTAATGTCAATGAGCCTCATTTTCTTCATCTATAAAATGAGCTAAAACCCACTACCTCACCAGATTGTTATGAGCTTTAATTGAGCATGCGTATAAAGTGCCTGACCTGTAAAATTCTCCCAGTAAATGTTCTCCCCGCCCCCCCAATTCTCTATCTCAATGTACTAAAAGATGGTATGGTGTTAGTATTTTTAGTATTCTGAAGATTATAAGATTCATTTCTTCTGATAGGTATGGTTTTTCTTATGGAAGAATAGTCCGTTATTTCATGATGGCATTTGCACCTCCAAAAAGCATAGATGGTCCCAAAATGCAGACAAAGATGAGTACCTGGACACCTCTAAACCATCAGCTTTTGAATGACCGGGTAAGTGACCAGAGCTATTTTATCAGTTGCATCCGTGCCTTAAAGAAAAAAAAGTATTAAAATCTTAGTTATCAAAATATGAACAGGAATTGTTTAGGATTGTGTAATGGGTTATAATAAAAAGCAAATGGAGAATTTTTTCAAAAACTTTTATTGAGCCCTTGCAATAGACAGAATCCCTGCCCATGATGAAAATGTCTTAGATTTGTTCTTTCCTCTACTGTCACTCCTCCTCTCTCTCATCCCAAATGCCTTTTTTCTTCCATCACTGGTTCTCTGCTGGAACCACCAGGAATGAGAGAGGAGAAGGTAGTCTGTGAGGAGTTCCCAGAAAAAATTTTCTTGCTAGAGTTGCAGTTACTGGATAATGCTTCCCATTTAACCAAATAAAATGAGTAAGTCTCAATTGATTACTCGCATTACTCAGCTTCTCCTAAGAAGTTTATTTCCTACCTGCATTCTGGGAAAGCACTAACAGAATACACCAAAGGATCGCAGAGGTGGGAAGCTGAGTGTCATGCTGGGGTGTGATTGGCTAGCCTCTGGGGATTTCTATTCCTGCTTCAGTTGGGAGCAGAAGTTACCAACAGGTCAGTGAACTCCTATTATCAATACCTATTATAAGGACCACACCTAGTTGTCAGTAAAAAACAATCAACATCAATAAGACTGACTTCATTATCTTGCTCCTACACACCAGTTCCTCCTCCTGGTAAAAGGCACCACTTGACACCAAGTCACTCAAGCCAGAAATTATCCTTCTCCCTGCCAGCTCTGGGTTGGTTTTCCCCAATTTACAAGCTAATAACTTAGCCTGTTACTTATGGCATAGGAGACACTACTGTTTCATAGGAAAACACAAGATTCTTGAATCAGAGACAAAAATCTTTGTTACTCACCGTGCAGCAAGCGGCAGGAGCATCATATTTGCATTGGTCCTCTTTGCCTACCTTGTCCCACAAGACTCCAGAAGGCCCAGAAAAATACTACATACACCATGGGTTTGCATCACAACTGAGGAACAGTGAGCACAGGGAATCCTTTGCTTTTATAGTAAGCAGTAAGAGCCTGCTCTTGGTCCCAAAGGGAGATAGTACCTCATTACCCAAGGTTGCCTTGCTTCAAGGCAAGAAATGGCCCAAGGAAAAAGCAATGGACACCTAGCACTCTTGGCATTCCAAGACATTTAGGAGTATGAGAAGGAGGCTCAGGAAGGTGTGTCTACCAGCACCCCCTCACTTCCACATCCAGTTCATTTTCAAGTTCTAGAAGTCTTCCTCTTCATCTGGGCCCCTTTCCTTCATTCATCTATATGCCTCCAGCTTCACATTATCGGTTCACACCATCATTACCCTTTGCCCGATGCACCGCTGTAACCCCTAACTGGTTTCACTGCCTCTATCCCTACCAGTCCATCTTCTATTCTGGTCCCAGAGTGATTTTTCTAAAATACCAAACTAAAAAAAGAAGAAGAAATAGAATAAAAAAATAAAATACCAAGCTAATCCTTTCATGAGAAATTGATAACAGACTCTGCTCCAAAGAGTAAATTCCAAACCTCTACACCTAGCACAGGGGACCTTTTGTAAGTTGACCTCAGCCAGCCTTTCAATTCCAAACCCTGCCACTGCTTTCCTCCCATCCTAGGTCCGGAACAACTAAGTGGCCTCCAGATGAGCCATAATCTCTCACACCTCCACTCCTTTGTTCCCCTTGTTGCCTCCCCTAAGAGCTAACTCAAATGTCATTTTCTTTGGAAAGCCTTCTCCGGCTTGCTTCTCTTTGCTCTCATCACTGTTTACCCACTTTCCCCCTCGACTGTAATGTGTTAAGAGTTGAGATTCTGTCTCTTCTCTCTATATTTCCAGTGCCTGATAGAGTTCCTGAGGCACAAAAGATAGAGTCAGGGTTCAGCCACCCTCCCTGGGACCTCCTTCACTGAGGCTCCTCTTCTAGTCCCTCCATCCCTCCTTCTTAGTCTGGATTTGACCCTTTGCCTCTACACCGAACAGATATGCTAATCACCCTGGGAAAACAAGAGCATCAGTCCCTACCCCTCCTGTTCAGTACTTTCCTGTTCTACTCCTCTGATGTGAAACACGAGCAATCTTGGGAGAGAGAGAGCAGCGAGTGTAGCGATCAGAATAGTGAGAAATAAAAGGGAGAGAGATTGAAAAGGAAAAGATAAAAGAAGTGAGGAAAGAAGAATGAGACATAGAATAAGAGGAGGGGCCAGGAGAAACAAAAGGAAAGGCAGAGAATGAGAGACAGACGTCTGGCCTTCATCTGGCCCTGAACACAACCAAGTCTGTTGAAAGCCCTTTATATTCAGCTCAACAACTGTTTATTGAGCACCTGTTTGTAAGTGTTCTTGGCACTCCAACAGTTTATATAACAGCTTCTCTGCTTTGCCCCCCTCCCCCTAAAAAAAACTTCGGTGTTTAGTTTTGAAATCTGTTTTCTCCTAGAATTGTGAAGGCTCTACACATATGCAAAAAAGTGACTTGAATTGAAATACCTATTTGTTGGATGCCTTGATTTCAGAGATTTTCTTTGAAAAATTCGAAGTCTTGATCGATTTAGCAGCTAGGGAGAAAAAAAAGTATCTTGATTGCCTGTTGCAGGTTGGTTTACTAGAGAAGCAGACTCTGAGATTAGCATGTAGGGCATCGATTGTGGAGGGCTCTCTGGATTGGCACGAGGGAAGGGAAGGGAAAGAAGGGAGAAGTGGGTGAGGGGAGGAGAGGAGGGGAAGGGAGAAAAGGCCACGGGTTTTGAGGCCTGGCCCTGTAGCCACCAGCCTTTATACTTCCACACTGGGGGCGCCTGGCTGGCTTAGTTGGTGGAACATCTGACTCTTGATCTCAGGGTTGTGAGTTTGAACCCCACGTTGGGTGTAGAGATTACTTAAATAAATAAATAAATAAATAAATAATAGAAAATATACTTCTACACTGACCGTTCAGTAGATGCTAGCTGCCCCATGAAGGGCTTGACCTTGAACAAAGCCGAGCTCTCAAGCTTATGGCTGACAGCCAGCAGCACTCCCCACCAAGTGGGTGAATAAATCCTGGACAGTGCATCACAGCCAGCATTACATTGTCTTATCTTGGTTTTTTAATAGCTTTTGTCTCGAAATGATAATTTCTAGAGATAATATTTATTTTGTTCTTTAGACCTCTCATTTTTTAAAAAGATTTATTGGTTTGAGGGGGGTGCAGAGAGAGAGGGAGAGAGGGAATCTTAAGCAGGCTCTCGGCTGAGCGAGGAGCCTCACCCAGGGCGTGATCCCACAACCCCAAGATCATGACCTGAGCTGAAATCAAGAGTCGGATGTTTAACCAACTGAGCCACCCAGGTGCTCCTAGACCTCTCATTTTTTATCAAAAAGTTATTTTGTGGTTTCATTAGGTTCCAGTTTGGAGTAAAACTATTTTTTTAAAATCTGTGCATGTGTATATACATGTATGTATATGTATAAATGTACATAGATACACATAAAATTTGTATACAGGTATACCAAACTATTTTTTTTAAGTAATCTCTACACCCAATGTGAGGCTTGAGCTCACAACCCTGAGATCAAGAATCACATGCTCTACTGACTGAGCCAGCCAGGTGCCCCAATACCAAACTATTAATAGTGGTTTCCCCAGAAGAGTTGGATGGCATTGGGGGAGGTGGTCCTGTTAGAAGAAAGCTTTCATTTTTTACTTTACATAGTGCAATACAATTTCTAAAATTCCAAATTCGAAAACAATCTAAAAACAATATAAATTAGAGAGAGAACAATAATTCTGGGAATTGAAAATTCTGGTTCCAGATCAATGATAATTTCCTGTATGACTTGAGTAAGTCACCTACTTTCTCTGGGCTTTACCATCCTCCTTTATAAAATAAGTATGTTGGATCAGATTACCTCAGAGGTTGCTTCCAGATCTAACATTCTGACTGTGTAAAAGACATTAAAAATAGACACCAAGGATATAGCTGGTCAGAAGGACTCCATACAATAATTTCAAGGTTTTTTCTATACTTCTAAATAGGGCATGTGTCACCAATGATTGGTATAATTTTGAGGTTCTGTTGTCTGTTTTATTTTTGTCTTCAATTCTATAGTAAAATAGAAAATATGTAACTATTTCAGTCTTAAAAAGGGTCACAGGATTTTTTTTTTAAGTTTTCACTTAAATTCTAGTTAGTTAACATACAGTGTCATATTAGTTTCAGGTGTACAATGTCGTGATTCAATACCTCCATACAACACTCGGTGCTCATCGGTGTACAGGAATTGAACTTCACAGCAGACTTGAAGCAGAGAGATTGAATTCAAATTCAGATGTCTTCAAAGAGAGCACGATCAGCATAGGCAAATGTAACAGATTTCAAAATAACTTGGGCATTATGAATTTTGAGAGGAAGAATGTTTTTAAAGTATGCATTTCTTTGCCATCTAGTGTTTTATTTACTTTTTTAAGATTTTATTTATTTATTTGACACACAGAGAGAGAGAGAGTACAAGCAGAGGGAGGGGCAGGCAGAGAGGGAGAAGCAGACTCCCCAAGGAGCAGGGAGCCCGACATGGGGCTCTGGCCCAGGACCCTGGGATCATAACCTGAGCCAAAGGCAGACGCTTAACCAACTGAGCCACCCAGGCACACCTGCCATCTAGTGTTTTAATTGAAAGTAACCAACATTTCTTTTTCGAGATATAGTACAATACATGTTAAAAGGTGTTCTGAGAAAAAGCACCTTGTTGCCATTAATCAATCATAATTTAGGAGCCCCTAAATGTCTCACTCGTACACTGTAATGATGTCACATGGTGAAATATGTAACTGCACTGTCAACAGACTAAAATAACAACCGTAGGATTTTGACTTAACAGCAGGCTCCAAGTAAACTGTGATATAAACAAACTGCAGTGCTCTGCGAGGAAAGAAGATCCATTTTATATTTCTATTTTGAATCAATACTTTGTTTTCCAGCTCTTTAAGATGACAAACCTGATTGCAAATCTTTGGAATGAAGACTTGCTCCAAACCAGAAAATATAAGACTGACTGAGACCCTGACAAATAATGTGTCCCAAATTCTCTTTCTTACAAGGGTAGAGTCAGAACCAGATCTGAGCTTGTCTATTGGTTTTCCTCTCCCCCCTCACTCCCATCACTTTCTACTTGGGTTTAGTGGCCTTTGTAAGAACTGGATTTGCTTGGACCTGCTTAGACTTGGTCATTGGCCTTCTAAAGACTATTGTTTTAGGGACTCCTGGGTGGCTTAGTTGGTTAAGCATCTGACTTGATTTCAGCTCAGGTCATGGTCTCAGGCCTGTGAGATCTAGCCCCACATTGGGCTCTGCACTGGGCGTGGAGTCTGCTTAAGATTCTCTCTCTCCCTCTGCCTCTGCCCCTCCCCACCCTCCAAAAAAAAAACAAAACAAAAAACTACTGTTTTTGCCTGAGTGACACTCCCCACCTCCCACCCCATTCCTTTCCTGCTACCTTCTCGCTAAAATTCCTCTCCTCTTCAAGTCAATGCCCCTTTGTTTCCAATGCCCCATATTGTCACTGGGCGCCATGATGGTCATCTCATCCTCCTTTTAAAAAGAGGTTGTGGTCTTGGGACCTAACATTTTCTTCTTCCCCCAACAGTTATTGCAAATGTATGGCTGGAAGTCAGGTTAGGGAAGACCATGGTTCTAGTGAGGAACCCAGTACAGAGTTGAGCTGAACAGACAGCCTGGAACCAGTGATTTTTAAAAATTTTTAAATGTAAGCCTTTGGTCCTCTTCTTGTCCTCTCTAAAATAAGGAAATTCAAAAGATCTTAGGGGTTCCTTTTAGCTCTAAAATGCTATGACTTTTGAAACTTTTTTGTTGTTGTTCAATCAGCAGGTGTTTATTGAGGGCCTGCCTTGCAACCTAGACAGATTATAGAGAAAGTGGTTGTAATCCACATGGGAAGATGAAATGACCAGAGACAATGAGAGAGCCATAGCAAACCCTATAAAGCCCACGTGGAGCGTGGGCTATAACTGGAATATGAGTTGGGAGGAGCTAGATCCCCTGGGCATCTGAGAAGTGCTGGTGCTGGTGACTTGGATTGACCAACAGATGATTGATAGGCTTTGGTTAGACAGAGGGCAAGAGTTCAGGAAATATCTGAATCCACATTTTTAAATCTTCTATATTCTATAAGTTCTCTTCTATTTTCATCCAGAAATCCCACGTTTATCTGTGCCATTATTTGAGGGTCCTAATAGCCCAGGTGAAGGTTAATAGGGGGCAGGGGAGAAGGGCATCCTTTTCCTTCTTCTCTAATGTGAGAAAAGTGTCTACCTGTAATGTAGGAGATTCTATGGCCAGGAACAAAACTGATGTTTCACTGGCCTTGAGATTGTTGTTGAACCAATTATTTCAAACCCCCTTTTGTATGCCCTTTCAAACTAGCATTTGAGAGCCTAAAAAAGGAAGGAAAGCATTATCTTGTTGGAAGCATAAAACCAGGGGCGCCTGGGTGGCTCAGTCGTTAAGCGTCTGCCTTTGGCTCAGGTCATGATCCTGGGATCCTGGGATCGAGCCCCACATCGGGCTCTCTGCTCCGTGGGAAGCCTGCTTCTCCCTCTCCCCTCCCCCTGCTTGTGTTCCCTCTCTCGCTGTCTCTCTCTCTGTCAAATAAATAAATAAAATCTTAAAAAAAAAAAAAAAGAAGCATAAAACCAGCTCCTCCTCCATAAAAAGGGAAGAAATGAGCCTTAGCTAGTCTCCAAGTGGGAACATTCTTACAGCGCTAGAGAATTTAGGCAGCGCTAAAAGGAAGGGAAAAACATCAATCCCAATTTTGAAAGCTGACAAGAGGGGCTGAGTGTGGGATTGAGAGAGACATTCGCATCTGTCCATGACTCTCCCTTGCTTCCTCTCTCCATAACTCCCTCCTCTGCCAAACATTCTCCCATCAGTCTCCTTTCCTCATTCATTCAAATACACATATGACTGAGGCTCAGAAAAACATCTCTACACTAATACAGAAATCCACTCACATTGTACCGATACATCCGTAAGGATATTCCTTATCACAACCGATTCATTCAATCCAGCAAACAGGCATACCTGTAATATGCTATGTACTCTACAGTAGAGATGTAACAATGACATGGTGTCTGTGCTAACTAGTATATAATAACAAGCCTATCCAGATAAACACTGAGTTGTAAGCCCAGAGGTACACATACACAAATTTCTAATCCTACAAACATATCAGCGCATGTACACCCATGATATGTGTACACACCGAAATATAAAAAACAGAGCTGCTCATTCATAAATTTCACAGGCTCTCATACTATTGATATTTGGGGGAGGATCCCCACTTTCCTGTTTTTCCTTTGTCCGTTTTTTCATCTCCTTTCAAATTCCAAAATTGGTTTCACTTTGCCATTCCATTCTTTTCTTATTCTTTCCTTTAAAAAAAGCATTGCTTTTTCTTTAAGATGAGTTATTCCACATGGATAAACTGAGAAAAACGATATCATCTCCAAGTTAAAAATAAGTAAAGTACCCTCTCAGGAATGAAATCTGTCTTTTTATACTTGATTCGTATAATGAAAGACTGTCAATTTTTATTTATTGATAGTTTAATGATATCTTTCTTATAATGGGTATTTTGAACCATGAAATATAAAATCATTCCATTCTTTTTATTTATTGTAGGTATTTGAAGAAAGAAGAGCTCTGCTTGGAAAATGGGTAACCATTTAAAATATAGTTACTTCTCTATTATGTCACATTATCATAGAGCCCAAAGAATTCAGTTTGAACATAAAGTAATAAGTGATCACTCATTGCCTGAGAAATTTGACTGGTACTCTCTGTATGTATCAATAACAGTTCTATACTCACAAAATAGCATTCTGTCTCTCACGAAGTAGGGTTTATAAAGGGGAGTTGGATCTGAGATGACAGCTTGGTAACTAGCACAGTTCATCCACTGGGCTACTTAGCATCCTTCTATACCCTTCTACCTATACTTAAATTTCCAAAGGAAAACTGTAACAACTTTATGCTTTTATTTAACAAGACACAACTATCCTCTACACAACTGAAAGCATCCTCACCCTTTCCTCAAAGGAGACACAAAGTCCCAGTGATCATTGTCCTTCCCTGGGTCATGATTAGTCTCTGAGCTGTGTTGACTACTCATCAAATTCCTCTATGGCCCCACCTGTCTCTACCACCCAAGAGAATTGAAAATATATGGTCATGCAAAAATGTGTACATGAATGTTAATAGCAGCATTAATCATAATAGTCAAAACATGTAAACACCCAAATATCCATCAACTGAAGAATGGATAAACACAAAGTGGTCTATCCATACAATGGAATATTATTCAGCCTTAAAAAGGAAGGAAATTCTGATACAAGCTACAATATGGATGAACTCTGAAGGCAATACGCTAAGTGAAATAAGCCAGACGCAAAAGGACAACAATTGTATGATTCCATTTATATGAGGTACCTAGAGTAGTCAAATTCATAGAGACAGAAAGTAGAATAGAGATTACCAAGGGATATGGAATTATTATTTAATAGGTACAGAGTTTCAGTTTGAGAGGATGAGAAAGTTCTGGAGGTGGATGGGGGGATGGTTGTGCAATAGTATGAATGTACTTAACGCCCTTGAACTGTACACTTAAAAATGGTTAAAATGGTACATTTTATGTTACATATGTTTTACTAAAATTTTTAAAAGGTAAGAAAATTTTAAAAGGTAAGAGAAAGAAATAAAGTACTGATACATGCTATAACATGGATAAACCTTAAAAATAATCCGCTAATTGAGGGGCGCCTGGGTGGCTCAGTCGGTTAAGTGTCTGCCTTTGGTTCAGGTCATGATCCCAGGGTCCTGGGACCTGGGTGGCTCAGTCAGTTAAGCATCTGCCTTTGGCTCAGGTCAATGTCTCAGTGTCCTGGGATGGAGCCCCACCTTGGGCTCCCTGCTCAGCAGGGAGTCTGCTTTTCCCTCTCCCTGTGCCTCTGCCCCTCCCCCACTCATGAGCGCACGTGCACCCTCTCTCTCTCTCAAATAAATCAATAAAATCTTGGGGCACCCGGGTGGCTCAGTTGTTAAGCATCTGCCTTCGGCTCAGGTCATGATCCTGGGGTCCCAGGATCGAGCCCCACATCTGGCTCCCTGCTCAGCGGGAGGCCTGTTTCTCCCTCTCCCACTCCCCCTGCTTGTGTTCCCTCTCTTGCTGTGTCTCTCTCTCTCTCTCTCTGTCAAATAAATAAATAAAATCTTTTAAAATAAATAAATAAATAACTAAAATCTTTTTAAAAAATAATACGCTAAATGAAAGAAACTAGACACAGAGGCCAAATATCACATGATCCCATTTGTACGAAATGTCCAGAATAGGCAAATCCATAGAGACACAAAATAGATTACTGGTTTCGGGTGCCTGGGTGGCTCAGTTGGTTAAGCGACTGCCTTCGGCTCAGGTCATGATCCCGGAGTCCTGGGATCGAGTCCCACGTTGGGCTCCCAGCTCAGCAGGGAGCCCGCTTCTCCCTCTGACCCTATCCCCTCTCATGCTGTTTCTCTCTCTCTGTCAAATAAATAAATAAACAAAATCTTTAAAAAAAAAAATAGATTACTGGTTTCCAGGGGCTGGGGGATTGATGGTAATGGGTATAAGATTTCTTCTGGGGGATAATGAAAATGTTCTGGAATTAGATAGCAGTGATGGCTATACAACCTTCTGATTATTCTAAAAACCACTGAATTGTATATGACATGTGAACTATATCTTAGTTTTAAAAAGAAATCAGGATTACTTTTTAAAAAAAACTGTAGGGCGGGTGCCTGGGTGGCTCAGATGGTTAAGCGTCTGCCTTCGGCTCAGGTCATGATCCCAGGGTCCTGGGATCGAGTCCCGCATTAGGCTCCCTGCTCTTTGGGAGCCTGCTTCTCCCTCTGCCTCTCTCTCTCTCTCTGTCTCTCATGAATAAATAAATAAAATCTTTAAAAAAAAAAAACAAAACTGTAGGGCGCCTGGGTGGCTGTACTCAGAGAAAAATTACAATCTGATATACACATATCAGAAAATAAGAAAGCCTGGGGCGCCTGGGTGGCTCAGTCGTTAAGCGTCTGCCTTCGGCTCAGGTCATGATCCCAGGGTCCTGGGATCGAGTCCCACATCGGGCTCCCTGCTCAGCAGAGAGCCTGCTTCTCCCTCTCCCTCTGCCCCTGCTTGTGTTCCCTCTCTCGCTGTGTTTCTCTCTCTGTCAAATAAATAAATAAAATTAAAAAAATAAAAATAAAATAAATAAATAAATAAAACTGTACTTAGATTCCTTAACTCTTGTTATGTGTAATCAACTTGAAATATCCCATCTTTAAAGCATATAGTCAACGCTTTTTCCTTAAGGGAACATCTCTGACCTGGAATGTAACAGTGGACAGGACGCCCTTTCCTAGGAGTTTCAGTAACTAAGTGTCTTAGAGAAGTTTGGGCTTCTGTAACAAAATACACATCAACTGGGTGGCTTATAAGCAACAGAAATTTATCTCTCATCGTTATAGAGGCTGGGAAGTCCAAGATCAGGGCGTGGGCAGATTTGGTGTCTGGGGATATCCCATTTTCTGGTTCATAGATGGCAGTCTTTTCGTTGTGTCCTCGCATAGCAGATGGGGAGAGGGAGCTCTCTGGGGTCTCTTCTATAAGGACACTAATCCCATTCATGAGGGCTTCACCCTCTTGACCTAACTCCCTCCCAAAGCACCCCCCTCCTAGTACCATCACCTTGTGGGTTAGGTTTCAACGTATGAATTTTGGGGGGATACATTCAGTCTGTTGCACTAAGATTAATATAAAATACTATTTTTTTAAGTTATTATTATTTTTTTTTTGACAGAGAGAGTGTTAGTGAGAGCAGGAACACAAGCAGGGGGAGTGGCGGAGGGAGAGAGAGGAGCAGGGAGCCCTATGTGGGGCCCAATCTCAGGACCCTGGGATCATGACCTGAGCCGAAGGCAGATGCTTAACGACTGAGTCACCCAGGTGTCCCTAAAATACTATTTCTTAATGTTCTTGGTTGTCTTAGTTGGTCACTAGTTCTTTTTTGTGCTGGCCTATAAGCTCCAGTCTAGGATATTTGTTACCTAAGTAAGTTTTTAAAAAATTATATACATAGTATATCTGGAAGGATGCACAAGAAAAGGGGCAACATTGGTTTCCCCCAGGGAGAACTGTGAGTCTGGGACAGGGTGGAAGGGACTCCTTTAGCTGAATAGCCTTTTGTACCTTTTGATTTTTTTAATCATGTGACTGTATTATCTAAAAAAATTTTATAAAGTAAATATAAAAATTAAGAAATGAAAAATATCAAAAATTTAAAATCTAGCTGAGTTTTTCTCAAATCCTATTTATATTTCTAAACTAACTTTATATCTGTTACCAAAAACTTAAAAAGAGACTTATTTAGAATGACTGTTTTTACACTACCATTCCACATACTATCAGTGGAAACCCCTAATTAATGTAACCAAGGCCAGTGTTCAGCCAGTAGTTGGGGTGACCAACTTTTCATTGGTTGGTGGCATTAACAGCTGTTAAGTATTTTTTATATCATCCTGTAAAAAATTCAAGGTCTTTACACTTTGTAAAGATCTTGCTTATTCTTTTCTTTTACCAAAGCTAATAGAAATATATTTGCAAAGATCACTAATTATCTCTCTTCTCCAATAGACTAATTTACAGAGGGAAAGACATGGTTCTATATCTTGCTCCTTACACATTCTTTAACACTACGAGGCATTTAATAAATGCTTTCTAAATGAATAAATGATATTGGTTTTTCTCTTTGTCCCACAACAAATTTATTCCTTAAATTCACTATATCATATGGTAGTCTATATATCAGCACAAAAGCCACATGAATTGTTTAAGGGGCATATTTCCAATTTGCCTTATTTAATTTTCTCTCTCCATTTTAGTTTTTATTATTTTTTCTTTTTTTAAGATTTTATTTATTCATTTGACAGAGATGGCGCAAGCACAAGCAGGTGGAGTGGCAGGCAGAGGGAGAGGGAGAAGCAAGCTCCCAGCCGGCTGAGCAGAAAGCCGCAGGCAGGGCTGGATCCCAGGACCCCAGGATCATGACCCGAGCTGAAGGCAGACACTCAACTGACTGAGCCACCCAGGAACTCCCACATTTTAGTTTTTAGATTTTTTTTTGTTTATTTTCAGGAACACCATAACAGGTTGATAACATAAGAAATACACTTCCAAGAAAAGAAAGGAGAAATAAGTATACAACTTCTTTTACTTAGCATTACTTGGGCTATTCATTGTAGGGATCAAGTATCAGTTGAAGGCTCAATCTTGTATTAGAAGTAAAGTCATTTTTTAAAATAATCTGGACATTGTGAAGTAAGATATAATATGAAATCTATCCAATGATAGGTAGTCCAAAAGATATTTGGCCATAGAATGTCATTTTTGTTTATACATTAGCACATGGTCTTGTCTGATTGTCTGTACAGTAACAAACAAAATAATTAAGAGAAACTGAAAAGCTCCTCTACTTTCCAGTTCCATGCTACTAGTTAATCCCTTATCTCTTAAATCTTCTCTGCCCTTCAATCCCTGTTAGAAAAGGCAATTGCCTCCTAAGAAAAACAACTCCCAGAACAACAGCAGAAATATTTTAGTTGAAAAGAAAGCATCTCAAACTTTTTCTCACCTTCTGTGTTGTTAACAGAAATAATAATGGGGGCATCTAGCTGGCTCTGTTGGTAGAGCATGCAACTCTTGATCTCAGGGTTGTGGGTTCAATCCCCACATTGGGTATAGAGATTACTTAAAAATAAAGTATAGGGGCACCTGGGTGGCTTAGTCAATTAAGCGTCTGCCCTCAGCTCAGGTCATAATCCCAGGGTCCTGGGATCGAGCCCCGCTTGGGCTCCCTGCTCAACGGAGAGCTTGCTTCTCCCTCTCCCTCTCCCACTCCCCCTCACTGTCTCTCTCTCTCTCTCTGTCAAATAAAATAAATAAAATCTTAAAAAAATAAAGTATAAAAAAATAATAGTGTTATTTGAAAAAAGTAGAAAGCATTACTTTTAATTTGCTGGCAACAACCATAATCAGAGCTAAAATTCAAAAGAGAAGCAGGAGAAAATATTTTGCAAGTTGCATGATAGGTAAAGATTAATATCTAGGATTATAAAGAGTTCCTACAAATCAGTAAGAAAAATACAAACCCCCCTCTGGAATAAGGAGCTAACAGAAGAATGAGAAATATACAAAAATATATAAATGGCCAATAAACATATAAAATATGATCTGTTTCACTAAAATTAGAGAAATACAAATTAAAACAATGAGATTCCCAACCCCTCCTTTTGCCTATGTGACAAAATTGAGGAGCTAGGTAATATCCTATGTAAGTAAGGATTTATTGGAGAGTAGGAGGATATGCATAAACACAGTTGGAGGGACTGTCAAATGGTAAAGACTTTTTTTTTTTTTTTAAAGATTTTATTTATTTGACAGAGAGAGACACAGCGAGAGAGGGAACACAAGCAGGGGGAATGGGAGAGGGAGAAGCAGGCTTCCCGCTGAGCAGGGAGCCCGATGCGGGGCTTGATCCCAGGACCCCGGGATCATGACCTGAGCCGAAGGCAGACGCTTAACAACTGAGCCACCCAGGCGCTCCAGATGGTAAAGACTTTTTTTTTTTTTTAAATTTTTTAAAGATTTTATTTATTTGAGAGAGAGAGAATGAGAGAGAGAGCATGAGAGGGGGGAGGGTCACAGGAAGAAGCAGACTCCCCGCTGAGCAGGGAGTCCGATGCGGGACTCGATCCCTGGACTCCAGGATCACGACCTGAGCCAAAGGTAGTCGCTTAACCAACTGAAGCCACCCAGGTGCCCGATGGTAAAGACTTTTAAAAGACAATTTGACAAGATTGATTAAAGTTTTAAATGCAAATGTCCTTTGAACCTGTAACTCCACTTCTATTTATCTGTACTAGAGAAATATTTACATAGCACATGAAAAGGCATGTTTCAGAATACTGCAGTTGGGTTTTGTTTTTTGTTTTTTGGTTTTTTTGGTATTGTAAATGGTGTCGGTAATAAATTGAATAAATAGATTGTGGTATAGCTGTGATGAAGGAATGAATAAAAAAATGAATATGCCATGAATGAATGAGAAAACAATATGCTCTGGGTTCTTTACATATCAGGTCATTTATGGCTATATTTTGTTTGTTTTTTAAACTGCTGCACAGTATCCTACAGGATGGGTATACTCTTTAATTTATTTAACCGTTTCCTTATTGATGGCTCTATGTGTATGCTCATGCATAGAAATGCATAACTTTAAATTGTGGGGATGCCTGGGTGGCTCAGTCGTTAAGCGTCTGCCTTCAGCTCAGGTCATGATCCCAGGGTCCTGGGATCGAGCCCCGCGTCGGGCTCCCTGCTCCGCAGGAAGCCTGCTTCTCCCTCTCCCACTCCTCCTGCTTGTGTTCCCTCTCTCGCTGTGTCTCTCTCTGTCAAATAAATAAATAAAATCTTTAAAAAAAAAAAAACAAACAAACTTTAAATTGTGCACCAAATTGTGCATAGTGTCCATCTGGAGGATGGAATGAGATTGGATGGGGAAGAGCAGTCACAGAGGATTTTCATGTTTAATTGTATATGTACCTTTTTGAAACTTTTAAATAATAGTATGTTTATACTTTAATGTGAAAGTCAGTTTTTGATAATAGGACTCAGAAATTCAACCAGAGGGATGCCTGGGTGGCTCAGTCGGTTGTGTCTGCCTTTGGCTCAGGTCATGACCCCAGGGTCTTGGGATCAAGTCCTGCATCTGTCTCTCTGCTCAGCGGGGAGCCTCTTTCTTCCTCTGCCCCTCCCCCAACTTGTTATCTCAATCTCTTTCTCTCTTGCTCTCTTGCTCAAATAAATAAATAAAATCTTAAAAAAAAGCAACTCAACCAGATTGAGATAAATAACCAATAAGCAAACAATAACAAGCCTTCCTCTTCATCTTGTCCCTCACTCGCTGTGAACTTTTCCTTGCCAGTCGGAGTGAGATAAGTGGAACCCGAAGTCTCTAGCAACTGTCCTCACTTCCTGCAACTGCAGTAAAAATCCTTGGAACAACTACTCCAAACATAGGATTTTCACAGTTCTATTGAGTCCTGAAAGCCCTATAAAAAGGCATTAAAATAATTATAAAATATAATCATATCATAATTGTGATATAACATAGCATAATACAATTGATATAATATAATATTTTTAAAAAGGAACTAACTGTAAAGGGAGGTACCGTAAGTGATACCAGGATGGAAGAATGGTCCTAGCTCCTCCCCAAATCTCACATCTTGGATTCCTGGCTACTATGTTTTGGGTATTTTTACTTGAAAGGTGATGGGAGAGATGTAGGAGATTATTGAATTCCTGGACAGTTAACTCTTCCCCGGATTATTTACTTTTTGGATTATTCCTAGCACCTTTTAAATTCCAAAGGGATTTTCCCCAACCGTGAAACATTCTTCTGAGTCATCAACCCACCTTCAATTGGTAGGAGTTCAAGGAATGCAAATTCATTTTCTATTAGCCTAAACAAACACAATTAGAAAGGAAAAATCCCTGAGGCAAAGAACACCTATCAAAGCCAGATATAAATTACCTTTTGACCACGGTAATCAGGGAAATAAATGAGAAACCAACGTAATTATCTTTTTAATCTCTAGAGGAAAATGTTTTAATGTTTTCTTTTATAGATTTCTTAAGCATTTTATAATCCTAGGTTCTTTTATATTCATTTTAAATCACTGTTCTTCAACCTGAGCTCATTCTCTTTGTGGGCAGCAATGAAAGTAAATGAGCTAACCTCAGTCATTCTAAATGTGCTTCCCATCCTTGCCAATGCACGGACATGATAATCTTATGCTTTTTAATTTAATTTAATTGTTTGCATATATATTCTTTTCACACTGATTTATTATTCTTAACATCACTTTGATATTTTATAATGATAGCTACCATGTCTACAATGAGGCATGCACCTTATTAAGAATTTTATACATATAGCAGGGCGCCTGGGTGGCTCAGCCGTTAAGTGTCTGCCTTCGGCTAAGGTCATAATCCCAGAGTTCTGGGATCGAGCCCTGCATCAGGCTCCCTGCTTAGTGGGAAGCCTGCTTCTCCCTTTCCCACTCCCCCTGCTTGTGTTCCCTCTCTCACTGTTTCTCTCTGTCAAATAAATAAATAAGATCTTTAAAAAAAAAAGAATTTTATACATATATTATTTCATTTAATCCTCACAACAACCCTACAATTTAGATATAATTATTCTTAATGTATAAATGAGGAAATTGAGAAGTTGTTAGTGGTGGAACTGGGATTTAGTGATTTATTTTTAAAAAGTATTAGAAATAATAGAATACTGTATGTGAGACTTCCAATGGCCTCATTCCCAAATCCACCATCAATCTGTAATGTCATACTTTCTCTTATCATGTTGAGATATTACAGTTTGCATAGCTGATTCTCTATTGTTAGGCATTTTTGGTTATTTCTGATTTCTTACAGTGATAATAATATCACATGAAAATTTTTTTGTAACCGTAATCATCCTGGGTCCCCATGTAGCTCAGTTTCTACAGAACCACAGAGCACTGCCTAAAAGTAATTTTAAAATGAATTCCAATTTTCATTTCGTGTTTTTAAAGAAAAATCACAGCAGAACCAGTTTAAAACTCTTGACAGTATTTATCAGGTCTCCCTTTGTTAAATAACAGAAATTCAACTGAGTAATTTAAAAGACTAAATTGACTCTGTTGATCAATTTGTGAATCAGGTAGCATCCTATCTAGTAAATAGAAAGGAGCTCTGTTGAGCTACAGAAAAGGACAGGTTTTGAAAGGTAGAGAGAACCTAACAATGGAAATTATTAGCAAAGAACACATTGTTTTAGGTAAGGTTGCTTTCCTAAGGGGAATGGAAGGAGTCTGTTGGTAAATTTCCTAGTGCTGACTAGGAAATTCCATGTTGACTGGTTAAAGGTTATATTCCTGGGAGATATATAATACTACAATTAGGTTAGTATTAAATCTTGGTTTGCTAACATGGGGCCCTTAACATAAATGACTCCATTTTGGACTATGGTTTTCTTTTTAATACCTTCCTTCGTTCCTCAGTTCTCTCACAGTCTCTAATTACTGTCGAGGCAATGGCATTCTGAACCCCCAAACTCCCAACAAGCCAAAAACCTAACTGCTTTTCTCTCTCTTCACACTTCCCCCTTGGCTCTTGATTTTATAGATCAGTGTGGTTTCTCTGGCATGGTTCTTCCCCTGGCCCAAGTCATTCTGCTCTGGCTTCTCTCTTCATTCTAATAATCCATCCCAAAAGGAAAGAAAACCCCCATTGTGAGAGCTGGAAATATGAATTGTGCAGAAATAGGGAGAGGAGAAATCAGGAAACACTCGCACATGAATAGATTTTATTCATTTATTTGTACGTTGAGGTTTTGGGTTTTTCTTCCCTGCCACGAGCCCACTATCAAGGCCCCTACATGAGTTGTGTCTTTCCACAACGTCAGAATTCCAAACTCAATGACATGTTACTGTGCATTTAACTTGGCTTCATACACAACACACAAAACAAAGTACCATACAAAATCACACAACAGAGAAGCTATAACAAGGGGCAAGAAGTTACTGAACCAAATGCGAGGTCAGTCCCTGAACGCACAATTGAGGTAAGGCCTCGGTCCAGTCTAGGTCAGCTCTCAGCTCATACTGCTTATTATGTTCAAGCAGTGGAGAATCTCTCTGATGTTTAAGATCAATCAGGCAAGGCCTTCGGTCAGTACAGTCAAGTGGAAGGCTCAGTGTCTGCAGAGTCTGACAGTCTGCTGCAGAAATCCTCTGTTTAAAGGAGTTTAATCAGTCTGGGGCCTTTGCAAGACTCTCCTGGTTCTAGTGATTATCAGCTCTTGGTTCTTCCAGGTTCTCCAGCCTTACTGATTATCAGTTCTTAGTACTGCCAGTCTGTGCTGGTTTTAGTGATATCTGGTCTCAGCTGCAACATCCTTGGCTGCTTACGTCCCTGCTTGACATGAGTGACTCCATCTTGCTCGCTACATCCCCCCCTTGAATAATAGTTTCTAAACTGAGATTCCTGGATCATGAAATAGATCTATAATAGTGAATAGTTTTGATCAAGAAGTCTTCTTGCCAATTAAAAAAATACATCATATGACTATAATGAAGTTGACTTGTCATGCTTTATATGCCTTGTTAGGTAGTCAGTGTATTTTATGATTACAACTAAAGTTCCTTATAAAATTCTCACTAGCTTATGACAACCATAGAAAATATCTATATGTGAAATGCAATAGTATACAAAATACAGGTCGCTCTAAACTTTCCTATTTTTCTTCTCTAAAATGGGCTAAGGAAAAAAAGAGAGGTTTAGACCTCCAGTAAAGTGGCTCATTCGATTGGTGGGTGTTCCCATAAGAGCCTTTCTTTTGGTTTTGGCCAGCCCTCGAATTCTTATCTTTGATCAGTCATTGATCTTGGGACTGATTTAGGGTTATCTCTGGGGAAAATAGTGAAGTAACCAAAGCTTTTGTTTGGCATGCCCCAGATTACTCTGGCATCTACTTCGTGTCTCTGGCACTTCCCCCCGCCCCACCCCCCAGGTCTTCCTATTGACATATTCTCTCCAATCAATCATTTACACATTAGTGGGACTTTAACCCTTCTCAGGGATATTTGCATAGTATACCTTATCTCCAATGGTGAATGCAAAGCTTTGTTTCTGGTCCTGGAGTTTGGCACTTAGGAGCTAATACAGAAACTCTGGCCAGAGAGGGACTGCCCAGGTGCTTTCTCTTGGGGGGAAAAAAAAAAGTATATATATATATATATAAAAGTATATATATATATAAAAAGTATATATATATAAAAAGTATATATATTTATATATTTATATGTATATAAAGTATATATATAACTATATATAAAGTTATATATATATGTATATATATATATACACATTTTTAAAGATTTTATTTATTTATTTGACAGAGGAGAGAGAGAGTGAGAGAGCACAAGCAGAGGGAGCAGCAAAAGGAGAGGGAGAGGGAGGCTCCCTTGCGGGGCTCAATCCCAAGACCCTGGGATCATGACCTGAGCCGAAGGCAGACGCCCAACCGACTGAGCAACCCAGGCATCCCCGAAATTATATTTTTAAGTATATATTTTCTCAGTTTATGAATATGGCCAGCTCGCAACTTACTGTCCTTATGTAACTACAAGTTCTGAGGTCAAGTGCACTTCAGTGTACACACTCACGTCTTGCACATGCTTACATGTATAAATGTGAGAAAGGACAGGTAAGTGGCAAAACATCAAATTTATTAATTAGGGGAAGATATACATTAGGAATAAAATATTAAACTCAATTCTATGCCATTCTTATCCCTTCCTCTAATGAATCTCTGGTATCAGACTGAAACTGCACAGTTTTTTTAATCTTTCTTTTTTCCAGTTTGATAAATGGACAGACTCTCAACGGAGAAGAATCTTGACAGGCCTGTTAGAACGTTGCTCCCTGTCACAGCAAAAGTTCTGCTGTCGAAAACTTCAAGAAAAAATTCCAGCAGAAGCTCTGGATTTTACTACCAAGCTTCCAAGGGTGTTATCTTTATACATCTTTTCTTTCCTGGACCCCCGAAGCCTTTGTCGTTGTGCACAGGTAAAGGCAAAGAATCAGTATACAATGTTTTGTAGTGATAGCCTAGAAAATTCTAAAAGCACATATGCAAAACCAAGAAATAGATGAGATGGTCAATATGTGTAGTCTGTATAGTTTGAATTAACCCCGGTCTTCTTTGTGCCTCTGTATTTAGTGCTCAAAAGTAGTTGTAAAATGATGTAAGACGTCATTAGTGTCCACAGAATGGTATTTGCTGGTTGGAGAGACAAACATATATATGAAATGGTTCATCAGCAGAGTAGTCTTATACTGCATAGCATACAACTAGAAAACAATTTTAAATTGTATAGTGTAGGCTATTCATAAACAGAAAACCTCAAAATAAGGTACTAGTGGGGTATATACAAAGAGTACAAGACTAAAAGAGTTCTGGGGGCACCTGGGTGGCTCAGTCGGTTAAGAGTCTGCCTTCGGCTCAGGTCATGATCCCAGGGTCCTGGGATCGAGCCCTGCAGGGGAGCCTCCCTCTCCTCCCTCTGCCCCTGTTCGTATGCTCTCTCTCTCTCTCTCACTCACTCTCTCAAATAAATAAATAAAATCTTTAAAAAAAGACTAAAAGAGTTCAGAGTGTGTAGACTCGCTTCCAGTGGCCTTGGAAAAGGGGCTGACTGTTGTTTTCCTACAAATAAATCCATGGTCTATTAAAGTATACTCCCAATTCCTTACAAGGTAAAACTGGTAGCCATTTTGTTGAGAATTTTCGTAGAGTCTGGTAACACCAGAAATTACTTGTTAACACGTGTTCACAGATGTGTAACATAATTTTAGTCTTTAAAATTAAGAAAATGGGGCGCCTGGGTGGCTCAGTCGTTAAGCATCTGCCTTCGGCTCAGGTCATGATCCCAGGGTCCTGGGATCGAGTCCCACATCGGGCTCCTTGCTCCGCAGGAAGCCTGCTTCTCCCTCTCCCACTCCCCCTGCTTGTGTTCCCTCTCTCGCTGTCTCTCTCTCTGTCAAATAAATAAATAAAATCTTTAAAAATAAATAAATAAATAAAATTAAGAAAATGAATGCAGTAAGAAAGAGGAGTTACTCAATAAATGGTTTTGGGACAATTGCACAGCTGTCTGAAAAAAGATTCTAGTAGGATAAAAGATTGGTATGAAATCAAGGGAAACCATTAAAGTACTCAAAGAAAACATAGGCAAGGAGGCCTTTGTGAGTATAATACCCTGAAACCTTAAAATAAAATAGACAATTTGGGACGCCTGGGTGGCTCAGTTGGTTAAGCGGCTGCCTTCGGCCTAGGTCATGATCCCAGCATCCTGGGATCGAATCCCACATTGGGCTCCTTGCTCAGCAGGGAACCTGCTTCTCCTTCTCTCTCCTTCTGCTTGTGCTCTCTCTGTCAAATAAATAAAATCTTAAAAAAAAAAAAGAAAATACACAATTTAAGGGCGCCTGGGTGGCTCAGTGGGTTAAGTGTCTGCCTTCAGCTCAGGTCATGATCTCAGGGTCCTGGGATTGAGCCCCATATCAGGCTTCCTGCTCAGTGGGGAGCCTGCTTCTCCCTCTCCCTCTGCCCCTCCCCGCTGCTTGTGCGCACTTTCTCTCTCTCTGTCGAATAAATAAATAAAATCCTTAAAAAAATAAATAAATAAAATTTTTTAAAAAAAGAAAGAAAGATTCCCTTTGATCCGGCAGTTCCCCTTCTTGGAGTGCCTCGATATGCAAAAATTGTCTGTATAAGAATACTGCAGTATTGTTTGTAATAGCAGAAGTTTGGAAACACTGGAAATGTCCACCATTAGGGGACTGGTTAAATAAATTGCAACAGGGCGCCTGGGTGGCTCAGTCGTTAAGCGTCTGCCTTCGGCTCAGGTCATGATCCCAGGATCCTGGGATCGAGTCCCACATCGAGCTCCCTGCTCTGCAGGAAGCCTGCTTCTCCCTCTCCCACTCCCCCTGCTTGTGTTCCTGCTCTTGCTATGTCTCTCTCTATCAAATAAATAAATAAAATCTTTAAAAATAAATAAATAAATTGCAACAATCTTTAAGATTGATCATCAGCAAAAAAAGCAAAGGTGCAGAACTGTCCTACCACTTTTGAAAGAAAAAAGAATATATGCATATTTATTAATATAGGCCTAGAATGTTCCTGGAATGACACACAGGAGCTGTAGCCGTGGTTACATCCTGTGAGGGGAAGCAGTGACCAGAGGATGGGGATGAGAGAGACTCTCTTTTACCGCATGTCTCTTTGGATCTTTAAATTTAGTATTAATGTACATATATTACTTATTCCAAAAATGAAACATTCCTTAAAAGAGCATAGCATTCTAAATGTCCAATAGTAAGAGACTATCATATAACCATATGATGAATTATTGTGTGGCCATTAGAAAACATGTTTTCCAAGAACAAAGATGCTTATAATATGTGAAATGAAGAAAGCACAATTTAAAATTGTATATATAGAATTTCCCAATTTTGTTTCCTGCATGCTTAGGAAAAAGAAAAGAACTCTGTCAGGTTGTTAATAAAGGTCATCTCTGATTGATGGGGTAACGGGTATTGTTTTTCTTGAAGTCTTGGAATTTTCCAAGTTTTGCACAATGAGAATGTTATCATTGGAGGAAAATGTTATTTGAAATCACTAATCCTGTCATATATGTGTATCATATGTCAGTCTTGCAAGATCTCAGCATTACATTTGTTCCCAGCCCTGCCTGTGAGGAAGACACAGGCAGATGTCCTTCAGATAGATTTAAACAATAATACCATTGCAGTAAGATGACCTTTGAACTGTTTAAAAAGATGGGGGGTGCTGATAATTTTGAAAGCTCCTACCTACCCTTTTTTTTTTTTTTTTAAAGATTTCATTTATTTGACAGAGAGAGACACAGCGAGAGAGGGAACACAAGCAGGGGGAGTGGGAGAGGGAGAAGCAGGCTTCCCTCAGAGCAGGGAGCCCGATGCGGGGCTTGATTCCAGGACCCCGGGATCATGACCCAAGCCGAAGGCAGACGCTCAACGACTGAGCCACCCAGGCGCCTTTCCTACCTACCCTTCAACTCTCCTCATTCCTGTCTACTTTAAAACAAACAAAAAACACCGAGAAGCAAAAACAAAACATACAAAAGCCTTATCTACCCTGGGGGAATCAAAACCAACTTAATACCCAGGTCAAAACAAGATGTAAGGAAAAATGAAGAAAAGGGTGAGAATTGAGAAACTTTTCTCCTCATCCCCTCCCTGCAAAATCTCACCTTTCTGCTGAATTCTGAGTTAATTAACCATATGGGGATTAAAGTTGATGTTGTTTCATTTCTGCGTTGAACAAAGTAGATGTGATTTCTGTTCCTGCCTGCGGGGCTCTGTCAGATTCTCTACCCTTTTTCGTCCTTCCAGCTCCTGAACCTGTTATTTCTTGTAATTGTGCCCTCCCCTCTCCTGTATGTCTCCTCTTCAGCACAGAAAACAATGCTAAACATAATGGAACTCAGCACTTGGTGGATGGAATGAGGGAGAATGGGAGGGTCAGATAAATGGATGTATATTACAGTGTTCTGTCCTTTCTTCTTTCTTTCTTTCTTTTGTGTGTGTGTGTGTGTGTGCTCAAAAATTATTAATGATTTAATTAGTGTTGAAAAAGAAGCCAGTTTTCCAAGGATGAAATTTGCGTTGGAAGGTTAGGTGTCATCGTTGCAACTCTTATAACCAAGACACAGAACCCGTGGTCTGAACTTTATACGTGATCTTGACCCTAGTTTTCAGCAAGACTTGTTCAAAATCTGGAGTAAGTTATTGTAAACACTGCTGCACATAGTAGGGTCACCACCATCATTTGCTGGATGTGTGAAATTGATCATAATCCTGGGGGAATGGCATGTACAGAGCTAGTAGTGTATGCTTTATGGAATCTTAAAGGCTATATAGGACACACCATATGATACCAGTAATTGCTTTCTGTTTATAAAATTTCTATTTAGTAAAATCATAAGAATGAAGAGAAAATGGAAGCATACCAAAATATGAGTAAACAATACGCAGATCTGAGTTTCTATAACCCTCATATAACTTTCAACTTCAGGAACTTCTAGGAAGCTCCAAAATCTATCTGAGCCACAGTCCTCTCGTTTGCAACCTGCCTCCTTACAGGGGATGGTTAATAGGTACTTGATAAATATTAGTTGACTCTGAATCTAAGTGTGATTTAACATTTAAAGAAAATCCTTCTGCCTGGGTAGGGAGCACTTCAGGTAGGTAACTTTTTAAGCTTTGATTTGGAAGAAAGAGTTATCTCGGGTCTAGGGTGACAGCTGAAGACCTAGAGAAAATGGGCATGCAGACTGAGTAGGGCTTTTTTTCCCTTTCCAATTGTTTTTCCAGGTGAGCTGGCACTGGAAGAATTTAACTGAGCTGGATCAGCTCTGGATGCTCAAATGTTTACGATTTAACTGGTACATCAATTTCTCTCCAACTCCCTTTGAGCAGGGTATATGGAAGAAGCACTACATTCAAATGGTAAAAGAACTTCATGTTACCAAGCCTAAGGTAAATTTGGGGCAAATAGCAACAAACGTACAAATATCAGCTATTTAGGAATACGGAAGAGGGGTGGAAATTGGGTTAAACAGGTGATGGGGATTAAGGAGGGCACTTGTGACAAGCACCGAGCACCAGGTGTTGTATGGAGGTGTTGAATCACTAAATTGTACACCTGAAACTAATATCACACTGTATGCTAAATGGATTTAAAAAAAGAAAGATGGGGCGCCTGGGTGGCTCAGTTGTTAAGCGTCTGCCTCCGGCTCAGGTCCTGATCCCAGAGTCCTGGGATTGAGCCCCGCATCCGGCTCCCTGCTTGACGGGAAGCCTGCTTGTGTACCCTCTCTCTTTGTCTCTGTCAAATAAATAAATAAAATCTTTAAAAAAAAAAAAAGGAATTCTAGAACTAAGAAGTTGGGGAGGGGAATAATGAGTATACTAAAGTTCTTTTTAATCTAGAAACTAAGCAATGTAAGCAAAGGAAATACACTATTACTTCAAAATTCGCCTTTTCTGAGAACTCGATAGCCTTTTTCAAGACATCCATGTTAGCTGAGAACCCTCATCAGACACTCTTAAACCAGCAGTTTCCCAAGAGGTTAGGACCGTGGAGCTGCTCACTCTGTTCGGATTCCTGGATTTCCGGATCTCTGACTCACACGCCAGGCAGTTCTGACACTGGGACTCTGTGGGTATTGTGCAGTATTTGCTATCAATGGGTCATCAAATTCTACTTTATTAATTCAAATTTTCTGATTCTACCGGGTGAGCTAAAGGTTATTTTTATATCATTTATAAAGAAAAGTTTTCCAATAAATCCATAATTTTGGGAGGGAATAATGAGTATACTAAAGTTCTTTTTAATCTAAAAACTAAGCATGTAGGGCGCCTGGGTGGCTCAGTTGGTTAAGCGACTGCCTTCAGCTCAGGTCATGATCCTGGAGTCCTGGGATCGAGTCCCGCATCGGGCTACCTGCTCAGCGGGGAGTCTGCTTCTCCCTCTCCCGCTCCCCCCTCTTGTGCTCTTTGTCTCTCTCACTCTCTCTCAAATAAATAAATAAAATCTTAAAAAAAAAAAAAAACTAAGCATGTAAATCATTTGCATATAATGATAAAAAGTAAATAATGCAAGAGTAATTTTTCTAGTTGTTTTCTCTGCATTATAACCAATGTTTATGTTCATTCTTATAGTCACTGTTAATTAGATAACTCATGGGAAAATTTTATGAGCCTTTTCTTTATGGTATGATCTATACACATGCAGAGCTATGCATCGTTTTGTACAATAAATGAGTTCCTGAAAAATTATGTGTAAATTAAAAATTTTTAATGATTTTTAAAACCACAGGGGTATCATATTCTATGAAAAAATTGCAGTGAATCCTTTTAAAAATGAAGAATCCTTTTGAAAGATGAATAGTCAACTCCTAGCTTGTTCATTTAGGTTTAGTTTTATTGTTTTAAAGTAGAATCCATCTACATTTAGTATAGTAATAAACTATGCATAATTAATACTGTTACAATTGCAATGATAAAACTAGCCTTTCTGATTTCAGTAATTGGTGTGCTCCATGAGGATGTCTTTTAAAAAGGAAACTTCAACTGCAGTGATGGAAAAAGTTATTTTAAAAATTGCCATAGCTATGATTTCTTTTCGAGATTTGATAAGGCTTTTCTTGACTCTCATTTTCAGTTAGGGGCAGGGAATGGCATTCAATAGCTGAAGCTTGGGCCATTCTGGGGCAGAGAAGAGAAAAGTGATTAACCAACTTGTACAGGGAAAAGAGGCTTTGAGTTATTATTTATAAAACCGTTTGAGGGGCGCCTGGGTGGCTCAGTCGTTAAGCATCTGCCTTCGGCTCAGGTCATGATCCTGGGGTCCTGGGATTGAGCCCCGCATTGGGCTCCCTGCTCTACGGGGAAGCCTGCTTCTCCCTCTCCCACTCCCCCTGCTTGTGTTCCCTCTCTCGCTATATCTCTCTCTGTCAAATAAATAAAATCTTAAATAAAAAAAAAAAAAACGCTTGAAAGCTTTGTCTTCAGCCATAATTCTTTTCTATAAAATGTGCATAACTATATTTTAAAATGATGATTCATTCTGATGCAAGAAAATTGCCCCCTCTTTGCTTAGTATTAAATTTCTTTAGGGAACACTTTGTTATATTGAAAGTTAGTTTTTCTGTTTAATAAATAGACCTAAGTCAGAAAGACTAAGGAGTCATGTGACTAAGGTTAATAAAGTCATGTGACTAAGGTTAAAAAGTCAACTGTCAGCCCTGTGCATACTTGAGTAATTTGGGTAATTCCGTGTGAGGTTGCTCCAGTGATGGTGAATGTAGGCAGCCACTGGATTAGAGCATAATTTACCTCTACTCAAGCACCTTCCCTGGTTCCCTTTCCCTCAACACCCTGTACCTGGCAGGTGCTCCAGCAGAGCTTTTGAAAGCATTTTATGAGCAAATGGTTGTGGCTAATTTTAGTTTCCCCAACCTTAAAATGAGAGCACTAGACTAGAATGATCTTTATACCTGTCTGTCAGGCTATGCTATATCTACTCCAAACAGCATAATTTCAAAAAGTCTTCATCTAGAAAAAGAGGAGTAAGTTGAACCCAAAGTGGATAGAAAGAAGAAGTAATAAAGAGCTAAGATCAATGAAATTAGAACAAACAATGGAGAAAATCAGTGAAACCAAAGCTGCTTCTTCAAAAACATAAATAAAATTCCTAAGTTTCTAGGTAGGCCGATGTAGGAAAAAAGAGAAAACATAAATTACTAGTAACAGAAATGAAAGAGGGGGCATCACTACAGATCCTGTAAACATGAGAAGGATAATGAGAGAATATTATGAACAAGTCCATGTCACTAAATTCAACCACCTGGATGAGATGGACAATTCTCGAAAATACAGATTACAAAACAGTCTCACTAGGAAATAGGAAACATGAATAAATCTTTATCAACTTAAAAATCAAATTCATAATTTTCCACAAAACTCCAGACCCAGATACCTTCACTGGTGAATTCTATCACACATTTAAGGAAGAAATATCAATTCTACATAAACTTTTTCATAAAATGGAAGACAAGGGAATGCTTCCCAACTCATTACCTTTATTCCAAAACCAGATGGGGCCTTTACAAGAAAACAAAACAAAATCACAGATTAATATCCTTCATGAGCGTAGACATAAAAATCCTTTAAAAATATTAACATATTAAATCAAGTTCTATACAAAGAAAGAATAATACATGATGACCAAGTAGGAAGTATCCATGGAGAGTAAGGTTGGCATAATATTAAAAAATTAACCAATGTAATTCACAGAATAAAAGAGAAAAGATGTATGATCATTTCAGTATATGCAGACAAAAGCATTTAACAAAAGTTCAACATCATGATTTTAAAAATTCTCAAAGACTTTAGGTGAATCAAACAAAAATTTTGTTTACTTAATACAGAAAAATCAGTTTTCATTATATCCTCTTTTGTTAGTGTCAACCGTTTTTTTCAGAATGGATAATGTTTATTTATATATAATTACTAGCACTTATGCCTAAATTTTTCCCCCTGAAACTTTTTATCATGTATTATTTATTCGCAGTAGTATCAAACTAAGCCTTCTTCAGCAAAAACAGCTTTTGTTCAATATAAGCTCAGAGAAATGAAAGGAATGTCCATGCTAAATGAGACCTGAACAAAATATTGAATACCAAACCAATAATGAGCTATGAATTATATAAATATAAAATGTCGTCTTAATTTACTAAACTACATTTATTAAATTAGTAAATATTTATTAAATACTGTTTTGTGCTAGGTGCTGAGTATAATGATCCTAACCCTGCTTTCAAGGAGCTGAGTCTAGTGGCCTAGGACATAGACAAACACATAATTACAACAGAAATATATACAAAGAACAGTTGAAACGGATAAGAAACTGATCCTGCTTGAAGGGATGGGGGAATTTCTTAATTATCACAAACAATTCAAGCAAACCAATTTACCACGCAAAGCTTCCCTAATCTCTTAAAGAACAAAAATTAAGCCTTTAATGGCTTCTCAACATACCATTACCGCTTCCCTTAGGTTACAACCACATAAAAACCTTATGAATTTCACACACAAAAATAGACTTTCCATTTGGGAAATTAAAGCAAAAGTATTCTTTGAGAGCAGTTAAGATTTTGATAACTGATAAAATCTACAGTCTACCTCTGTATAACTCAAAGTTGTCCCTACGTGCTACAGATAATTAAGCCTGGAGTACTATTTTTTGAAATGTGTACGTTTTTATGAGTCAATTAACTGCAATTGTGGAAAACTTATACAATGATGTGGTAGGCGTGGTGGCAGTCCAGGATAGAGAGGGTTAGTACAAGGACTTGAAGCAAAACAGTACTAGATTCACATTCTGACCCTCTGTCTTACCACTTAGGTAGTAGTGGGCAAGTTCATTGGCTTATTCCATCTTCAGTTTCCTGTTCTGTAAAATGGGGTAGTAACTATTACCTTTTAGAGTTATTATGAAGGTTAAATAAAATAATGCATGAAAACTTCCTGAGACAGTACTTGTCACATACAAGGACTCCTGGGGTGGTGGCTGCTATAATTGTCACCATGATCATTGCAGTCGTGATGATGATGTTGATGATGATGATGATGATGGTGGTGGTATGATGATGTTTTATTGTTGCAATTATTATGATGTTTTAAGAACAGAAATAATTAATTTTCTTCTTCCAGACACCTCCAAAAGATGGGTTTGCTGTTGCCAACGTTCAACCAGTTACAAGCAGTTCTGCAGAGGAAAAGCAGTCCCCTGCATCAGCTTTCAGGTCCTCTTCCTCTTTGAGAAAGAAAACCCACCCAGGGGAGAAAGAACTCCCACCCTGGAGATCTTCTGACAAGCATCCAACTGATATCATTCGCTTTAATTACCTGGACAACTGTGACCCCATTGAGCAAATCTGGCAAGGGTGAGAAATTCCGTGCTCTTCTTTGTTAGAAACAATTTGCTGGCACTTAAGTATATGAAAAGAGGAAAAAAGCATTTCTTGTGAAATACAAATGCTTTTCAATACATAGAAGCAAAAAGTCATTGAAAAGTAAATGAAACATTATTGGTAAATTTACCCTGTTCATCAGGATTTGTTTGCATTTTGTAGCTACTGTGATTTAACATTACAGCTTCTTTTAATATTTAATACTTCAAATTTCAATCTAGCACCATAGAGTTCATTCTGGTCTTTTCCTTTTTCATATCTGCACCTCCCTTCTCTGACAAGGAGAAACCTGGCTCTCATGTTTATTTATACAAATTATATATGTACATATAATATATAATCAAAACTATATATGTACATATATAACTTGTATAAAAATTGTATACTATATAATATGCACATATATATAAACAGTATATATTTACTTACAAATTCTGAAAGTAATCTCAAAATTGCTAACCCATTTCATCATTAAAACAAATCTGCAGGGATGCCTGGGTAGCTCAGTTGGTTCAGTGGCTGCCTTTGGCTCAGGTCCTGATCTCAGGGTCCTGGGATCAAACTCTGTGTTGGGCTCCCTGCTCAGAGGGGAGTCTGCTTCTCCCTCTACCCCTCCCCCTTGCTTGTGTGTTTGTGTGTGCGTGCGCGCGTGCTCTCTCTCTCTCAAAAAATAAAATATTTTTTTAAAAAGATTATTTATTTATTTATTTATTTGAGAGAGAGAGAACACAGCAGGGAGGAGGGGCAGAGGAAGAGGGAGAGGCAGACTCCCCACTGAGCAGGGAGCCTGACGCAGGGCTCGATTCCAGGACCCCGGGATCATGACCTGAGCAAAAGACAGACACTTAACTGACTGAGCCACCCAGGCATCCCTCATTTATGACTTTAAAATATTGGGAATAACTTAAATTTTCCTACATGGAGAGTATCTGTTAAATAAACTATGTATGGTGCATTCACACGATGGAGTATTAGGCAACTATAAAAATGAGGACGAACTCTATGAACTGGTAAGGAGTGAAAGGGTAAGTTGTTAAGTGAGAAAAGCAAATGTCAAGGGAGCACCTACAGTATGCCACCCATAGTACAGAAAGAAGAGAAAGTAAAAAAATATACATCTGCATCTGTATACACATATGTACCTGTTAATCCACACATGTATGCGCATGTACAGGATAAACGAGAAATAAAGGAAACAAATTTTGAAAGGTTTTAAAATGTTTTAATATATCTGCCATGTTTTCAGAATATATTTCAACAGATTAACATCAAGGCAGCCTAAGAGGGGGAGCCATACTGTGTGGGTTCAAATCCAGACTCCCACACTTCTAGTTTTGTGATCCTGGGGAGTTCCTTAACTTCTCTGTGCCTTGGTTTCTGCACCTGTAAAATGGCAATAATGGTAACACCTAACTCACACGATCCCTGTGGGGTAATCCTCATGTATGTGACATGATTATGATAGTACCTGACATATAGTAAGTAAGCACTTCTTATGTAGGATGGTTTCTTAAATTATATGATTTGGCTAATAAAAGAAAGGGTCATCCCAGAAAGTCTGATGACTTGGGGACATTGAGATTACATGTGTATCTTTGGGACTATTGGAGTCCCTTCGGAGGTGAGATGAGAGTGGTATCCCTCATTAGGCAAGACTCAAGCTCTTGGAGGGTGCAGACCATGCCTTACTCATTTTTATATCATGACTGACCAACTTTGCAATACTCACTAACTGATTTTGAGAGAAGTGTAGCCTTTCAATTCATGAACTTTTTTTTTTTTAAAGATTTTATTTATTTATTTGACAGAGAGAGAGACAGTGAGAGAGGGAACACAAGCAGGGGGAGTGGGAGAGGGAGAAGCAGGCTTCCCGCTGAGCAGGGAGCCCAATGTGGGGCTCGATCCCAGGACCCTGGGACCATGACCTGAGTCGAAGGCAGACACTTAACCCACTGAACCACCCAGGCGCCCCTTCATGAACTTTAAATTCATCTGGTTGTATCAGAAAAAGTCTAATTAGTTTGCTTATAATTTAGAAAATACTGGGCAGAAAAAAAGCAAGGTACAAAACAGAGCATAAAAGAAATACTACCATTTATATTAAAATAGGTGGATAAGAAAATATATATATATACATAAAATATCTATACATAAAATATCTCTGGAATATACACAAGAAACTGATATGTATCGTTTGCCTTCAAGGAGGAGAATGGCAAGTTAGAGACAAGGATAGATAGACAAATTTCACTGTACATCCTTTTGAACTCTTGAATTTTGAATCATCGTGAATGTATTGACTATGTATTGATCAATGTATCCCTGAAGATAGTATTTAAGAATTTGTATGTGGCCCTTGGTCTGAACTATGGTGGTAAATAAGAAAGAGGCAAACTTAGATACCCAGGCATATGAATAGTACATTAACATGAGATAAAGTGATAATGTCTTGAGTTTTCTGTGACCTCAAATACTGTTTGTGAAAGGCAATAATTACATTAAATGTTAATGTACTGAACACCCAATCAAAAGGTAGAGATTATCAGAATGGGTAAGAAGGCAAAACCCAAATGTACACTTTTTACAAGAGATACACCTTAAATTTAAAGACACAAATAGATTTAAAAATGAAGTGATGGAAAAAGATGTACCATGCAAAGAAAAAACATGAGAAGGCTAGAATGACCATTAATTTCAAATAAAACAGACATCAAGACAAAGAGTATTACCAAAGATAAAGAGGGACACTTCATAATGATACAGGGATTAACTAAGCAGAGAGATATAACTATTACAAATGCATATGTACCTAATTACAAAGCCTCAAAATACATGAGACAAAAATTGACAGCTTTAAAGAGATAGACAATTCCACAAACACATTTTTTTAAGTGCATGTGCTACATTCACCAAGATAGCCCAGATGCTTGGACTCTTCCAAGAGTCAGTGCCATGGGGGAAAAAAAGAAGTGGGGAAAATATTCTAGACATAAGAGACATAACAACCAAATGCAGTGTGAATCTAGATAGGATTCTGATTTTTATTTTTTTATTTATTTTTTTTTTATTTTTTATTTTTTAAAGATTTTATTTATTTATTTATTAGAGAGCAAGCGAGAGAGAAACAGCATGAGAGAGGAGAGGGTCAGAGGGAGAAGCAGGCTCCCCACTGAGCCGGGAGCCCAATGTGGGACTCGATCCCAGGACCCTGGGATCATGACCTGAGCCGAAGGCAGTCGCTTAACCAACTGAGCCACCCAGGCGCCCGGATTCTGATTTTTAAAAGAAGACTATAGAAGGCATTCTTGGGACAATTGCAGAAATTTGAATATGACCTGAATATTAAATGATATTAAAGAACTACCATTCATTTTCCAAAGTATGATGATACTAATGTGGTTAGGGAGGCAAATGTCTTTATCTTAGGAGATGAGTGTTGAAGTATTTAGGGGTGAAGTGTCTGCAATTTATTTTCCTATGGTGTGGCAAAAATACATATATACATATATATGTGGCATGTGCATGTATATATATGTATCTATGTATATATAGTGAGAAAGCAAAAATAGCAAAATGTTACTAATTGTTGAATCTAGTTGGAGAGTTTATGGGTAATCACTGTGCTATTCTTTCTTTTTTTTTTTTAAAGATTTTGTTTATTTATTTGACAGAGACAGCAAGTGAGGGAACACAAGCAGGGGGAGTGGGAGAGGGAGAAGCAGGCTTCCCACTGAGCAGGGGAGCCTGATGCGGGGCTTGATCCCAGGACTCTGGGATCATGACCTGACCTGAGCCGAAGGCAGACGCTTAACGACTGAGCCACCCAGGCGCCCTGTGCTATTCTTTCAACTGTTTTGTATGTTGAAACTTCTTAATTAAAAGTTGGGGGAAATTTTTACAAATTAAGCAATAAGAAATATTTGGGAAAGCTGATCTTTTTAAATAAAATTTTTTATGGGGTGTCTGGTGACTCAGTTGGTTAAGCATTCTGACTCTTTATTTCGGCTTGGGTCATGGTTTCCGCATCGGGCTCTGGGCTCAGCATTGAGTCAGCTTAAGATTCTCTCTCTCCCCCTGCCCTTCCCCCTGCTCTCGCTCACTCTCTTGCTTTCTCTGTCTCTCAAAATAAATAAAATCTTTAAACAAACAAATAAATAAAGTTTTTATAGTGGAAATTCAAATATATAAGAGTAGAGAGAATACAACTGCTTGTAACCATCAGCTAGCATTAACAGTTTTGAACTCATTAACTTATCCCTCACCCACTCTGGCCTTCCCCCAAGTCACTTGGGAGACAAATATAAATGTCATATTATTTCATTCATACATATTTCAATCAATGCCTATCCTTAAAAGATAAACTCTTTCTAAGAATCATAGTATGATATATATATCACATCTAAATCAATGGATGATTTCATAATATAATCAATCAAATATCAAGTCAGTTTTGAGGTATCTTTGAACGTCTCATAAATGATATTTTTAAACATTTGGCTTATTTAATCAAGTTCCAAACAAGGTCAGGACGGGTTGTATTTAGTCCATGTGTCACTTAAGTCTTTTTTGGATCTAGAGGTGCCTGGGTGGCTCAGTCGGTTGATCATCTGCCTTCCGCTCAGGTCATGATCCGGGGTCATGGGATGGAGTCCTGCATCAGGCTCCCTACTCAGTGTGGAGTCTGCTTCTCCCTCTCCCTCCTGCTGGGCTCTCTCTATCAAATAAATACATAAAATCTTTTTTAAAAAAGTATTTTTTGGATCTATAGGCCAAAGTCAAATATATAAAGCAAAGTGTATTTGGAGAATTCTAGCTTCTGCTCCTACCCCTCCATACTGTTCTTTGTTCTTGATTGGGTCGCAATGTGAAGCCTACTCATAGGTAACCGTTTTTCAAGATGTTATGGTATAGTCCTTCCATTTAACAAAATTTTAAGCAAACACACACATCCATTTCTGAAATAAATGGTAGCACACAACACATACCATTTTATTCACCTTTCTTTTTTTCATATAACAATAATATCCTGGAGATCACCCCCCAGTTGGATGTAATAATACCCAGCTTTCCTTTTTATAGCTCGTAGTGCTCCACTGTGTGGATGGGCCGGAGTTGATTTAGCCAGTTCTCTAGTGATCTACATTTGGCTCATTTCCAGTTGAGTGAAAACAATCCTTTAAAATCACAGGAACAACCAAGTCCAACAGACAAATAGCTATGCAAATTTAAAATGATTGTTTGTAATGTTCCAATGATTTCTAATTTACAGAAGGAGGAAAAGACATGAAATGAACCCAGATTTCAGTCGACAATCACATGATAAGAAAAATAAATTGCAGGGCAGATCTAAGCTAAGGAAAGCACAGTCACTGGTAAGTATTGCTTATAAAAGCTTCTGCACCGTAACGTTTATGAAAATTGCTAGATCGCTAATCCTATTTGTGAAATGAAATTTTTTTTTTTTTAATCAGAATCATCAAGTGGTGGTTTAAATTCTGGTCTCTGATGGACAAGCTGTGTGACCTTGAAGGCAGCCTTTATTTAAAAAAAAATTTTTTTTATTTAAGTATAGTTGACACACAGTGTTACGTTAATTTCAGGTGTACAACATCATGATTCCACATTTCTAGACATTATGCTGTGCTCACCACAAGTGTAGCTCCCATCTGTCACCACACAACACTATAATATCAGTACTATATTCCCTATGTGCTACCTTTTATTCCCATGAGACTCTAAGTCTCTATTTCCTCATCTGTTAAAAAAAACAACTGGATGAACTGAAGTGTATGAATCCGCTGTGAAAAGTATACAATATAAAGGGAACATTGTTATCAGGGGTTCTTTCTTCTGCTGTGAGTCTTTTGGGGTGGGGGGAGGATGGGCTATAGAAATGTCTTTATATAAATTACTTACCTATGGCACCTGGGTGGCTCGGTGGGTTGAGCGTCTGCCTTCCGCTCAGGTCATGATCCCGGGGTCCTGGCTCCCTGCTCAGCGGGGAGTCTGCTTCTCCCTCTCCCTCCCCCTGCTAGTGTTCTCTTTCTCTCTCACTCACTGTCTCTCTCAAATAAATAAATATCTTTAAAAAAAAAAAAGAAATTACTTACCTATAGAGTGAAGTTTCCACTTACCTAAGAAAAGGTGTACTTTCCATAGCTTTCCTGCAACCAGTGGAGCATGATTATAAAAGTACATTTCAAGTAACTTCAGAAAAAATGAATGAGGAACTTTTCTTTCCCTAATTAAAAAATAGCTAATTGACTACCTAATAAAGTCAGTGATTGTGACTAGGGAGCGTTATTATTTCATAGCAGAGTTTCCCAAATTGTGGTTCTGTACCCCCAATGGATCCCTCTCAGCACATAGGAGAGTCTTTGGAGCAAAGTAGAAGGGAATAAGGAAAAAAAAAAAAAAAAAAGAAGGGAATAAGGGTGGAATAGAAAGTTTGTTTTAGTAGTAAAAATCTAGAAAGAAGCTGAGGATACACATTTAAGGAAAATTAATATAAATGGATGTCAATTGGGAAAGGAATAAGTATTACTCATGAATAAATCACTTTTATAGCTCAGCTTTAAAGCTCTATTACTTTGTTTCAATGTATTTTCAAGTGTTACATTTCAAAAAAAAAAAAAGCTTTTTTAAAATGAGCTTTTTTAAAAATAGGGCAGTCTGTATTCTGAGGGGCCAATTTTGTTGGACTGGATGAGGCTTATCACAGACATATGTATAGATGCCCAAGGGAATGGAGAAGCTTAAAGCAGAGCAGTAAAATTGTCGGTGAAAACCATTAATTGAGAAAAATAACTTCATGAGGCTTATCACAAAGGCCATTTAGGCATGCTTCTGCCTGGTTTCCCAGCCTCTTCTAGGCCAGGAGTAGCAGAGAAATCTGGGGGAGAGCCGGGAATTTAAAGGACGATAAAAGTTGATGGTTGATGTATGCTTACAAATTATCAGCCCAGTCAAACATTTCTCTGGCTGAAAACACAAAACAAAATCAAAGGCTAAACAGAAGCCTTCCCCAGGGGCTTTTGACATTAACCATCTGTCACACACTTAGAAGGGCTTGCTTAAGTTAAAAAATTCATTATATTTCTAAACTTAAAAAGTTGTGCTCATTAAGGCTGGAAGGGAAACTGGGGCAAATTAAACAATGATGGAGAACAATGAAGCCATTAATAAAATGCAGTGTGCACTTGGATTGATCTACTTGTATTGTTTATGTAAATATACTAATTATCATCACTGTTTATGCTTAGCGGTTTTGATCAGGAACATAAGGCATAATCAAACCCTCCAAAATTGTGCTAAGATCTCTCTGTTGGTAATGACGCCTGGGACAAGCCTGGCCGTGTTGGGCCTCGAGGCTGTGAGTGGCTCAGGCCCAGTCTTCACGCGGTGCCAGTTTGCCCCCACCATGGGCCACGCGGCTCAGAGGAAATAAGCAACCTCCTCAGAGATGCAAGGCGGTGGTGAAAACTCGGAAATGGTGGATGTGGGACCTGAGAGAAGAAGATAGGGGTTTTGAGGAAATGCAATGTGGGGACAGAAGGAGAGAAGGCAGTAAAACTCTGAGAATTGCCACTGTAGAGAGAGGGTGGTGGACACAGCCCGGTACAGTTGCAATGGAGAGAACCCTGTGTTCGTTTGATGGAAAGTTCTCACATCGTTTAGATAGCTGTACGCAGGAAGGTTTCAGGAGGAACGAGGGAAACAGGTGAGCAGGCAGAACTCAGGGGAACACATGATAGAGGTGAGGATAAGAAGGACAGACGGACAAAGCTGCCCAGAGGTACCTGAGACCTGAACACTGAGTATTCCTTGCCCTTGTAAGCAGAAAATATTTGGAGAAGGCAGAGCTTCATGAAATGGAAGGGTTGGAACAGAAAAAAGCATGGAGAAGTACAGAGACTATCCCTTGAGCCGTCTCCTTCACTTTTTGCCTACCGTGACTTACAGCTTTCAAATATGAGCGACACCTCCAAAAAGAGAAACCTGCTTAGGGAAACAGTTTTGAAGCCAAACAGTGAGCTTGTGATGTTTTCTATTATTTAATAGGCTTGAGTTTTCAAGACCCACCCCTTAAAATTGTACCTGGTTGCCTCCGAAGGCTTTCAGTTCTAAAGCTGCCTCTTTACAACTGCTTCATTTACCCACCTTTGGTGGGAATCACTGATAGAATAAAGCCTAGATCTGATTACTAATGCTTTCCGATTTTGAAGACCGTTTATTAAAATCAGATAAATATCAAGAAATGTCTATTACACTTAGTTATGATAATAAAATTCCATACAGAACAAAGCAATTAAAAAATAGAAACACTACCACAGTATAGCAAGTACTACTATCTTAATCAAACTCAGGAATTTTCCCATTGTGTATAAAGGACGTGGGAAAAAAATTGTTGTTTTTTTTTTTAATATTAACAGCTGGACCTGCAATGCCTGTTTGGGAAGGGGAAGGAGGGAGCTGTCTCCTGCGGGGGTGGGGGG
>NC_138370.1:41778262-41853329 GCF_054177405.1 Leptonychotes weddellii | reverse complement strand
AGGTAGGGGAGCAGGGTCAGTTCCATTCTGATTGAATTTATTTGCTGTTGCTGGGATGTCAACCCCGCCTTCCATCTCTACAGTAAATTCTCAATTTACACATGAAAGCAAGATCTCAGAAGTCTAGAAGACCAGAAAAACAAAAGCTCCTGGGACCATTCACAAAATGGGTAGGCTTTGGACTTCCTGGACCTGGAGGTAGACTCAGACGACCCCAGCCCACATCTTGTTTCCTGTCATTTTTCCTTTTTTCTTTTTTCTACCAAGTATAAAAACCTGAAGTACCTTTTATGTCACATTCAATGTTTACTTGGAGACTAGAAGTCGTCACTTTCTAGGTTCTGATTTGGCCACGGATTTCAAAAAGCTTGCTGTTTCAGAGCATTCACCTAAATACAAGTAACACAAGCCTCAAATAGCCTTATTCTAATTGCTTTAGATAAGACCTTATCTTTTTCTGTGCTCTGCTATTCCAGCTTCTGCACTTACCTTCTTCAACACTTTCCAAGATAACTTGATTCTTAGTGTTCTGTTTTTTTAAATGCTTCTGCAAGCTTTCTCACCTTTTTCTTTTTTCCCTCTCTGAGTTCAAAGAGGAGGAAAAAAGAATATGCTCTAAAGTGATACCTGATTCTTGTCATGGAAAGAACAATGGCTTAAGAATCAGGAAACCCAGAGTTCTGGCCTCTGCTCTACAGTTAACTAGCAGTCACTCAGCCTGTGAGTTTTCATTTTCCCATTTATGAAATGAGAGTTTGGATTCCAACATCTTTAGAGTCCATTCCAGGCTACAGTCTGGAGCTGTGGGACCCCGCAGTCCCCTACACGTCCTCTCCCTGCTCTCTTCTGATACCTGAGCGACACAGCTGCAGCTGAAGTGACTTTACGTAGAACGCCAGAAAGAATCCATCACACTCGTGAGTTCCTATGATCAACCAATCAAAACTGGTTTCTATCTCCTATCTTCTTCTTGGAGCTTTAGAAAATACAGTTGATTCTAACAGAAGTGTTTACGAAACAAATGTATGTCGTGTTTTTCCTGTGGGCGGTCTTTAATAGATTTCTTTCAAATTCTGATGACTTCCCCAGGTATTTGTTTTCTAACGTCTATTTGGTTTGGATGTGCAGAACTAGAAATCTCTGTGGGAGATTTTTTAATCATTTAGCTCAAGCAGTGAAATTCCTGAGACTTCCATTTGGAATGCAGAGTAAGAAAGAACATGGACTTTGCCCTCCGACAGACTTGAGCTCTTTTAACGAAATGGTGTGACTTTGGATAAGTACTAAACCTTTCTGAGCCTCCATTTCTTAATCTGTAAAATGGGAATAATGATAACTCCCTTGCAGGATTGTGATTTGGGCCATTTATTAACCCCTGGGAGGTTCTGTCTCCTCATCTATGAAATGGAGTTAGGAATGACACTAACCTCACAGGGTTGGGAGGGGGGATGGAAAGCATTTAGGTTAATGCCTGGCTCAAAGAAGCTTTTGGTAATAGTAGCTAGTATGGGTAATAGCAGTAAGCAAGATCAAAATCCCACCAGATCAGCACCGGAGGCTGCAGGAGAGAGAGAAGGTAAGAAGCTGCAGAGGGAAGGGTCAGCCAGGCAGCCAGGAGGCCTTGGCAGGAGGCTCCAGCCTATGGAATAAGCTTCTCCTTCCTGCTTTTACTTTTGCTTCCTCTCAGCTATTTTTATCTTTGTCTTTTCTTTCTCTCCTGGTTTCCACTATATGGAAAATGGTTGCATCCGTAGCTGTATATTGAAATGTGAACCACGTATTTTTTTTTCCCCTGCGTGGTCTCTGTGCACTCTTGTGCCTGCACATAGTTCATGCATTCACTCCTTATCTTTGTTAGGTTTTTTATTCCACACTCAGGCTGGACAGTGAGCATGTGGTGAACTCAGTGCTGTGACTTCTGTGAGGTATGCACTCCACTGCTTGCTAATTACAGTATTGGTTGGTGTTAACTTTTTGATACCTAAGAGAATAAAGGGCCTGCTTGCTAAGAATCCTGCGGGCAAAGTGAACTCTCAGGCAGGACCACTACTTAGAGTGTTTGCATTTATCCTTTGCCTCTAAGAGAGCATAGTTTTCTTGTTCTGTCTTGTTATCTCTTGTTGTATGATGCTATGCATAATAAATTACCCTGGCATTTCCAACAGGAGTGACTCGATCTGCTTCTCTTTTGCTGAATATTTAGATGGCGGCAAAATGGCTACCTGCTTTTAAGAGTTACATACAAAATATTTGACACAGATTGGCTTCTCTTTGGGATCTACCAGAAGAGAAGAACCGTGTTTGTGAGTTTTGTAATATTATTAGTTATATACATATTAGTTATGACAGATAGTTAATCACTGCTACTACTGGGGTTTTAAAAATATATATATGTGGGTCGCCTGGCTGGCTCAGTCGGTACAGCATGTGATTCTTGATCTCAGGGTTATGAGTTCAAGCCCTGCCTTGGGCCTAGGGCTTGCTAAATAAATAAATAAATAAATAAATAAATAGGTGTATGTATAACATTTAGTAATATAGTACTTCACACCAAACTACAGTAGAAGACAATTTTCTAAGACATGGCTGTTTTGCAATTCAAGTTCACTATCATTGCTAACAAATAACCATTCGAACTTTATGGCCTATGCACATTTTGCAACACATCCCTACGTTACTTCACTTGGGAGGCCGAATGGTGCCATTACATAGTCTTGGATTGAAATTTCCAAACCCTGCCTAGGGTTGCTTAGCCTTCCTCCACAGCTCACAGCTTGACTCCAAGGTTACTTAAAAGATAAACCAAGAGCAAAGATAGGCCTGTGGCTTCTTTAAAACTCTGTTGATGATTTTTCCCTAACACCTTCCCTCTGTGTCTCACGGAAGCAGAGTGAGCTAGGAGGAAAAGGGAACACCCCCTCCGTAGCGTTGACCAAAGCAGTGTGACCACACAGGTGTGAGCAGCAATCTGGGATCTTAAGCAGAAACGAGGATAGCAGGGATTCTCCTCACAGAATTCCCAGATTGAAAAATCCAGGGAGCAGCTCCATCCTAGAGGTTAAGCAAACACTGAATGGGAGCCAGGATGAGTAGTCATCTGTTTTAGACTTTCTTCCCAGAAGGAAACCCCTCTAGGTGGGCACTCCTCAGAGCCTTTATCCCCACCAGTGACCCTTACTTACTGCTCAGTCCCCATCCTATGCTGAGGCAATTTATAGGAATGAGTTGAAGCTGTGTTTATATGACTAAAACAAACACTTCTGATCTTATGATATTCAAACACAATATTCCATATTTATACATAATATTACCACATTACTCTTGAACTGAGTGTCCTAAAGTTGAGGGTAGATTTTTAAAAGGGGGGAGGTGGGTAAGATCTCCTATAGAGTAAAGATTGTCACCTTCTTTACCTTTCTTTACCATATCACAGGCTTGAGAAGATTTAATGAAATAGTAAGTATCACCTGAGTGGTTCAGTTGGTTAAGCATTCGACTCTTGATCTCAGCTCAGGTCTTGATCCCAGGGTTGTGAGTTCAAGCCCTGTGTTGGGCTCCACGCTGGGCATGGAGCCTACAAATAAATAAATACATACATACATACATAAAATTTTAAAAATTAAAAAAAAAATTTTAAAGAAATAATAAATGTATGACACTTAGCACAACTCCCGGCAGTCAGATATTTGCAAGTGGTGGTGGTGGTATTTCTAGAAGAGTGATTGGCACACTTCAGAGGCTATCATTATTGATTACTATATTTATCTGTTTTCCATATCCACATACTCCTTTACCTAATCAATTCTCTTACATGATCCCTGGGTTTATCCAGTGCTGGTGTTTGTATCCGTGATCATTTGCAAATTTTTGCAAATAACGTGAATGGAGAACAAGAAAATAAAATTCAATTGAAGCATGATAGACACAGGGATATATTCAAGCTGGTATCCATAAGTTGTTCCTGAGTGGGGGTGCCTGGGTGGCTCAGTCGGTTAGGCATCTGCCTTTGGCTCAGGTCATGATCCCAGGGTCCTGGGATCAAGCTCCACACCAGGTTCCTTGCTCAGCGGGGAGCCTGCTTCTCCCTCTCCCTCTGCCTGCCACTCCACCTGCTTGTGCTTTCTCTCTCCCTCTTTCTCTGTCAAATAAATAAATAAAATCTAAAAAAAAAAAAAAATTGTTCCTGGGTGATAGCCCTTCTTGGGCCTTAGCCAAATGGCCATCCAGACTGAAGATAGGAATTTTCTATCCCCACTTCAATATCCACTTGCAAAGTGCTTTCAGCCACTGCCCTGAAATGAAAGAGGAGGAATCATTGGTACATCTATTCATTTATCCAACAAGTATTTTACAGGTGCAAGAGTGGGCACTAGGGATACAACCATAACAAGATACAGTCCCTGCCTTCCAGGTGCTTACAGGCTGGAGGGGGACAGCTTCCAGCCAAGGAAAGGGTAACTCCTAGGTATCTGGGTTGGGTAGTTGTGTTAATGCTCACACCACCCACCACTGAGACTGGAAATGCAGCAGGACGTGCTAGGTGTGAAGTACCTGTGGGACTACAAGTATATGTATTCAGAAGAGAGCTGAGTTTATGAGCCAAGAGCTCAGGAGAGACAGTGGGGCAAGAGATATAAATCCAGCAGTTGAAGACGTAGGCACTGATTGCCTAGGATGTGGGCCAAGAACAGAACCCTGGATAATTCTGTTGTATAAAGCATGGCCTTCTATTTCTCTTCTATGTCCTTCCATTTAAAGACATGCTGACAACACTTGGAGATATTATTGGGTAAATATCTCTAGAAAAAGAATAGTAAGGGGGCACCTGGCTGGCTCAGCTGGTAGAACACATGACTCTTGACCTCGGGGTTGTAGGTTCAAGCCCCATGTTGGGTGTAGAGATTACTTAAAATATTTAAAAGAAAAGAAAACAGTAAGTTCAACCAGTGAGAAAAATATATTTGTTTATTTTTAAGATTTTATTTATTTATTTAGAGAGCATGTGAGCAGGGTGAGGGGCAGAGGGAGAGGGGGAGAGAGAGAGAGAGAGAATCTCAAGCAGACTCTACACTGAGCATGGAGCCTAACAAGGGGCTCGATCCCACGACCCTGAGATCATGACCTGAGCTGAAATCAAGTCGGATGCTTAACCGACTGAGCCACCCAGGTGCCCCAAGAAAAATATATTTAAATTATAGATGGTCCCTGGGGCGCCTGGGTGGCTCAGTCGTTAAACGTCTGCCTTCAACTCAGGTCATGATCCCAGGGTCCTGGGATCGAGCCCCACATCGGGCTCCCTGCTCAGCAGAGAGCCTGCTTCTCCCTCTCCCACTCCCCCTGCTGTGTTCCCTCTCTCGCTGTCTCTCTCTCTGTCAAAATAAATAAATAAAATCTTTAAAAAAAAATAAATTATAGATGGTCCCTGGCTTCCAATGGTTTAACTTGTGATTTTTTCAACTTTATGATGGTGCAAAAGCAATACACATTGAGTAGAAACGATACTTTGGGTTTTGGATTTTGATCTTCTCCCGGGCTAGCAATATGCAATCCTACACTCTCGTGATGCAGGTCAGTGGCAGCCAGTCAGCCACACAGTCAGGAGGATGAACAACCGATACACTTAACAACCATCTAGTTCTCACTTCCAGTAGTATTCAATACATTACACAAGCTATTCCACACTTTATCATAAAATAGGCTTTGTGTTTGATGACTTTGCCCAACTGTAGGCCAATGTAAGTGTTCTGAGCCATGTTTAAGGTAGGCCAGGCTGAGCTATTAACAGTCGGTAGATTAGGTGTATTAAATGCATTTTTTTGACTTACAGTATTTTCAGTTCATGATGTGTTTATCAGGACACAACCCCATCATAAGTTGAGAAAGATCTGTAGCTGATTCCATCTCTCTTCATGGGAACAGGTTGAGGAAAGGCTATAGCAGATGGACCTGCACATAAGTAAAGATAATTTATAACAACATTGTTTGTAAGAGCAACCCCATCCTATTGGGATTTTTATGGAGGTTCCATCATGTAGGCACGATCAATTATTAAGTCCATTTCTAGCCCCTCTCCCCTCTCTGGAGGATGGTGAGTGGGGCTGAAAATTCTAAGCTTCTAATCAAGACTTGATCTTTCTGGTAACCAGCCTCCATCCAGGAGCCCATCCAGAGTCACCTCACCAGAACAAAAGATGCTCCTAAGTGCTCTTATCACTTCAGAAATTACAAGGGTTTGAGCTCTGTGCCAGGAACATGGGACTGAGACCAATATGTGCTTTTCTATTATGTCATATCCAGTGTTGGTATAAAAGAAATTCCTAGTTATTTCAACCAGATTATCAGATGCTTTAGATCAAGATCCAAGACTGTCAGATTTATACCCTTTATGTAACTTCCCCATGTTTTCCCCTTAAATCTTATCTTTTCTCTTGTAATGATGGACATTAAAGCCTTAAAATGAAGAGGGTCTGCACACTTGTTTTCAGAGACAGAAAGAAAGGGTGGATGTAAGGAGACCATCTTCCCAGAGCTGATCTTGGAGGGAAGAAAAACCCAATAGTCTTGGTGACAATTACCAAGGGGGATGGGGGTATGGGGTGAATCCCTGCAACCTGCCTTGGCTAAAAAAAGGAGAGCTTGAGAGGAGCCTGCCTCAGCATGTGAACTTCCCCCCCACCACCCAGGGGGACTTAGGGGAAAGGGTTCTTCAAATGCAGTGATAAATCAGCTTTGCAGAGTAATAGGATTAAATTCGAAACTGTTACAGGTGAGGTGTGACTAGCCCATTCTTGTATCCCAGAGAGCTAGGCCTTTTCTTCATTTAACAGGTATTATTCTATTTTCATTGTTACTAAAATAGCACAAAGGAACACCTCTATTTGTTCTTTTACCTTATGTTGATCTTAGAATAACACCGAAAATGATTACTGTGCGTTGATCTTCAAACTACACTGGAAGCTTTAAAGGAGGGAAGATTATTTGCTCCCATTTCTTCCCCTTTTTCCTCTCCAGTTCTAACAACTTGCTACATTTAATCCCAGCTTAGCCTCCTTTTTCCTAGAAAAATCATCAACAAACATGTATAGGCGGGCACCCGTAGATTTACTGAAGTATAAGATTCCAGCTTTGCTCTCAGGGCATTTGCAGTCTTGCCAGGATTACAGTCAGGAGCAAATACTAATGTCCAAGAATCTATGTTCAATGCAAAGTCAGAGGACTCGGTAATAATGGCTTCAAGAATCCAGCTGAGGCAGAAATCCCTGAGGGTCGGGGCACCTGGGTGGCTCAGTCAGTTAAGCGTCTGCCTTTGGGTCAGGTCATGATCCCAGGGTCCTGGGATTGAGTCCCACGTTGGGCTCCTTGCTCAGCGTGGAGTCTGTCCTCCCTCTCCCTCTGCCCCTCTCCTGGCTTGTGCGCTCTCTCTCTCTCTTGCTCTCTCTCAAATAAAATCTTTTTAAAAATTAAAAAAAAAAAAAAAGAAAGAAATCCCTGAGGGTCAAGACACTCAAGCTTCTTGGAGAAGATGGACCTTGAAGGACAGGTTAGATTTAGAGAAGGAATAGACCATGTGAGGCTGGTGTAGGGTGTGAGGCAAGACTAGGGGGCATCTTTGTGGAATAACGAGGGACCCAGTTCGCTGGACAAGAGGACAGGAGACAGCAACAATTGGCTGAAGCAGTTTCTGATTCATTGAAAGTCTCAAGTAGGATTTCCCCAGATTAATAGAAGCCCTGTGTGTGGCGAACATATCCGGCAGAGCATGAGAGGGATGTAACAAAGGATCTGACGGCTGGGACATGCTGGCTGAATAGGGAGTCGTGGCACTGGGATTGTGTTCAGGGAAGGAGACAGGGTCTGCATATCTGCCCCATCTCCATCTGACTCTCTGCACAGTAGGGGCCAACATAAGAGGGAACTTACGAGAGTCCATCGCTTGTGCTCCCTGCAAGCTCAGCTCGTGTTCTTTCTTTCTCTTGTTCTCTCCATCTCTCCCTCTCCCCTTTCCTGCTCACGGCCAGATGTCCAGGAGAAATCCTTTCTCACTGTGAGTTTTGGTTGGAATGTCAACCTGTGACATTTGCCTTTTTAGAGCAAATGTGTGCATGCACAGATTAGTAGTGAGTGTAAAATATGGGAACTCTACCAGTACTCACTTGGCCTGGGAGCCTCACGTCTCCAGACCTGGCTCTGACACTTTTTTGCTCTGTGAACTCGGGCTGGCACGTAAACGGCCTGTCCTTCGGTTTTGTTGATTTGTAAAAGGGAGATGCTAATACCTCCCTACCTACCTTGCGGAATTTTCTTGAGGTTCAAATGAAATTATGGTCGTGAGAGCACTTTGGAGACTAACCAGACTGATTCTTAGCTCAAGGTGAAGATTGCATGGGGGTTAGGGGTGGTGAAGTTGGGAAGTCTCAATAAATCCCACCCAGCCCTATGATGTGAGAGAGCTGTTTTGCATCATTAAAATGGGTTTAGTTATATAGCTTCCTCTCTGCTCTTTCAGTGGCTCTCACTGGAATGATGTCTTTTTCCTCCCTAGATATCCCTAAATGCAGAACCCAGCGCCCCTCTCCAAGTTCCCGCTCATCTCGCCTGGTCTCCTCATCGGTGGGCCGGGCTCCCGGCCACCAAAGCAGCCACGAAAATCCTCACGCAACATCTTCAGAGGCCCTCTGGGCTTCAGGCATTACCCAGCCAGGCTCCAGATCCGAAGTCAATTTAAAAATGTGAAAGGATTTTGATAGAAATGACAAGGTGCTCTACACATTGGAGAGTTGGATGTTACTTGGGTCCTCTCTTAGAAACTTTCAGCTTAGGTACCTACTTGGGACAGGGAGTTCTACAGTATTTCAGTCAAAGGTATTCATGGCCTAAGTGCTGACGTAGTTACAAACTTAGATACAAATATGAGGCTAGATACCATGGGGTTGATAAAGGGACACGGGATAGCAACAGTGGTAATATTGGGTGTGTGGGGCAGGGTCCCAGAAAGATGCAGACAGCACACTCCCAAGGCTACTTGAGCAGTTTAATGATGGGGCTGTTTACCATGGTGTCTCTTTGGCTAGAGCTGCCATCACAAAGTACCACTGTTCCAGCAGCCATAAGAAAAATACCAGAGATGGGTGGCTTTTAAACAACAGGCATTTATTTTCTCACAGTTCTGGTGGCTGGGAACTCTAAGATCAAGATGTTGGCAGGGTTGGTTACTTCCGAGGCCTCTCTCCTTGGCTTGTGGGTGGCCACCTTCTCCTCGTGTCTTCACATGGTCTTCTTTCTGGGTGGGTCTGTGTCCTCATCTCTTCTTATTATAAGGATACAAGTCAGATAAGATTAGGGCCCACCCATATGACCTCATTTAACCTTAATTACCTCTTTGAAGACCCTATCTCCAAAGACAGTCACTGTTTTGAGGTCCTGGGGGTTAAGGCTTCAATATAGGAATCTGAGTGGGGGGTTGGGGTGCTGGGACACAATTCAGCCCACAACAACACTGTAGGGAGGGTTAAGAGAATCAAGATGAGATGGTGAAGCACCTAGGAACTAGCAACAGTGGAAGCCTTTGTTATCCTGTGGCATGAAGAGGCAGAAAGGAAAGGGCCTGTTGTTCCTAGAACCCAGTGAGACCTGTAGCCACAGAGAGGGGCTCCCCAACAGGATGTATGCTCGGTGGTGGAGGAACACAGTCACTGTAGATAACAAGGCCTAGCAGGGAAGGAAGAGGGAGAAGCCCTCTCTCTCCCCACCCCTCCACACTCCAACAGCACTTGGTTTTGGTCAGACCCATCCAGAAGTCAGAGAACGAAGACGACTGGGGAGAAACATGGCCAGGAGTGGGTGGGAGGGGTATTATATGAGTGGGACAGTGAGGAATAACCAGCACAATGGGGGCAATGTAAAAATGTCCAAAGAAGGAATTATAATTGATTTTTAAGCAATGTAAATGGGCTTCAAAGAGTCATGGGAAAGCAGAAAAGGTTACCTGGCTGCAAAAATATTAGTCATACATTCTAAACTAAACCACCTACTCATGTAACCATTTCAAGGTCTCAGAAGTTAACCATTCTAGGATACTTAGTTACCTAAGTAAAGCAGAATGATAGAAAACCAAATGTTTGTCAGTCATGTAATGTTGAACACTCATGTTCTTGTATTCCATACTGTAACATACATATACATAGTTGTTTTTGAATGGTTCAAGATGGTGGCCTGGAAGGATGGCCCAGGATACAGTGGTTTGGATGCCCAAATGATTGGTATAGGACGAAACAGAACCAACTTACAATTGATTAGTTTGCACCACCCAAGGTGATACTAACATATGACTCTGAGGCAGAGAATTAAAAAAAAAAACAAAACACCCAGGATGAGACCTGGTGTTCTTCCCATGGGCAGAGCAGATGGCTATCTGTTAAGATTTCCTCTTCCTGAAGGCGGAGCCCTCATTGTCAGCCCTCAGGAGCCAAGGGCAGCTGTGCACCTGGGGTGGCCTACAGCTCCACGATTCTGCCCTGCTTTGCCCCCTGGATTATGTCCGGATCCAGTCACGTTGTGGGCCAGTATTTGAAGGGACCGGTCTGGAGTGTGTCCCTGTCTCTTCTGAAATAAACCAGAATCTTCTGGGGCAAGGACATATCAAGAGAAAGAAGGGCTCGTCTAGTACAAGTGGCTACATCTTGTCTCAACAAGCTGTATTTGGGTTATCTATTCCTATAAAACAAACCAGCCCCAAACTTGGTTGTTTACAGCAACAGTCTGTTATTCTCGTCATAAATCTGCAGCTTGGGAGGGGCCTGGGGAAGAGCTTAGCTCTGATCCACACATCCGCCTCTGGGTCCTTCCAATAGAGGGCTGGAAGATCCAATTCCAAGATGGTGTAGGGACATGGCTGGGAAGTGCATGCAAGCCTTTCACTGGGTGTTCAGCCAGGGCTGAGGGCAGGGGTCCCTGTTCCTCTTCATTTGGGCTGGGGTTCTTGTAGCATGGGGACTGGGTTCTAAGGATGAGCATCCCAAGAGAGAGACAGGTGGACTCTGAATCACCTCTTTTGTCCTAACCTCGCAAGTCTCATAGTGTCACTCCACTATGCTCTGGTGACGAGTTTCAAGAAGAGCAGGCAGAGACTTGGGAGAGTTGCAAGGTTCTGGAAGAACATGTGGGATGGGAAATATAATTGGGGCCATTTTAGAATAGACTGTCTGCCTCAGGATGGTTCCTTGTGTGACCCTTAGTCATCATTGGTCACACCACAGGCCGGGTGGCTTAAACAATAGACATTTATTTCTCACAGCTCTGGAGGCTGGAAGTCTGAGATCAAGGTGTTGGCGGGTTGGCATCTGGTGAGACCTTTCCTTTGGGGTTGGCTTTTCTTTGTGTGCTCACATGGCCTCTCCTTGGTACCTGTGTGTGTGGGAGGGGTTTTCCCTGGTGTGTCTTCTTATAAGAACACCAATCCTATCAGATCAGGACGCCACCCTTATGGCCTAATTTAACCTTCCTTCCTTCCTTAGTGGCCTCATCTCCAAATACAGTCATTCTAGGGGTTCAACGTATGAATTTGCGTGGGGACACAAGCATTCGATCCATAACATTTCCCCATATTGATATGAATTAGATGATAATTGAGAAAGATAAATTTATATTGCTATTCCTTAATTCAAGAAAACTAACGAACTCCAACCTTGTGCCAGACTCTCTGCTAGGCTCTGGGAATATAGGTAGGAGGAAAAAAACTTCCTGCCTTTAATGGGTTTATAACCACGGGGGAGACAAAGCAGCCATTAAAATAGAGCAGGGGCTGCAAGGAGCACCGGCTGTGACAGCTTTGGGAGGGGACAGATAAATCCCTCCATCTGGAGCTGCACAGGGGATGGCCAAGCAGAAATAGAGGATGAGTGGTACTGAGGAGTCAGTAGGAGGCGGGACAGTTGAGGGGAAGCATTCGGGAGAAAGGAACAGAGCACGCGGAGACCCAAGGCAAAACTAGGGTGACCGCCATCCTGGTTTGCCCAGGGCTGGCCTGCTCTTAGCACTAAAGTCCCGCATCCAGGAACCCCTCAGTCACTGTGCCTTGTCCACGGCCCTGGAGATAGTCCAGCATAGCAGGGTTGGTGAGAGAGAAAGCTGAAAACGTGGGCAGGAGTCCAAATTTAGGGACCAAGGCACACTAAGGAGTTTAGACTTTATCTTGAGAGAAGTTGAGCAATCAAGAAGTGATCTTATCCAGGGGAGTGACTGGCTAAGACTTGGATATAGGAAGAGCTCTATCTGCTGGATAATTAAGAAGAGGGACAATTCTGCAGGGCCGGTCAGGGAGCCATTGCAGACTTCCAGGGACAAGAAATAATGCAGGGGGATGGAGAGAACCGTAGGATTTAGAATAACTTAAGGAGAAGTAACAGAACTTGGAAATACAGATGGGGGGGGGTGGCGGTTGGTGAGAGACCAGGAGAATTCAAGAATGGCTCCCTGGTTTCTGGCTTGGGCAACTGCAAAAAGTCTTAGGAAGTAATTTGGATGGTTTGGAAAGACCTTCCCCACACCACCCTACACAAGAATACCAACAAAGCAGCTGTTCTGCCTCCCATACAGCTCTTGTTTGACCTAGAAATTCTCAGTTATTGCACCACTGACCCAGAAGTCTCAGCCACAGCCACTAGACTTATAGGAACAGAAGGCGGCTGGGGGCAAGAGAGGGAAGAAGACAGGCATTTATTACACTTGATACTTGCTAAACAATTTATGTCCTCTATCTTATTTAATTTTGGCAAGAATCCTTTGAGGCAGGCATGTTGTCATCCTCATTTCATAGCTGCAGAATTGGGGACAAAGTGATGGGGCGCCAGTGGCCACAGCCACAAGCAGGCAGAGCTGGGCTTTAAACTTAGATGTGTTTGATCATAAAGAACTGTTTTTGTTGTTGTTTTTATTGTTGTTGTTTGTTTTTTTGTTTTTTACGCCACGCTGTTTCCCTGATGAGCACTAGTTTCTACCTGATTGGACATTCTGCACGTCTACTACCATACCTTGACTCCATCTCCATTCAGTATTGAAGGGTGAAGACCAAGGCAAGGACTCCACCCACTCTGACAAGGCAGCTGAAGGTTGTTTCCAGGAGCAAGAATGACGAGAGAGCTTCTTAATCCTTTGTAACTGGTCCCTGCACTTGTTATACATGCAAAAACCGTAAAGCCAGGGGACCTACGTAATTATCTTTGGGAGCATCAGGGCTAGGAGAAGCTATGGAGACAGTGGCCCAGTCAACAGCCAATTTAGGGAAGGAGGAAGTGTCGGGAGATGAAAGTCAAGAGGGAGGGAGCTAGGGGAAGGACACAAAAGGGAAGAAAGGAACGCGTGATGAGTTTCCAGGGCCTCCCTCCAAAAGATAGGTGAGTTTGTCTAAACCTTACAAGGGGGGTGCCTGGGTGGCTCAGTCGTTAAGCGTCTGCCTTCGGCTCAGGTCATGATCGCAGGGTCCTGGGATCGAGCCCCGCATCGGGCTCTCTGCTCGGCGGAAAGCCTGCTTCTCCCTCTCCCACTCCCCCTGCTTGTGTTCTCTCTGTCGAATAAATAAATAAAATCTTTAAAAAAAAAAAACCTTACAAGGGCCTCTGGAAACCTAACGGCGGGACGCCTGTACCCCTACATGGGAGGCTGTCCTCCCAGCTCCAGGGACACCCTGGAGCCTCAAGAGAAACTCCAGTGCCAACCCCAGCTCCTTCTTAACCAGCGAGGTTTACATTTTGATATGAATCTTGGCTTATCTCCTGCGAGGTCTTAATCGTTCTGTATTCATGTAGTAATCTATCCATTTTGCTTCTAGTCTTCTATTGTTATTTCTGCATATATTTTACTCTCCCCAACCCCCCACCCGCCTTCTGGATTGGGAACTCTTCAGAGGATCCCAGTTTCATTCACTCTGTATTTCCACATTTTCTTTTATGCAGGAGGGGCATAACTGGAGTTTGACTGATGTCACTGAAATGTCGTCAGACGGTGTGATAATGTTCATTTCTCAGCCGGCTTTATCCACTGACACTGACAGAGAGTGGACACAAGAGGGCGCTCCTTCCCCACTATCTCAGTCCAGGGAGCTGCTCCTTTTCTGCCCATTCCAGTCTCTTGAAAATTTAGACATGACTGACATCGGGGCAAACATATTTTTGCTACTATTGGGGAGAGGTTCGGGGCAATTTTGAATATTTATACAGACACCCTTAGGGAAATATGTATTCAACTCAGGTCTTTGATTTAATTCGAATCAATCAAATACCCACAAAGTCAGTTTTTGAAGAACTTAAAGTCTAAGAAGAAACATATATTTTAAAAAAGTAACCTACCACTTTACACCCATTAAGATGGCTATTGTAAAAATATCAATAACAAGTGTTGGCAAGGATGTGGAGAAATTGGAACCTTTATGCAATTGTTGGTGGGGTTGTCAAATGACAGATGCTATGGAAAAATTAAACCTAGAATTACCTTATGACCCAGAAATTCGGGTGTAAACCCCAAAGAATTGAGAATAAGGATTCGAAGAGATACTAGTCTCTCCATGTTCATAACAGTATTATTTATAGTAGCCAAAATGTAGAAGCAACACAAGTGTCCACTGACAGATGAGTGGATAAACAAAGTGTATTTGAATATTCTTTAGCCTTAGAAAGGAAGGAAATTCTGACATAGTCCATAGCATGGATGAACCTTGAGGCCATGATGCTAAATGAAAGAAGCCAGCCTGGCTGGCTCAGTCGGTAGAGCGTGCATCTCTTGATCTTGGGATTGTGAGTTTTAGCCCCATTTTGGGTGTTTACTTAAAAAAATAAAATAAAACCTTAAAAAAAAGAAGAAGACAGTCTTAAAGGATAAATACTGTATGATTCCACTTATATGAGGTACCTAGAGTAGTCAAATTCAAAGAGATAGAAATAAAATAAAGGTTTCCAGGGGGCTGTGAAGGGGAAAAATAGGGAGTTAGTATTTAGTATTTAGTGGGTATAGAGTTTCCATTTAGGAAGATGGGTAGGGGTGATGGTTGCACAACAATGTGAATGTACTTAATGCCACTGAATTGTACACTTAAAAATGGTTAAAATTGAGGATGCCTGGGTGGCTCAGTCATTGGACATCTGCCTTCAGCTCAAGTCATGATCCCAGGGTCCTGGGATAGAGCCCCGCATCGGGCTCCCTGCTCAGCAGGGAGTCTGCTTCTCCCTCTGCCTGCCAGTCTCCCTGCTTGTGCTTTCTCTCTCTCTCTCTAACAAATAAAATAAATTTTTTTAAAAAAATGGTTAAAATAGTAAATTTTATGTTATGTATATTTTACCACACCAAAAAGAATAAAGGGGGAAAACACCCAAGATGTATAGTCATCAGTACTAAAATAGAGGTGCGTACTAAAGATGGAGCAGCTTATGCTACATGGGGGAGAGGCTGGGGAAAACTATAATCAGGGATAACAGTGATCTGGGTCTTAAAGGATGTATAGTGGATAAAGCAAGATAAGTTCTTAGGCTCTTCTCGATGCCCTAGATTAGTTTTCAGGCTACCCTACTTTCTCCCCAAGCTTATTCTTTTTTTTCTTATTTTGTTTACTTCCCATGATTTAGGTTTTCTAGCCCCTGCCCTGGTTTTATCAGAATGCAGACTTTTTTTTTTAATAGAACTTGATAGATTACAGTGCCCTTTCTCCTACATTATTTTTTTTTAAAGATTTTTATTTATTTATTGAGAGGGAGAGAGAATGAGAGAGAGAGAGCATGAGAGGGAGGAGGGTCAGAGGGAGAAGCAGGGAGCCGGATGCGGGACTCGATCCTGAGACTCCAGGATCATGACCTGAGCTGAAGGCAGTTGCTTAACCAACTGAGCCACCCAGGCGCCCTCTCCTACATTATTAACACATTTGAACCTTTAAACAATCTCATGAGACAAACATGGAAGACACTACTATCACCAATATACAGATGAAGGTTCCAAGATTCACAGATGTGAATGGACTTGGCCAGGGTGCTCCAGTTAATACAGAGCCAGCACAGGAACTAGATCTGTACTTCCTTTCCCTGGCATTGGTTCTAAATACCACACGGCCTCCCCTATCCTCTGCATCCACGCTGGGGTCAACTGCTGTCTGCAGCCCCACTCTGACCTTGGGCTTTCTTTCTGTGGCTTTTCAATCAGTAGGCTTCCTTCTCTCCTCTCGGCATTTCTGTCCTTCCTCCTTACACCTCACACCCTCACCACTCTTAGGATCCCAGCTGATAATTCTTCCTACTTTCTACTTATTTTAGAAATAAATCACCTTAGGGCGCCTGGGTGGCTCAGTGGGTTAAGTGTCTGCCTTCAGCTCAGGTCATGATCCCAGGGTCCTGGGATGGAGCCCCGCATCGGGCTCGGTGCTCAGTGGGGAGCCTGCTTCTCCCTCTCCCTCTGTCCCTCCACCCCCCAACCCTTGCTTATGCTCTCTCTCTAATAAATAAATAAAATCCTTAAAAAAAAAAAGTCATGATTTGACCCAGCTTTGTTCCTCTCCTTCATTTCGTTAAACACTCTCCTGTAAGTTACATGTGTCTCTTCCTCTGTTCTTCAATATCTACTCTCCTTAAATCAGGAAATCTGGTCTTAATTTTAACCTCATGGCAATTGTATTCTCATGGTGTCTTAGTCTGTTTGGGCTGCTAAAACAAAATATCGTAGATTGGGTGGCTTATAAACAACAGAAATTTATTTCTCACAGTTCTGGAGATTGGGAAGTCCAAGATCAAATTGCTGATATATTTGGTGTCTGGCAAGGGCCTGCTCTCTGGTTTATAAGCCACAGCATTATCCCTGTGTCCTCACACAGTAGAAGGAGTAAGGGAGCTCTGTGGGATCTCTTTTATAAGGGCACTAATCCCATTAATGGGAGTCCACCCTTGTGACCCAATCACCTCCTAAGGGCACCTCCTAATACCATCTCCTTGGGGGCTAGGATTTCAACATGTGAATTTTAGGGGGACACCAACATTCATACCACAGCACATGGGCTCCCAGGACCCTTCTAATTGCCAAATAAAATGGCCATTTCTCCATCTTCATCCTACTGGATCTCTGTAGCATTTGATCTAGATGAGTATTCTTTTCTTTTTAGAAGTCTGTCCCCATGTTGGTGACTGCTCATGAATGCACCATCCCCCACAAATGGGATCTAAGGTAATCTAGAGAGGTTTATGCAAGAGCAGGTAAGTTGTCAGGCTGGTCTGCCCCTGCCTGCCTAAGCAGAAGTGCCTGTAATTCCTGCACGTGGCATATTCTACCCCACTTTGTTAAGCAGACTCTCTTACTCATTAATGCTCAAAGAACTAAGAAATGATATATACTCTGAGAAAGGCCATACCACCCTGAACGCGCCGGATCTCGTCTGATTTGGAAGCTAAGCAGGGTCGGGCCTGGTTAGTACTTGGATGGGAGAAAGGTCCAATTCTAACCCAGTGTGATAGAAAGGTGAAAGAAAATTTAATTTATTTTAAGTAGGCTCCACGCCCAATGTGGGGCTCCAACTCATGACCCTGAGATCAAGAGTCTCATGCTTTACTGACTGAGCCAGCCGGGCGCCCAGAAATAATCTTATTTCATCAATAGTTTCAATTTTCTCTCATGGTGGGATCTCAACCCCAATACACCTGAGGGAAATGACTCTCCTATTAGTAATTAGTATTAGTAGCTCTCTGTGGTGATGATTCTGGGGGAATACATAAATATCGGGGTGGGTAATGTGATACCAAACTCAAGAGAGCTGAGAATCACAGCTCTGTGACAAGGCAATCTTACAGAAGAGACTGAATCAATAAATACTTCTTGTATCAATAAATATTCCCTTGTTAATATCGTTAAAACTGAATAACTGAGCCCCCACCCACTTGGTAATCAGTGTATTTAGCAAAGATACCATCCTTTGTCCTCAATAAAAAAGTTGTTTCTTTTCCAGACCCCTTAAAAGATTCTGAAGCCAAGATAAGATCCTTGCAATCAGGGAAACTACAATGCAGCAGGAAGGTGGATCTCATAGACAAGAAACTACTGCATTCTAAAGATGTTAAGCATAGTTGTAGTTCAAAAGAACAAAGTCTGTAGGGGTGAGGGTGATTGAAAAGCAGTTGTGAAGGTGACCCAAGCCCTGGAGGAAGGGTGAGGCTTGGATAGACAGAGACAAAGAGGTAACAGTAGGAGCAAGAAGACAGTGTAGGAAAGAGTTTGCTACTATGGGAGGAGGCAAGGCTTGACCTGTGTCCTGTGAGGGCAGAGCCCGAAGGGCAGGTGGAGAGGGCAAGGCTAAGGGCAGGCAACACCCGAGCAGGATGTAGTAAGGAGCTTTGTGGGTTGTTGCACAGAGAAATAATATGATGAAACCATCTCCAGAAGATTAGTGAGAAACAAGATAGATTTGAGAGGTAAAAGATGATAGGTGGGTGAATTGACCACTGCAGCAAGAATTCAGGTGTAAAATGATGGACTGGATTAGGGAGAGTGGCCCTAATGATTAAAAGAAACGGATGGATTAAAATGATAGGCCTTTCTCAGTATCCACAAATCAATCCACGTGATACACCACATGAACAAAATGAAGGAGAAAAATCATATGATCATGTCAGTAGATGAAGAAAAAGCATTTAACAAAATTCAATCCATTCATGATAAAAACTCAATGAACTAGGTATAGAAGGGGATATACCTCATCATAATAAAAGCCATATATGACAAGCCCTCAGATGACATCACAGTCAATGGTGAAAAGCTGAAAACTTTTTGCTAAGATCAGAAGGAACACAAGGATGCCCCACACTCGCCACTTCCATTCAACATAGTATTGGAGGTCCTAGCCAGAGCAACTAGGCACAAAAAAGAAATAAAAGGCATGCAAATCAGAAAGGAAGAAGTAAAACTGTCTCTATTTGCAGGTGACATGATATTATATATAGAAAACCCTAAAAACTCCACCAAAAAAACAATTAGAAATAATAAATGAAATCAGTAAAAGTGCGGGATACAAAACCAATATACAAAAATCTGTTGTGTTTCTATACACTCATAAACCATCACAGAGAGAAATTAAGAAAATCCTATTAACAATTACATCAAAAATAATAAAATACTAGGAATAAGGAGGTGAAAGATCTGTACACTGAAAACTACAAGACACTAATGAAAGAAATTAAAGAAGACACAAATAAATGGGAAGCTACTCTGTGCTCATGTGTAGGAAGAATTAATATTGCTAAAATGTCCATAAAACCCAAAACCATCTACAGATTCAATGCAATCCCTATCAAAAATCCAATAGCACTTTCCACAGAAAAGAACAAACAATCCTAAAATTTCTTTTTTAAAAAAGATTTCATTTATTTATTTATTTTTAAAGATTTAATTTATTTCAGACAGAGTGAGAGTGAGAGAGAGAGCATGAGCAGGGGGAAGGGGCAGAGAGAGAAGCAGACTCCCCACTGAGCCCAGGAAGCCCAACGCAGGGCTTGATTCCAGGACTCTGGGATCAGGACCTGAGCCGACGCAGATGCTTAACTGACTGAGCCACCCAGGGGCCCCAATCCTAAAATTTCTATAGAATCACACAAGACCTCAAATAGCTGAAGCAATCCTGAGAAAGAACAAATATGGGGACATTATGCTTTCTGATTTCAAACTATATTATAAAGCTATAGTAATTAAAACAGTATGGTATTGGCATAAAACAAACACAGATATCAATGAAATAGAATCCAAAAATAAACCATGCATATGTGGTAAATTAATTTATGACAGAGGAGCTAAAAATATACAATGGAAAATGGATAGCCTCTTCAATAAATGATGTTGGGAAAACTGGACAGCCAGATGCAAACAAATGAAACTGGATCTTTATGTTCCACCATGCACAAAAACCACCTCAAAATGGATTAAAAGCTTGAATGTAAGACCTGAAACCATAAAACCCCTAAAAGAAAACATAGGGGTCCCTTGACATTGGTCTTGGGAATGATGTTTTAGATTTGACACCAAAAACAAAGGTATCAAAAGCAAAAATAAACAACTGGGACTACATTAAACTTAAAAAGCTCCTGCTCAGCAAAGGAAACCATCAACAAAATGAAAAAAGCAATGTACAGAATGGAGAAAATATTTACAAATCATCTGTCTGATAAGGGGTTAATATCCAAAATATGTAAAGAACTCCTACAACTCAAAAGCAAAAAACCAAACAATCTGAATTTAAATTGGGCAGAAGAACTCAAGAGACATTCTTCCAAAGAAGACATACAAATGGCCAGTAGGTCCATGAAAAGGTACCTAACATCATAATTGCAAGGGAAATGCAAATCAAAACCACAATGAGATACCACCTTACACTTGGCTATTCTCAAAAAGACAAGCAGTAACAAGTGTTGGCAAGGATGTGGAGAATGGGGAACCCTTGTGCACTGTTGCTAGGAATGCAAACTGGTGCAGCCACTAAGGAAAACAGTATGGAGCTTCCTCAGAAAATTAAAAATACAACGACCCTATGATCCAGGAATCCCACATGGAAAGAAAATGAAACAGGATATGGAAGAGACATCTGCACTCCCATGTTAGTTGCAGCATTATTCACAATAGCCAAGATATGGATACAAACTAAGTGTCCATCAATAGATGAATGGATAAAGAAGATATTACTGAGCCATAGAAAGAAGAAAATCCTGACATTTGTGAGCACATGGATGGAACTTGAAGGCATTATGCCAAGTGAAATAAGGAAAACAAAGGAAGACAAATGCATGGTATCACTTTATATGATCTTAAAAACAAACAAGCGAACAAAGAACAACCAAGAAATTCATAGAAAAGTGGTTGCCAGGGGTTGGGGGGTAGGGGAAATAGGGAGAGGTTGGTAAAAAGAGGCAAACTTTCAGCTGTAAGATGAAAAAGTTCTGAGAATCTAATATAAAACGTTGTGATTATAGTTGATAACACTGTATTGTATAATTGAAATTTGCTAAGGGAATAGAACTTAAAATGTTCACACAGGAACAAAACAAAACCTCTGCATTTTAAAAACATTTCCAGGTGTTTCTTATGCCATTTGATGTTTGAAGAACATGGCTGCATACCATTCTGTTCTTTCCCATGAATTTTTTGTGTAACACAGTGAGTTAGAAGGAGAGATAATCATGATTTTAAAGTTTTCACCAACTAGAGAGTTGATTTGATCCTCTAAGTCTTTATAGGGTTTGTTCAGACAGGTGTGAGCCAGGACAGAGTTCCAGGGAAATGGAATGGTTTGTGCACAGCAAAAGCAAAAAAAAAAAAAAAGGCAAAAGCAAACAGAGATAGACAACTTTGTCTGAAGTCAAGAATTCATGAAGGGGATGGGCGCCTGGGTGGCTCAGTTGGTTAAGTGACTGCCTTCGGCTCAGGTCGTGATCCTGGAGTCCCGGGATCGAGTCCCGCATCGGGTTCCCTGCTCAGCGGGGAGTCTGCTTCTCCCTCTGACCCTCCCCCCTCTCATGCGCGCTCTCTCTCTCTCAAATAAATAAATAAAATCTTAAAAAAAAAAAAAAAGAATTCATGAAGGGGAGTAGTAGTGATAGGTCCAGGTATTTTTTTGGGAGTGCAGTGTGTTCTCTAACTTATTTATGATGAAATTTTTAATATATTTCATTTTGTCATAAAAAAGAAACACAATTTTTAAGAAAAGAAATGACCATACAATTGACATGCATTATAAAAATCACAGCTACCAACACATGTGGCCGTGAAAAAACCAAGCTGTTGAAGTAAATGTGATCTGTTGTTGCCAGATCTGTGTTATTATTTATTTGCTGCTTTTTCATTCAGCTTGTCATCTACTAATGCTAGCAGATAAAAGTTGGGATCCTTACCACTAAAGTGTAAAAAAAACCTTACAAGTTGAGGAAATTCTATCCATTAAATTTTCTTTTCTCTATGAATTGGGCAAAGGTCATGGTTATTTGATATGAGGGCAGACCACCTTGGTGCAGCTCACAGAACACCAATCTTCCCAGGGAGTATGGATTAAGCCCCACTGTGCACCGTGGGAAGCAAGGCCCTGAAAGGATGAATGTGTGCTTTTAGGCAGATTACTCTGGTAACCGTATATAGGATGGGTTGTTGAAGGGAGCAACCAAAGACAGGAAGACCAGCTAGAAAATTACAGCAGCAAGCAGCAGTAATCCAGGCTTGGGATGGAGTGATAGGACTTTATGTTTACATGGAACTTTGTTTTAGAAATTCTTTTCACAAACACTTCTTAAAACGATTATGTGAGGTAGGAAGTATCATTTAAAAAAAAAAAAGCTGGAAGTTTCATTTAAAAGGTGTCTCTGTGAGAGATCTTAAAAAAAAAATAATTGGCAGGACTTAGTGAGTGGTAGAGTGGTGGGAAAGGAGTTGGGGGCAGTGTGGGGGGCGGGGGGAGGAGGATAGGTATCAAAGCTGATCCCAGTTTTTGAACTTGGACAAGTGGGAGAATGTTATTAACAGAAGCCTAGAGGAAAAGCTAATTTGGAGGGGGGTAAATTTTCTTTTTTCTTTTTCTTTTGAAATAATTTCAAACTTAGAAAAAATGTATTTATTTAAGTCATCTCTATACCCAACATGGGGTTTGAACCCAAGACCCCGAGATCAAGAGTCGGATGCTCCTCCAACTGAGCCAGCCAGGTGCCCCGAAATAATTTCAAACTTTGACAAAAGTTATACTAAAGGAATAGTACAAAATAAATATTATATTCCCTTTGCTCAGAGACTCATTCAGCTTTTGCCCGGCATCTCAGTAACGTCCTTTAGAGCAAAAGGATCCAACGCAGGATCATGCATTGCACCCAACTGTCCTGTCTTTCAAACATTCTAGAGAAGTTCCTCGACTTTCCTTTCCTTTCATGGCCTTGACTTTTTTGAATATTACAGCCCATTTTGTAGGCTGTCCCCCAGTTTGGGTTGTCCAGTGTTTCCTCATGATTAGACCAGGTTATGCATCTTTGACTGGAATACCACAGAAGTGACCGAACGCTCATCGCGTCATCACACAGTACTGATTTATCTCATGACTTGTGGTGTTAACTTTCATGACTTAATCAAGAGGGCACCTGACAATTTTTTCCGTGGTAAAGTTCCTCGCCACCTTCCTATCGGATTGCTAAACTATTTTGTGAGGTGGTGGCAAGACTGCCTTCATGGCCATACCACCTGGGTAGCTGTCCTGGGTCCTGCACTTCGAAGGGTCCCAGGCTTGGGTTATTTATTGCTCAGTTCCCAAAGAAGGAAGGAAGGAAAGGGCAAACAAGCATACATTCAATTTTTGATCTGTGATATTGGAGTTGCCGGGACACCTAAGAGTTAGAAAAGCCAGACTAGGGCTTCAGAGGGAAATCTGGGCTGGAGATAATGCCTGGAGTTTTAGGAGCACAGAGATGGTAACTACAATGGGGAGGACAGTCTCTCCGAGGGCATTAGAAAGAAAAGGAGGAACTGAGGACCTAACCTTTGGGAACACACACAGATGCAAACTCCGTGAAAGGGAAGCCATTGAAGGACCTGGAAGAATGCACCGGAGAGTGAGGGAGACACAACAGTGCTGTGTTACAGAACCCAAAGGAAAGAGGGGTTTTATAAGGAAAAGAGTAACCAGCCATGTCAATGCCGTGAAGAAGTTAAAGGAGATGGCTGACCAAGAGAAAAGATCCCTGGTTCTAATAACTAGCCACGATGAAGAGATTATTCATTTCTCCTTTTTTTTTTTTTAAACAACGGATAGTGGTGGCTGTGGGTTAGGGCATAGGCTTGAAGACAGAAATGGTGCCGGCAAGGCCAGCTTCCTGGGTGCACCATCACGCACAGAGTCCTGTGCTTGAGAACAGTCCCTCTTGAAGTTCTTAGCATTTGAGCAAGAAGTCCTGCATTTTCATTCTGCCCTAGCCTCTGCAAATTTCAGAGCTGGTCCTGGGCGAGGGAGCAAGTGTAAACCACTTTTTCCTTTGGGAATATTTGTTGATGACAGTGAAAGGGCAGGATTTTGTGTCTCAACGGCAAAGCAGAGGTAACATTTCATTTAGCCTTGGGCGTGTGTGTTGGCAGAGGGTAGTGGATGGTAGTGAGGGGATTACCCAAGCCGGTGAGGGAAGGTGGATTTACAGAAGGGGAGAAAGACAGGCTCAAGGCCCTTGGTGCGTCAGACTTAGCCCTGGAAAGGCAGCGGAACTGGAGGGAAACTAAGAGGTAGAAAGCCAGCCCAGGCGAAGAAGGTGCGCCAGCAGGTTGTGGACAAGCCAAGCGTCAACGGGAAACCTCGTTCCGTGTTAGTAGCGAGCCTGCACCTCCGGACGGCAGGGCGCGCGCGGGGAGCGGCCGGGCAGCCTCCCGGGCGACCCCGCACCGACGCTCGGGCGCGCGCTCGGCTCGGGACGCGATTCCGATCCGCTGGCCCAGCACCACTCGGGCACAAAGCGGCCGAACGCGCAGCCAAGGCCGTGCGTCGGGGCAGCGGGCCGGATCCCGGCCTCCTCCTGCTGCCTCTCTCCCTTCGTGCCCTCCGCAGGGCTGGGGCCGGCGCGAGCGGGCCCGCCGCCCTCCCCGCCCGCAGGCCGCGCGCCCGGGGGGTGGCGCCGGGAGGCCTCCGTGGGCCCGGGCACGTCCGCGCCGCCGCCCTCCCGGGCCCCGCGCGCCCGCAGGCTGAGCTGGCGGGGAGGGGCCTCGCTCTCCCTCCGGGGCTCGGGCGCTTCCGCCGGCCGCGGTCAGGGGGAGGCGCTGGGCCGGGGGAGAGGACGGAGCTGGGGGCGCGCGCGGGGCGGAGGGCGGCGAGCCCACGCGCGGCCTCTTCAGTAATCGCCCGGTGCTGCCAGGAGGCGTCCCGGGCGCCGCTCCTCCGCGGACAGGCGAGTCGGAGCAGCTCCGTCTGCCCTCGCGGTGGGGGAAGGAGCTCGCGGAAACCCGCCCGAGCCAGGCACGGCCCTCCCCAGCCGCTTGGGCCCCGGCTTCTCGAGTCTTCCTGCCAGCAGCCGCGCGCTCCTCTGCGTCTCCCCCGAGGGCCCTGCGCAGCCTTCAAAACTTTTAAGAGAGGGCTTGGAGGAAATTAACCTGATTCAACGCGTTGGGAAGGCCGCGGAAAACTAAGTGGAGATTTGAGGCCGGTTTCAACCTCCATCTGCCACCGTAGAATCAAAGTAGTATGTGCTTACTGTCTAAACCGTGGCAAATACAGAAAAGTGTAAATAATTAGACAAAAAAAAAAAAAGCACCCACAGTTCCACTACCCACAAGCAAACACTTTACATACCAGGATAGTTCTTCACATGTTGCTATGTATATATATTTTTACATAATTGATAATTCTTTTTTTTTTTTAAAGATTTTATTTATTTATTTGAGAGAGAGAGAATGAGAGAGAGCAAGCACATGAGAGGGGGGAGGGTCAGAGGGAGAAGCAGACTCCCTGCCGAGCAGCGAGCCCCATGCGGGACTCGATCCCGGGACTCCAGGATCATGACCTGAGCGGAAGGCAGTCGCTTAACCAACTGAGCCACCCAGGCGCCCCATAATTGATAATTCTTACAAGTTATTTAGTAGCTTCTTTTTTATGCTTAATATAAACATTTCGTTGAGTACATCGTTTTTTTTTTAATGGTTCTATACTAACATGTACAGCTGTACCAAAATGTAACTATTTTCAGTTTTTAAAGGTTCGAAGGATACAAATACTTTTCAAATTCTTGATTCTTCATATTAAATTGTTCTCCACAATGTCTGTGCTAATTTATGTTTCCAGTCTCACTGAATGAATGGCTAGTCTTACTATACCTATGAATATCAATCAGAGAAAGACATCAGGCCTTGAATAGATATCCCCATCTCTCCTTCTGGGCATGAAACCTCTGCTCTGCCTTTTTCCTTTCATTTAAAAAAAAAAAAAAATTTTTTTTTTTTTTTTTGTGAAAGAAAAATTCAGAGCCTTTGGGATCCTGACATTCAAACTATTAGAGACTTTGGCCAGTTCTTGTTTTTCAGTTTCCCCATCATTTTCTATTCCCCTAAAGCTTAAGCACAATACCACCCAGCCCGTGTCTTAGAGATGGAAGAGGAATCAGTCAGAAATCTCTCTTCTAGAACCCTGGCCTCCCCTGCGTCCAGGTGAGGCTCCTTCAGTATGTTTCCTCAGGAGCTTCGGCTCACTAATAGATGCAGTGGCTCCCATGGGGTCAGGTCAGTAAGTCAAAGCTTAGGTTTTAAATAATTATTCCAATTAAGAATCCCTTGGAGGGGTGCCTGGGTGGTTTAGTCAGTTAAGCTTCCGACTCTTGATTTCAGCTCAGGTCATTATCTCAGGGTCATGAGATCAAATCCTGCATCGGGCTCTATGCAGGGCATGGAGCCTGCTTAAGATTCTCTCTCCCTGTCTGAAAAAAAAAGAAAAAAGAAAAGAATCCTCTGGAGAAGCAACCTAAGTGTCCATCAAGGATAAATGGAGGAAGAAGATGTGGTATGTATGTCCGCACACACACACACACACACACACAAAGGACATTAAACTAAGTGAAGTAAGTCGGATAGGAAAGACAAATATTGTACGGTATCACATGTGGAATCTAAAAAAAGCCAAACTCATTAAAAAAAAGGGGGGGTGAAATGGCCTTTACCAAGGGCTGAGATGGGTTTATTCCTCAAATCAGTGGCTGAAGGGACTGCGAAGCTTTCTGGAGCTGCGGCATTTCATTATAAGAATGAATAATAATAGCCACTCTATTGAGCCCTAGCTTGCTCTGAGTGTTATAACAGGTCATGGCCACCCAGTGAGGGAGGGTGGCTCATTTTATAGATGAGGAAACTGCAGCTCAGAGTGGTTTGTCTGATTCCTTGATACCTGTAACTAATAACGCGTGTTATAACACATGTTGCTTCCCCGCCCGCCCCGCCCCCACCCCCGCCTTTGCACCTGCAGAGAGAGCATGACCTGAATAAGATCTACACTTATATTTTAAACCCTTTTGTACTATGCCCACACAATCATAGCACAGCCCTGATGGGATCAAACATAGCAGCAGCAACCACTTTTCATGTTTACTTCTATTTGGCTGCAAATTTGTCATCACGTGGTTTTCCCATATTCTATCCATTAAGCTGGCCTGCTTCCCCAGCCCCAAAAAATTCAGCTTGCTCCCAGGGCTGCCCCCGGAGCCTCCTGTTTTACCCTTATCTTTGAAGTCAGTACTGTTCATGTGTTTGCCTGGCATCTCCCATCTGGGCCTCTGACTTTGTGATGTTCTTTTTTTTTTTTTTTAAGATTTTTTTTTTTAAAGATTTTATTTATTTATTTGACAGAGACAGCGAGAGCAAGAACACAAGCAGGGGGAGTGGGAGAGGGAGAAGCAGGCTTCCCACTGAGCAGGGAGCCCGATGTGGGACTCGATCCCAGGATTCTGGGATCATAACCTGAGCCGAAGGCAGATGCTTAACAACTGAGCCACCCAGGCACCCTGACTTTGTGATGTTCTTGAAGATGGCTTTAACTCTTCTTTCCAGGGTGGGCTTGTTGTTTACTTCTTTTTTTTTTTTTTAAGATTTTATTTATGTATTTGACAGAGACACAGCGAGAGAGGGAACACAAGCAGGGGGGAGTGGGAGACAGAGAAGCAGGCTTTCTGCGGAGCAGGGAGCCCGATGCGGGGCTCAATCCCAGGACCCTGAGACCATGACCTGAGCCGAAGGCAGACGCTTAACGACTGAGCCACCCAGGCGCCCTGGCTTGTTGTTTACTTCTACTTTCAGGTTTCCTGAAGACTATTAACCATTCTCTTAGTATCACTAAATCACAAAATGGTTGAATTTTCAATCTAGAAGGGACTTTCTGCATTGTCAAGTTATCATTTTACAGACGAGGTGCTCAGATCACAGGCGTCCAGTGCTCTTTCCTGCAGTCTAGGGTCACTGGCTGTTTCCAGCATCCCAGATAAGAGCAGGTAACCCACCAATGCCCTTAGATAGAGCAGAGGCCTCTGTCTCTTGGCTACTCAGCATGGTTGCTCAGCCAATCCTGAGTTATTGAGCAATGTGGATTTTGCCTATGTTAACTCTGCAAAACGTCCTGATAAACTGTCGTTTATGGCTCTGCCTCAGCTAAGCCTCTGACCCTCAGTAGTGTAACAGGCAGAAGAGGGGGTATAAAGGAAAACCATTCAAAATTCCTGCTATAAAAACAAAACAAAACAAAATTCCTGCTATATCCTACAGAAGGAACAATCCTCCCTCTTCTTGGCCCAACTCTTAAAGCTTCCTTAAAGCTAGAAAGAGCTTTATTTTGTTTTTCAAGTGATTTAAAATTTATTTGAAAACACTACCACAAACATAGTGTATTCACACCTTTACAATTCATTGTCAGATTTTTTAAGTAGTATTGTTTGTGTTGTATTTTTATATAATTTATATATTGTTTCAATTCTGCAATTTACTTTCCTCCCTCTTTGTATGTATACAGAGAGATGCAGATATCAAAAGTGATGAATTTCCCCAAACTGAGCACACTCAGTTACTTGCATTCAGATCAAGAAGCAACATTCCCGTCATCCCAAAAGCCCCCCTGTACAGAGCTTTTTGTTGTTGTTCTTTCTCCTCTCGTTTCAGAAATTTGCCTGATGTGCAAATGGATTTTAATTTGATTTAAAGATGGCAATTTTCCCAGCTTCCTAGCCTGCAGAATGTGTACAATAGAAGAAATATTTCTTTCCTTCCTACTCTTATGAGGCCAACTTAAAGTCAAGTTCATTAAAAACTCTGGCATTGTAGGAGAAAACTTGAGGGTGGATTCATAGATTCATTCATAGTTAAAGCTTCCAGAGACTTTGGAACAAGGGGGTTATGGTTAAGGCGGTGTACCCCTCAAGGGGCAAGTCAGGAACTTGAGCCCAGGCCTCCCCACATCTTTCCTTGCCTTGTTAATGTTATGTAAATAGCCACCACTGAGAGTAGAGAGGTACCAGGAAGAGAGACTTCGGGAAGATTTCCTGTGGAGAACTGAGTAATAACACTGTGGCCAACAGTGGAGGGTAGAGGTGGTTCCCCCTTTTCTACTTTGCCAGAGAGAACTCTGCTGCCCCCTGGTTGCTGCCCGGAATAGTCTCGAACAGGGTCCTGAATCCCACGCTAATCAAACTGTGAGCAGAGGCACCCCCCGGGGTGATGTAGAAAATTCACAGGGGCGCCTCAGGATATTTTACATTTTTGAAGGAAACACGGTGACACCTGACATCTGGCACAAACTGCATAAACCATTACTTAAAGGAAACCCACAGTTTCGACATTAGATTGCATACATTTCTTTTGACGATCCTATCTTTATGGAGTTGGGTTTTCGGTGGACGCTGTGTTCAAAAGAAAATTGTGGGGAAAAAGGATATGGGGATGGTTGCGTGCAATCCGATTCCAAGGTTTGCAAAGTTGTACAGTGCTCCACAGGTGCACGAATTTCATTAGAAAGTAATTGTAGTTATTTAAGAATAAAATAAAAATATTTACTTCTTTCCATTTAGGTGTCTTATTTTTGTAAACAACCACTAAATTGTTTGGACCTAACTACTTGATAAACGGACCCATTAGGTAGGTATTTCCGTTGGCCGAGGGTCTCAGTGGACTTTTGCCTTAGGCATAAGGCTGGGTGAGATCAGCTTTGTTAAGTTACTTTACTTCTGTAATACTGTGTGCCAACTGGATGGTCAGCTGGTAGACCCAGGGTTTAGGATGATTTTACTCAGATGAGGAAACTAAGTCTCAGAAAGTAAATTGATGGAGATCATCCAGGTAGGGCAGAGCCAGCTTTTTTTTTTTTTCTTTTTTTTCTTTTTAAGATTTATTTATCTGAGAGAGAGAGAGAGAGTGCCAGTGCACTAGCCGGGGAAAGGGCGGAGGGAGGGGGAAAGAATCTCAAGCAGACTCCCTGCATTGCTTCGGGCTTGATCTCAGGACCCTGACACCATGACCCAAGCCACCCAAGTGGAGATCAGGAATCCGCCCCTTAACCAACGGAGCCAGCCAGGCGCCCCCAGATCCAGGCTTTATGGGCCTGAAAGTTGTACAGTTGTTGGAGCTTTACACTTGTCCTCTTTAAGAACAATAATGCACAATTCATTTCAAATTTGGGTGGATGCCTTGGCTTGCCAGGGGTCTATATAAGTGAGGGGTCCTAAAGCTTAAGGTTCATTGGCTTCACAGCAAGTCCACTTGGCCACCAGCTGGGAAGTAGTGGAGATGGAATTCAAACCCTGCTGTATCTGCCTCTGAAGACACAAAATAGGAAATTTTTTACCCTGAAGAGAAGAATAGAAAACCAAGGATGTGAAAATATTCCTAGAAATGTAAACCTAGCTTGGTTATCTCCACACTTGACACCCCCTCCTCCCCAAGAAGGAAGCTGAGAGTGGGAACACAATTCCTGTAACCTCTCATTGGACAGTTGTGACAGGGGACTGGAAAGGGCTTTGGTGTCAAAGCTGAGTTTGAACTCTGGTCCCATGGCTTCCAAGCTCTGTGATCTGGGAAAGTTACTTACCATCTCTGGGTGTAACTGGAGCAGCAGTACCCACAGCCCACCAGACTGTGAGGATTAAATGAGCTATCACAGATGAAAGTGCCTGGTCTACAGCAGGCACACAAACTCTGTTAATCTCCCACTCCTTCCTCTGCTCCCACACAGATATCATATGTTTTTGGAGACAAAATAAATATACACAAGCTAGCTGGTAGAGTTTCCTTAATGTGTGGGTAAATTAAGTAAATGCACATATATGGCAAGCAACTGTCTACAAAAGATGCAAATCAGACCAAGTTGGCAGATACTTGCCTGGTGTCTTGTCTTGGTTCAGTGCCTACCTCAGCGTCTACTTTCAGGGGTTCCCCGTTATCCACAGACTAAGGTCAAATCTCCTTATTCTGGTATCTGAAAATTTCCAAAATCTGGCCTCAACTTAACATTTTCTTCCACTATGATCCAACCCAAACCCCTCTTCTAACCCAACTCACTTCCTCAATGACCCTTCAATATCCACCATGGCCTCAGCAGAAAGCCACTTCCCCTACCAGGAATTCTCTCTCTTTTCCGCAGTCCTGATTCCTACCCATCCTTCAGGACCAGTTCTGTCTCTTGCAGTAATCTCTGACTGATTCCAGCCTTTGGGGATTCCAGTCCTGTCAACTCCTACTGCTCCTCCCATTTGTACCAAGCATTCAGATCTTAACTGCACACTGCCTGATTTTGTTCTACAGCTTTTAGGGGAGTTTGTTTTCCCTTCCAATTGCATTGTAAGTTCAATGCAGTGTCATGGAAATAACATCAGACCGAAACAGAGACTTGGCTTCTGTTTCTAACTTGCTGTATAACCCCAGACAAACAGCTTCCTTTAACTCAGAAGTGATGGGGTTGGATAGGGAAACTCTAAGATTCCTTTTCTAAAAGTAGGACCCTCTCCACAGGGCCCAGCTCAGTGACATGTATATATAATTTCATTCGAAAAACACTCAAACATTTGTTGATCACTTATTCCCAAAGCACTGGCTCAAGAATGAATAAAAGGTGAACAATAAAGGGCTTGCTCTCAAGGAACTTACAAGGGAGGACTAGATACACATAGTCACTTGTGGAATTTACTGAATGAGGGTCGGGAGCTTAAAGGTCAGGAACTGGTTGACCATCTGTCTGACATCACGCCGGGTAGTTGCCTCTGTCCACCCTCTCCACTGTTTGCTTCCCTGGCTGACCTCATTCTCTGAATCCCATGTTTCTTCCTGTTCCAGTACTACACCACGCTCACCTTACAGAAGCAGAGCTCAGAAGCTCCCTGCTTCTGCCCCCACTGTGCCACACATCCTGTTCCCCTTGGCTACGAAGTCAGCGGCGTTGCTTTCCACGTGGGGATGCCCGAGTCAACATGGCTACCCTGCCCTCTGCCCTTCCATAACTATCTGCTGGAACCTGAAGGCAGTCCTCTAAAGCTGGGCCTGACCTGATAGAGTAATCTGGCTGCAATATAGAGTGGGAAGCTCCAGGGAAGAGAAAAGAACATCGGGCACCAGGAAGAACATTAAGAAACCCAGCATGCTGGGCAGCCCGGAGTGATTTCTTTGATGACTTTGTTATATATCAAGTGCTGTCCTCAACACTTTACCTATATTAACTCATTCAATCCTCACAACATCTCTGTGAGGTAGTTAGTATCATTATCTTCGATTTACAGATGAGGAACCCAAGGCAGAGAGAAGTCAAATAACTGCCCAGAGAGCTGGTAGGTGGAGAAACTAGGGCTGGAATCCAGGCTGTCTGGCTCCACAGTCCACTCTCCCAATCTCTAGCTAAAAACCGCCTCTTCTTCTGTCAGCTATGGTTATTTCCTGAAGCTACCCTGAGACAGACAGAAGGTAACAGGCAGATCCATTTTCCCTGGTGTGTGGTGGGGAGATGTGGAAGGTGTAAACTGGATAACCAAGACTGGAGTTACCGGTTTCAGGGTCGTGGTCGACCCCCGAATTGCAGGAAAGGATCAGGCTACAGAGAAGGCAGGCCCTGGCAAAAGGAGGTCTGAGTTCTGGTCTTGGTTCTGATCTAGAAAATATTTCGGCATTTCTGAACCTCAAGTTTCGCAACCTTAAAAGTGAAAGGGAAGGGAGTGGCGCCAGGTGAGCTCCCGGGTCCCTGCGACATTCCGGTTATGGAGTGGTAATGGAGAGGTGTGGGAAGACCGTACAATATAGGTCTGTGTGTGCAGAAGGACGCCTCTGTGGGAGGAGGCAGGAAGGACGTGTGTTTATGCAGCGGAGGAGGGGGGGTGGTTGTGTGAATATGCAGGGTCTGTGGACCCAGGCATGAAACTTAAGGAAAGAGGCTCCGCCGCCTGGGGACTTGGGGGAGAGGAGTTGAGGGCAAGCCCTGAAGCCGGGCTGCGCGTGGAGGGTACGTGAGGAGGAGCCGCAACAGTGGCAAACTCAACGGGAGGCCTAGCGCAGCGCTCACCGGGCGAGGGGCCAGAGCTAGGCCCCAGCCGGGCCGGACGAGGGGCGGGGCAGGCGGGCCGAAGCCTACGCGGGCTCCGCCGGGGGAGCGAGCCGAAGCCCGCGCCCGCCCTCCCCGCGGCCGCCGCCGCCGCCGCCGCCGCCGCCGCCGCCTCGGCCCGCGCAGGCTCCGCCCACAACACAAATCACGTGTGCGCCACGCACCCTCCCTCGGCGCGGGGGCGGGAGGGCGGGCAGGCCGCGGGGTCCCGAGGGAGGAAGCTCCGGGGGCGGACCAGGGGACTCGGCACTCGGCCGAAGACTCGGCACAGAGCCGGGACACTGCCGGGGCCGGCGGGAGGCTCGGGGGGCGGGGGGCGGAGCCTGTCGTGAAGGGCGGGGCCTGTTGCTGGGGCTGGCTCAGGAAACGAGGAGAAGGGGCCGGTCCTACTGGCTGCCTGTTTGGGCTGCTTGTTTACTCCTAGCGGGGGAGCTTTAACCCGAAGGGCGGGAGGGAGAGAGGGAAAACCCGGAGCCGGATCTTCGAGCGGCTGGAGCAGGAGTGGGCGGAAGGAGGGAACCGCCGCGAAGGTGCCAAGGCGGCTGCGTTCCTGGAAGGGTCCAGCTGCAGACGCACTGGACAGTTTTTGCTTGTTTTTTGGTGTGTTTTTTAAAATTTCCTAGTCTGCTCAGTGCTCCCTCCTCCTCCCACCTCCCGCCTCCACCCTTCTCTCTCTCTCTCTCTCTCTCTGTGTCTCTCACACACACATGTTGGGAAAGGGTGCTGGCCTGCAATCCTTTGGCCCTGAAACTCCTTAACCCTAGAGTGGGCTCCCCAGAGGAGAGGGCTGTGCCTACGTGCTCATAGGGAGCCCTGCCTCGTGAGGTGCATGCCGGCGTGCGTGTTGTCCCTGAGTGAGTCTCTGATACTTTTCTTAATCCAGGAAATGATTCATTTGCAGTATCGTCATATATTTTGCGTATCAGCGTGTGGCTGCAGTTACACAAATAAGTTAATTTTAGTCTGTATTCTAAGCATTCCAGCTTCTTGGGCTTCTACCAACTTGTGTGGTAGATGAAAGAGCTTTTCGTAAAATGTAAAGTGCTCCATAAATGTACTCGCATAAAAATAGAGGAGAGGGGGCCGGCACTGTTGTAATGCCGTCTTCAACTCCGTTTTTTATTATCTGAAAATTCAGTTGGTACCAGCATGCAGACACTGTAACATGTAATTTAATATTGTACTGGTAACTACCATGGAACCATTTTATATGTGAGGAATTGAGGCTCAAAAAGACGAAGGGGCTTGTCAGCAATCACACAACTAGTAAAAAGAGCACAGGAACACAAATCCTTTCACTCCCGAATGGGTCCTTCCCTCTCCATTCCCGTAGTGGACAGAGGTCATTTTCTCTGTCCAGCATTCATTCCTTTGGGCTTAAGTCCTCTATTTCCTGTGGTTTTATTTAGGCTCAAAACCATAGTCCTATTCCTCTGGCAACAGTGGTCCAAAGGGTGGGCATTTTAACTAAGAATCAATTAGTCTCTCCCTGGAACTAGTATATGAATACCAAGGGAGAAATTTTGCGTTCTGCTGCTTTTGCTAAATTGGGATGACACAGTTGGTAGCTGCCAGCAACAGTCTTCCCAAGCCTATGAAAGAAGCTCTTTTTGCAGGGGGCGGTGGGAGCTCCTTTGAAATAGGGAAGACTGGGACTAGTAGGAAGGGGCAACCAGAAGTGAGAGGTTTAGAGCACAAACCCTAGCAACTTCGTTTCAACCTGGGGCCTAGCTGTGTCTGTGTCCAGAACAAACTCCCGGATTTCCCAGTTAAGTGAGCCAACAAATTCATTTTTTTGCTTAAGCTAGCATGAATTGAGTTCCTATCACTTGTCTCCAAAGAGAGGCCTGTCTAATAGGTTTGGCACAGTATTATTTATTTATCCCTCAGAAAATAATGGAAGTTGGGTGCTTGCCACAACTATCACTTCTTAAGTATTCTAGTTCCCATGAGTCATACCAAGTGTGAGTCCCATGGATGTGGGTAGACAGAAGAAAATAGAATTCTTCCTCAATATTATTGTATGATAAACAGGACACAATTCAACAAACCCAAATTAGAAGTTGGACAGATAACATTCAACTTTGGAATATTGTGACGGTCTGAATCATGAAGAGGATAAGACAGAGTTCCGAGATGAGATTCTTAGAAGGCTTTTAGTGAGATGGTAAATAAAGAGGGACCAATAACAACTACAGTTGACTTGGAACAACATGAGGGTTAAGGGTGCCAACCCCCCCACCCTCTCACCCCCACCTGGTACCCCTCAAAGTAAAAACTCCGTGAATAACTTTTGACTTCCTGAAACCTGATGGCCTAGGACGCCTTACCGATAACATAATAAGTTGATTAACACATATTTTGTATGTTATATGTATTATATAGTATATTCTTACAATAAAGTAAGCCAGAGAAAGGAAAATGTTATTAAGAAAATCATAAGGAAGAGAAAAGGCATTTATGATACTGTACATATATTTATGGGGAAAAATCTGCTCGTAAGTTGACCCATGCAGTTCAAACCCGTGTTGTTCAAGGGTCAACTCTCCTCTATTGATTAAAGTTAAAAGAGAGGAAGGTGAACGGTCAGTTTTAAAGAGGTAATGAGGACAGGACATTGAACTGCAAGGAGCAGGGGCATTTAGAATCACAGAATCTTAGAGACAGATCATTCTTCTTCCTCCGGAACAATTCTGGTGATGGACAGCTAGCTAGGTCACCAAGCAAAAGGTGGTCAGTGGTCCAAGGAAAGCAGGAAAGAATGGTCCTTCCCATCCTTTGTCAACTATTCTAAGGGTCTGGGGATAAAACTTTAGAGGCCCTGTGTGCATTCCTTGGGAACTCAGCAGGGAGACTGGATCTGGCCTGATACTGCTGTCATGAAAAAAAAAAGAAAAAAAAAAATTGAGGGGCACCTGGGTGGCTCAGTTGGTTAAGCGACTGCCTTTGGCTCAGGTCATGATCCTGGAGTCCCGGGATCGAGTCCCGCATCGGGCTCCCTGCTCGGCAGGGAGTCTGCTTCTCCCTCTGACCCTCCTCCCTCTCATGCTCTCTGTCTCTCATTCTCTGTCTCAAATAAATAAATAAAATCTTTAAAAAAAAAAGAAAAAAAATTGAAATGTAAATGTATACAATACCAATCCCTTGCCATTCCTTGACTTCCAGGGGAAGGATTCTTGGCTAGCTCAGTCAGCTGCTAGGTCTTTGACAAAGTTAAGAGACAGAAGTCAAGAGTAGGCTTATTTCTCCACTTGAGGGAGGAGAGAAAGGGGAAGTGGTAGTAAGGAAGCAAAGAGAACATGGTTGAGGGCAGTGGAAGAGACGAAGAGAAGGAGAGAGAGACAGCTGTTAGTGGGAGGTAGGGGACAGATATTCAAAAAGAGGATTTCTGGAAGCTTTGTTGTGTGTGGTGGGATGACATTCTTCCCTGGATTCCGCCTCAAGAGAATCTCAACGAAGACTTGCATTATTTTCAAGGCATTTTTGAATTGAATTTGTTTTTCTCCTGGGTCTGTCACCCAATTTCACAGGTCTGCCATCAGCATTTCATCACTGCTCCAGCTAACTGAAGGCGCTATAGCATCTCACCTTTTCCCGAAAACATAGAAGACATCAGAGTGACAGTAATAACTTCCCTTTAGCAAGGGGTGGGTTAGCATACTGGCAGGGGTGCCAGTGGTTGCTAAAGTCCATGATAGTAATGATTTCCAGCCATTTTGGCTCTCAGTAGTCATGTCAAAGAAGCCTGGCCGATTATTGGCTAGCATATTTCAGGGATTCCCCCCCCCCTTTTTTTTTTTAAGATTTTATTTATTTGCAAGAGAGAGAATGAGAGACAGAGAGCATGAGAGGGAGGAGGGTCAGAGGGAGAAGCAGACTCCCCAATGAGCAGGGAGCCCGATGCGGGACTCGATGCGGGACTCGATCCGGGACTCGATGCGGGACTCGATCCGGGACTCGATGCGGGACTCGATCCGGGACTTGATGCGGGACTCGATGCGGGACTCGATCCCGGGATTCGATCCCGGGACTCCAGGATCATGACCTGAGCCGAAGGCAGTCGCCTAACCAACTGAGCCACCCAGGCGCCCCAGGGATTCTCTTGATTAGTTTAGATCAGAAGGTAAGCCATGAAGGAAGAGTAGAAATATCCAAGAAATAACAACCTAGAACGGTCTGGGTGTGGATAGAAAGCTGGTTTTCATATATGGCAGATTTCACTCCCCTGTTTGGGTGCTAAATGACTGAAAACCCAGTTGCTAAATAACTGAAAACCCTCCCGCCTGTAAGATTGTTGGAGTAATCTGAGACATATCAATTATACTATCAGAAGGAGAAGTTTGAGATTTGGTGATTCAACAGTTTATGAGAAGATTGAGACCGGTCATATCTAAAAGCCTCAGTGGCTCAGCTGGTTGAGCATCCCACTCATGGTTTCGGCTCAGGTTGTGATCTCTGGGTGGTGAGACTGAACCCTGCATCAGGCTCCATGCTCAGTGCAGAGTCTGCTTGAGATTCCCTATCCCTCTGCCCCTCCTACTGCTCTCTCTCTCAAATAAAAAAATAAAAAAATAAAAATCTTTTAAAAAGAATAAAACAAGTATGAGAAAATCAGTGTTACTAGGTGCATAATGCAAAAAAGTAATTGAACAGGATTTTATTAATTCACATGATTTCTACTCCAATGTATTATAAGGATTATTAACACAGGATGTGGCCTAAAGCTAGCTGAATTGTAGCTTAAGAAAATCTGTGTGGAACTGGATACATTATCAAAGTAAGATTATGAGCAAGTGTTTGTTTGACTTTCTCCAGAAAACCAAAGAGCAGGAAGCCCCATTCTTTTCATCTAAATTAATTTACGCTGGTGTGTGAAAAGAGAAAGTTTCGTCAGTAAATGATTTGAACTTGGAAAAATTAAAGTTGAAGGAGAATCTAAGTTTCAGACCTTGCTATCTATGCTGAAACATGAGAGGGAATTAAATGATGTGTATCAATCCCTTTTTGCTTCTAGGGTCTTACAAACTGGTCTTGTGAAGTTGACATCCCACTGGATGCTGATGGAGGCCAACCTATGAGAGATGTAAGAAATTGTGCTGACTGCAAATACAGTAACATGTTTGGTACAAATAGGGAACAGTGCCTCATGTTCAATTCACAAGAGCCAGAAATTGTCATAAAGTAATTGGCAGCGTTTAAAATGCCTTTAGAAGCATGCTTTTTGGGCTTTTGTGTGATTGGCTTATGGGTTTATGGAGATTTAAAAAATCTTTTCATGGGTGCCTGGGTGGCTCAGTCGTTAAGCGTCTGCCTTCGGCTCAGGTTATGATCCCAGAGTCCTGGGATCGAGTCCCACATCGGGCTCCCTGTCTCCCTCTCCCACTCCCCCTGCTTGTGTTCCTGCTCTCACTGTCTCTGTCAAATAAATAAATAAAATCTTTAAAAAAAAAAATCTTTTCATTTTGTTTATCAAAAAGTCATTCAGGGGGCTCCTGGGTGGCTCAGTCGGTTAAGCTCTGCCTTCGGCTCAGGTCATGATCTCAGGGTCCTGGGATCGAGCCCCACATCGGGGTTCCCTGCTCAGCAGGGAGCCTGCTTTTCCCTCTCCCTCTGCCACTCCTCCTGCTTGTGCTCTCTCACTCTTTCTCTCTCTATCAAATAAATAAATAAAATCTTTAAAAAAAAAAGTCATTCAGTTGATCAACCCCAAATCCTGGGCAGTGGTTAGTGATAAGCTCATCACTGGTGTGGCCCTGTGGAAATTGTTAGTATTTCCCAGTGTTTATGGTGCTGCCATTCCATGGTATATAGAGTGGGTGCAAATCCCGTACCCATTGTGTTTCACTTGTCACGAACTATGGTACTCCTTCATGATTGTTCCTCCGTATGGGAGTTAACCAGGGTCTGAGCCTTTCCTGACGATCTGGGTGGTCTGGATTGTGGCAGGCACACCTGCCTTGGGCAGGAGTTTGGTCCTACAGAGGAGTAACGAAGAATGGCAGAATCCTTATATGAGGCTAGTGAACAAAATGGAATGTATTTGAGGGGATGAAGTTTAACATCTTGGCAAAAATGAAACTCCAGTAAGTTCACTAGAGAAAAGGCCAGTAGCCCCTTCTCTAGGGGACTGGGGGTCCTACTACCACGACAGGGAAAGTAAGAGTAGAAGCCTTAAGGGCAAAGTTACATAACAAAAACATGGGGCAGGAAAGTAATTATTATTGTTGATTGGAACCCAAGAAAATGAAATAGAGGCAGGCATGGGTGGGCCTTCACAGTGTATACTTTCCGGCAATCCTTTGCTTCTGACTGGTTGTCTTGCCTTTGCTTGATCCCTGCTCTCTCTCTTTGGACTGTCCCCAATCTGTTTTTCTAGTAACATTTGTAATCTAGGGGTCGAGGTGACTTCAGGCTCCCCGCAACCGCAAGGCATGACCGGGTCCTCTTGACTTTTGCAGTCTAATGCCTCCTGTCCTTTCCCACCTTATCTAAGGTTTATCTCTTAAATAGCTCTGTTATCTCTCCTATGGGTGGGAAAAGCTGGCTGCTTCAGCCCATTTTAAGGACTTTCTCTGAGAAGACTATTATTACAGAGGTTATAGTGTGGAAGCCTAACGGAGGAGGACTCCAGTTAGGATTTAGTGTTTAATAGTATTCGTTGAGTTGAGCTGAATGGGTATTTTCACCATGTGGTATTTTCCTGTACCTGGTATGCTTCACAGTGAGAGCCACGTCTAGATAGTCTTAAGCCTGTACAGAAATTTTTTTTCCTCGGACTTGCACGCCTCTGGTCTCAGTTACTAGCACCTCCCCTGGGGCGCAGTGTAGGATGAGCTGGAGTTGGTCCACCCTCAAAATGGTCCTGTTCTGGATTTTATCTTCCTGCTCTGAACAGTGAGATAAACATACTTTTAATCCCCATTTTTAATGCACTCACTAGAAAGCAGACAGTGTTGTTCCAGAATGGATTTCCTGTGTCATAGAAATCACAGAAGCATAAAAGGAAAAACCAGATGTGCACAGAGAGCTGGCCTGGGCTTACACATTCTTGAATACCCAGAGTCATAGGGCTTTATGGTCCATGTTCCTAAAGCCAGCTCATTTTTTCCTCCTTTTGATTATGTACTCTTGCTCATATTCACGGAGTTTTAGAGCTGGGAGGAAGTAGGCACAGATCTGGGTGTTTATGCAGCGGGGTGTATCTGTGGGTATCTTTACACGTGTGAGGACTTGTTTGCTCGAAAGCGTGGCTATGCAGATCTAAGCAAGCTGTTCCAGGGATACCCTTAAGCTTTGAACAACCTACTTGCAACCTATCAATCCTTTCTCTTTAATGAAATGTAAAGCCCACCTTCTCCAGGAAAGCCTTGCAGATTGAGTAGATCAGAGAGAGGACTGCATTTGCCGTAGGCATACCCGAATACTACTGTCTCTTTGGAGTTTCTGAGTTTTGTGCCTTGTTAATGAAAATGCTAAATACATGCTGGGCCTGTTTTTGTCTACTGGGATATATTGTGCCTTTTCTCAATCAAAAGAAAAGCATAAAATATGTTACAAATGCAGAATTAGCAGTATTCTCCTTTTCATTTGAACCCATAGCCTCGTCTGAGGTTGTGATATGGAAGCTGTGTTTAACACCGTGTATCATAGAGGTAATAGAAGTCCATAGTGTAGGGCGCCTGGGTGGCTCAGTTGGTTGGGCGACTGCCTTCGGCTCAGGTCATGATCCCAGGGTCCTGGGATTGAGTCCCACATCGGGCTCCCGGCTCGGCGGGAAGCCTGCTTCTCCCTCTCCCACTCCCCCTGCTTGTGTTCCTGCTTTCGCTGTCTCTGTCTCTGTCAAATAAATAAATAAAATCTTTAAAAAAAAAAAAAAAAGAAGAAGTCCCTAGTGTAAGTGGATGAGAAGCAGGTGGCAAACAATGGGGCAGTTGGGATCTTGATGCCCTCCTATAGGACAGCTAAATTCTGGAGGGATTCAGTGGGACTAAAGCAGTGGATAGGGACCTGGTTCGGGGGTAACTTTGTGGTAGTCTAAACAGACCCTGAATTCATGATTATTTCTTGAAAGTTGATTATATGCTAGACACTGTTTTAGAAGCTGCGGATATAGCAGGAAACAAAAAATAGTCTCTACTGTCCTTAAACCTGTAGTCGAGTGGATGGAGACAGGCTGTCAGGTGATGACAAGTGCTAGGAAGAAAACTAAAGCAGGGCCAAGGGATAGGTGGGTGGTACTATTTTAGATAGGTTAGCCAGAGACTGTCTTTTTCAAATGAGTGCATTTGAACAGGGACCTGAATCAAGTGATGGATGGAGCAAGTCATATGGGTATCTGGAGGAAGATCATTCCAACCTAAAGGAATAGCCTTGGAAAGGTTGCTTTGGAAGCGGGTCTAAGAACAGCAAGGGAGCCAATGTGGCTGGCCCGGAGTGAGCCAGGGAAGAGTGGCGGGCAGTGGGGCCAGAGAGTTGCCTGGGGCAAGACTAGGTAGGACCTTATAGTGAGGGAGGTGGGAAGCCACTGAAGGTTTTGAGCAGAATAGTGATGTGATCTGACTTAGGTTTTAAAAGGATCACTCTGGTTGCCATGGTGTTGAGTAGGGAGGCAAGAGAAAAAGCAGGGAGACCAGTTAGGAGCCTCTTGTGGAAGTCCAGGTCAGGGAGGTAGTGGTCTGGCTGGGGGAGTAGTGTTGGAAATGGGGGGCGGGGGACAGAACCAGATTCTGGGTATATTTCATAGACAGAACCAAGAGGATTTTCTGGTAGATTGAATGTGGGGCATGAGAAAAAGTAAGGAGTTAAGGATGACTCCAAGTTTTTGTCTGTTTGTTTCCTGAGCGACGGACAAAAATGGAATTGGCATTTACTAAGATGGGGAGAAGGAGATTTTGGAGGGAAATCAGAAGTCTGGTTTTGGACATGGTACATTTGAGATCTTGTTAGACACCCAAGTGGAGATGTCAGGTAGGTGATTAATTGGTGACAAGAGTCTGGAGCTCAGGAGGCCAGGTTAGGTATAAAATAAGGCTGTGGTGGGAGTGGAACCTGAGGACTCAGTTCATTCCATAGGTCTCATCCTGTTCTAAATAAATGGTTACAAAGTCTTCACCAGCCCTGGAGTCTACTGAGCATCTGAGGCATGCTTTGGGTCAGGGATTGCCCAGACCATGGATGGAATAGCTCCCATCATTTCCCCGGTCCAACTAGCAATTCATTATTAATCAATGTTTAGCAAGTGCCTACTACAGGCCAGGCACTGTGCCAAATGTTGGGTATTCAATGGAGAACAAGACCTGCTCCTCGGTCTCATAGAAGGTTGAGGGGATTATAGGGGATTAGGACAAGAGAAAGGAGATCTCAGGACAGTGCAATGGGGGAAAGTATAGGGTGCTATTGGACACAAAGGGGAGGCACCTGATTCAGTCTTGGAGGCTCGAGAAAGTGCTAGCTAAGCTGATTCCTGAAGAATGAGTAGGGATAGTCAGGTAAAGAGGTGAGAGAGGGGTGGAGAGTGTTCTAGGCAGAGAAAAGAGCATGTATCAAGTAAAGAAAAAGTCTGTTCAGGCAGAGGACAAAAGTTCTGTGTGGCATGTTTGGAGTGCAGAGTGAAGGGGGCAGAAGCAGAGAGGCAGGTAGTGGCTGGAGAATTAATTAGAAGCCATACCATGAAGGATCCGAATGAGCATTGCTGGGACTTTATTATAAAAGCTATGGGAAGCCTTTGAAACGTTTCAAGCAGAGGAAAGAGGCCATAGTAAAGAATGAATGGGGGTGGGGGGTGGGAGGTGGGGGTTGGCGAGGCTGGAAGCAGTTACATCAGGGGATTGGGGATAGTGGCAATCTCAGACTCATACTGCCCTAAAAATCACTTATAAATGTGTCCATATAATGAGAGGCAGAGCCGGGGTCTGCTTTGCTTAACCTCAGCTCATGGGAGATGCTCTCCAAGAAGCTAATGACTTTGATGGGAAAGAGGTCCAAGATGCCTGCATTGTAATAGGGGGCTAGGGTATGGGAGGAAGCAAGGTGAAGGGCAGTTCTAGGACGGGACAGTCTCCAGGAAGGGTAAGCTCTAGTCATAGGGGAGTCAAGATGGCAAACCAACAAGGTAGTCTTTCTACAATTTGCTTTGTGTAATGTGTATGCTATTCAGTGTGTCTTTAGGACAGGGCCTGGATTCTTTGTGAGGGTGCTAAGTGCTGGGTATGTGTTTGGTAATGGCTGTTTGTGATGGGAAGTTCTCTCCGAGTCTGTGTTAACGTGCAAAACTCTGGAATGCATACTGTGCAAGTATGTACCTGCCGAGGAAAGGGGTATGCGTGCGGCACGCACATTGGGAGAGGGCACATGCCTTTTGCTGGCCTGGGTTCACAAGACTGTCTCAAACAGCATAAGCAGCGGGTTCTGTTCAAACTTAAGAGATTCTTTTGGTTCACTTTGCACACAGCAGGAACTCACATATTTGTCAAATGAATGATTGTTTCCATTTTATTAAAGTTCAATCATTTGGGGAAATATAGAGGTTTAGTTACAAGTTTGAACTAGATGTTTTAAGAAAAATAAACTCAGCCCAGCACCAACATCCCTTTACAAAATCTAGCAGTTGACGCACTGTAATGGAGTTTATATGCTAGTTGGAGTCCTACCTCGTGTAAAAAGCTTTCACTATTTCATATTATTCAATGAACATTTACCGAACACCTCTGCCAAATAGGCAGTGCTGGGCTGTAGCGGCCGAACTCACCTCCCTTTCCTCTGAGCCACCTTAGTCTGGGTGCAGCAATTAAAGCTTAATTATATGCTATCTTGTATTGTTCCTTAATTGTTGCATATGCAAGAATCCACTTTCAACTGGGCTGTATGTTGCTTGCGGGCAGGGACTATATTACAAACGTCAGGATAAGTGAGGAACTTAGCAGAGAGGTTGAGTATACATTGTTTGAGGCATAAGGGAAAAAAGAACGTTAATCTATTTATAAACCGTAGTAATACATAATATATAAAATACCTTAAGAACAAGGGAGCATACGTTATTGTTAATTTACTAAAATACTCTTTTAATAAAATGTAAAATTCGAATCTGCATTTTCATGTTAAGGAAAGGTTTTTGTGCATTAATAGAATTGCTGTGATCCCTACCGTGGCTTCATTCTTGTTCTTTTAAATTCAAAACAAGAATGTTTCCTTGAGGATGAGAGTTGAAAGGTAGAATCAGTCTTTGGTGAACTATTTGAGAGCAGAATTATCCTAGAGCAGGATTTCTCAACAGTGGTACTCCTGACATTTTAGACCAGGTAATTCTTAGTTGTGTGGGGCTGTCTTGTGCATTGCAGGGTGTTTTTAGCAGCATAGTTAGATGCGAGCAGCACTTCTCCCCTCCTCTGTAAACCACCGCCCCCCCTTGTGTCCAGACGTTGCTAATGTCTCCTGGGGGCAAAATCGCCCCCAGTTGAAAACGTATGTCCTGTAAGAATTTGGTTCTACTTTGATATTTTTCTTATGTAACTAATGGTGGGAGAAGAGGGAAAGGAAACAATATTGCTTATTTGGTATGAGCTAGGCACTATACCTATGTTTTCTATTTCAGCTTACAGATAAAGCAGCTGAGGTTCAGAGAGATAAAAATCTGCTATCACAAAGATAAGGCAGTAAAATCAGGATTGCAAACCAGGCTTGTCTGACTGCAAAGTTTAGTCCTTTCCAGAACACACCCCACTGCCTCCCTGCAAGAAAAACAGCATACCTCAAGTTGAAGAAGTGCAACAAGTATGTCCAAAACTATTTAAAACTTTTGGAGGGAGGGGAATTATTTCTTCTATTCCTTACATTTACTTGAATATAAATGTATATTACCCATACCTATAGACACTGGGGCCCCTCAATACCGTTGTAACTCTGTGGTCTTATCTCTGAAAAACATAGAGCAACACAATGGAACAGCTTCAATTCTCCTTGTTACAAATTATACAAAAGCCAGAGCCTAACGGTGCCAAAAGCAACTGGTATCGTTTACATAAGGGCTGAAAGCTAATAGTTAACTTTCTTTCATTTAATTCCAGAAAGAGTAAATAACACCTCACTTTACAACTACGAACGGGTAAAAATCGAGTAAAATGTCATAAAATGGAGAAGAAACCATTAACCCAAAAAGGAGATGGAAAGGTTGGTTCCAACGCTCCCTCCCTCTCGCGCTTTCGCTTGCGCTCGGAGCGGGTACCGGCTGCGCGGCCTGGGTCTCTATCGCCCCCGCCAAACTCCCGTCCTTGGCGCCCAGAGCTCTCTGGCTTCCTTTCCCGCCCTGGGGCGAGCTCGGCCTCACGGAGAAGCCCATCCCGGAGCCAGGCCTGGAAAAACAACAGCAAGAAACTTTGGCTCGGTTTGCGGGTCAGTGAAAAAAGGCAAACACTCAAGTTTGGTTTGGGGCTGCAGCCGCCGGTTCCGATTTTGGGGTGGGGGTGGCGGGGTGTCACAACTCGGTCAGGTTCAAGTGCGCATGTGCGTGAGGAGTCGCTCGGGCACTTATTGAGCGCCCACTGTCTACGAGCGGCCGGGGGTGTGTATCCCCGGCGCGCGGTGGGTGTGTGAGGAGGCCGCGGGGGCGCGAGGCGGGCGGGGGCGCGCAGGCCGCGTGCGCGCGCGGCGCCTGTGGCTGGGGAGGGGGCCGGGCGGGCGGGGGTGTGTCCCCGAGGCTCGCTCGTTCGCTCGCTGGCTGGCGCGCTCCTCCGCTCCCTTCCCGGGCGGGGAATCCGGGCCGGGTTGTGGCCGCGGCCGCGTACGTGAGCGCAGTGTCCCGGAGAGGGAGGGCAGGCCGGCCAGGTGGGCGCGAACGGAGCCTCGGCGGGCGGGCGGCCGGAGCGGAGCGGGGCGGTGGGCCGCGCCGGGTGGGCGGGCAGGGGCCGCGGCAGCTGCAGCCCCGAGCCAAGCCGAGCTGTCCGAGCGGGAGCTGCCCGGCCCGCGCTGCTGCTCGTGGCGGGGCGAGGTGAGCTGCGCGGGGACCTCGCGGCGCTGCAGCCCGGGGACGGGGGCGGCCCGGGAACTTCCCACGCTCCGCACGCCCGCGGGGGCCGGGCCGGCGGCCTGAGGGCCCGGGAGGCGGGCGCCGCCGGGTTAGCGGCCGGTCGGGGCGCGGGGGCGCTGCGGCAGTGCCAGTGCCCGCGCTGGCTGGGTGGGGGGTGGCCGCCCGCTCTCCCGTGCGCCGCCTTGTTTATCTTGCCCGCCGCGGGCGCTCGCAGAGGCACCCCCTCCCCAACTTGGAGCGCTTGTCCGGAGTCGCCTCTCCGACGGAGACTGACCTGCCCCCTCCCTGACCCTTTCCGGCTGGGCCGGCAGCCCAGCCCTCCCGGCGCCCCGCGCGTTCCTGCCCACTCCACCGAGCGAGCGAGCGAGCGAGCGGGCGAGTGCCGGGCTCCCGGACGCGCGGGGCGACACACCCTCCACCTCGGGGGGCTGCCCCCCACCCTTTCTGTTCCCTTTTGTCTACCCCCACTTCCTTCCAGGCGGTTTAATCCTGCCTCTCCTCACCGGAGGCCCCTGGCCCTGCTTGGAAGCGGCACTGTGGGCATGTGGGGTGCTCGGGTGGGGGGCCTGGACTGGGAGTTGGTCATGTGCAAACAATTTCAAAGGCAGAATTTTCTTCCCTGTCTTGGAGTTAAGGGCTCCGCGCCTTCACTTTAGGATTGACTCCGAAAGCTAAAGAAGCCCACCTGCCAGACGGTGGGGGTGCCCCTGCCTCCTTGATTTCAGGCGGTCCTGGGCAGTTCTCGGTGGCTTTGGAACATTTCCACCAGGCAGGCGTTTTCGTGATGTCAGGCCTCCAGGCGCAGGGTTACCTACAGGCCACCACTCTCTTCTTTACACTCCTCTTTCTAGAAAAGTGTCTCTGGTGCAGTTTGCCTGAAAGTGAGTGATCAACAGGTATTGAAGGCTTTTTTGACACCCTCCTGAGGTGTTGTGTAAACAGAGGTTCCGGGTCTCAAGGAACTTGAAACACAGGGAACCAGCAATTAAGTTCAACTCCACAGGTACTTTTGAGGGGCTGCTGCGTTCTCAGCACCGTGCCAGGCTCTCAGGGAGAGATGATAAGAGGCAGACAAGAAATCTAAGGCCTCAGAAATCCTACTGACCGGGTGGAAGTGATTTGAGAGCTCAAGTTCAAATTAATGTGCTATGGCTGCCTAAATTACTGTAAATGCTGGAGGGGGGGGGAGGAGGAATATCAAAGGAAGGGTTAGAGTTGGGGAATGGATTGAGGGTACTAAGTTACGAAATAAGTTAGGCACTTTGAGAATAACTCACTGGCCAAGGCCCAAAGGCAAGAGAGGGAGAAGTGACAGGTGCCAGAGGAGACTGGGTTCCAACAGTTTATCTCGGTGAGGGAGGATGCAAAAGATACCTGAAATGATTCCTTTCAGGGTTTATAATCTCATGGAGGAGACAGAAAGCCTTGAGCATGTGAAATAAGACCTCAAGATAAGGCACAATTAACTGTCAAAATTCGGGGTGTAGCAGAGATGCTGTTGAAACTCAGAGAAGAGGTCTATGGGCAGGAATCACCAGCACTGTATTCCTGGAGCATGAGACCCTTGAGATGGGTCTTGAGGTGCGATTGAACATGGCTTTCCTGAGAGACAGGAGATGGGCTTGGCCAGATGAGGGAACGTTTCCTGAGCAGGAGATAAAGATGGAGAGGAACAATGGCTAAGATTGTGAAAGTCCTAGAAAGCCAGACTGGGGAATTGCACTTTACCCTGTGTGTACTGGGGAGACATGAAAGGTTTTTGAGCCAGAGAGTGACGTAATGAAAGGGTGTTTGGAAAGGTTTGTAAAAGTAATGTTCGGAGACAGATCAGTCAACTGTTATAGTTGCGGAGTGCTCAGAGCTTGGACTGGGATAACTGGAAATGGAAAAGGGGGTGGATTTTAGAAGCATTACTGTTGAAATAATCTGTTGACAGGGGCAGGGTGAAGGAAGGAGATGAATGGAAATTAATTCTTTGTGGAAATTGATTACACGCCAGGGCCTTGGAACTGCTGTAGTTGGTAACTCGAGAAATCGGAAATGTGTGTTTTGGAGAGAAGCAATTGACAGGCTGCAGAGGTTCGTATTTGCCAAGACGTCCAAACATAGGTGTCTTGCAAGCAGCTGAAGCTCTGAAATTGGTGGGAAACCGGGCTGCCAAAGCTGGGAGAGGGAAGGCACTCTGCATGGGGTGTTTTCTTGGTCATAGGTCCTAGCAGTAGAGGACGCTAGTGAGTGGCAGCGAGGGTCTGAATTGGAAGACTCTGTTCTGTATTGCCATTCAGATGACATTGCCAGGTCCTGAACCTGAAGTTGGCAAAGCAACTTGGGATTTGGAGATGGGAGGGAAGAATGGAGTTTGCTAAGTGCAGAAATTGTTGGGCTTTGAAACAAATTGAATAATGCTCTCCACTGAGACCTGCAACCTAGTCCTCGTGTCCCTTCGTAGGTGTGTGCGGGGGGGGGGGGGGGGAAGCCACAAGATGCAGGAGCAGCAAGGTGACCAGCAAGGAGGGAATTTGGGGCCTAGCGAGACTGCCTGTCCCAGGGCCAGGTCTGTCCTAACCTGTGCCATTGCCGGTTCCCAGGAACCAAGCGACCTGCAAGTGGGGAGCTGGCGCAGGTTTTTTCCTGAGCTCTGAATTCCGCTTTCTTGTCGCAAGGGTGACTTAGGGTGATTTGCTGAGCAAATTCCCCAAGCCTCAACTTGCAACATCTGAGGGCTGGTGAATTTGGAGGATGATTGCAAAAAGTTGCAGAATGGAGTGGAGAATGTACTTACAGTTCCTGAGCCTCCTTGTTTCTCTGAGGTGCTGGATCAGTGAACTAGGGGAAGCTGCTTTGCATGGGCAGAGGCGTCCATCAGATATTTTTCCTTTATAGGGAATATATGACTGTCAAAAAAAATTCATGGAGCAGTGGTTGAACTAATTTACTCTTTAAGAAGTAGTGTTTGTTTTTTGTTTTTTGGGTTTTTTTTTGGCACTGTTTTTGTCTGTGACCTACATTAAGAAATGAAATTTACATCATGACCTAGGTACATTAAATCATGTATATAAAAATGTAATTTAAGGGCGCCTGGGTGGCTCAGTTGGTTAAGCGACTGCCTTCGGCTCAGGTCATGATCCTGGAGTCCCGGGATCGAGTCCCACATCAGGCTCCCATGCTCTCTGTCTCTCATTCTCTCTCTCGCAAATAAATAAAATCTTAAAAAAAAAAAACTAATTTAAATTCCTGAAGTATTCCTTTCTTTTGCTTGGTGCAATCTCCTTTGATTCTTTATTTTCCATTTAAAAATGCTTACTGTCTCCTGCTAAGTTGACTTAACCACTCTGTCATGGATGTAACCCACAGTTTGGAAAACACAGTTATAGAGAGTTTTCACATCTAGTAAGTGTTTATTAAGCTGCTTGTGTGCAGGGCTCCCCTTACCAGTGCTGTAAATGGAAGGAAGCATAAGGCAGAGATTGAACATTTACAGGCTAGTTGGAGAGAGAAGGTATACCTATGATTAAGGAACAAGGCAAGATGATTAAATGCCAAAGTGAAAAATAAGTCCCTGTAGGGTTCATAGGAGGGGGCAAGCAGCTTGTGCTGGAGTGGCTTGGGAACACTTTTGGGGATAGGGAAGGAAGTCTGGGATGAACTCGGGGTGTCGCATGGTGCCGCACAGGTCGGGGGGTATGTAACATGGACAGAGGCTTGGAGTTAGGATGTGCACAGTGTGTGTAAGAGTGAATAAAAGAGGGTTCTTATTAGAGAGGGGGGAGAAGCTGGTCTAGAAAGGTGGGTTAGGATCAAAGTGTAGGGGTTGTAAACCAGTGACCCAAAGAATGTGTTCTGCCTACAGAAATGTTACAATTTGGAGTATACAAGGGTTTTAAAGAATTGGGAACAATTCAGAAAACCTCTGGACTGGGGACTCTCTTAAAAGAATCAGATCAGGCAGTGAATAGTGGCGGCCCCCTGTGGACAGCAGACAGGCCTTGTGGTCCCCAGTTATCGTAGTCCCGGCACCCCCTCTGCATGAGTACAGTCTCTTTACATTCCCTGTTTAGTCTGCAGGCCTTTGGGTTTGTGACCTGATCTTTCAAGAGACTTAAATGCCAACCTAGGGAATTTGGGATGGCTGTCCTGGCTCTGGGTGGCTGGGAGTGTGACATGATGGAATCTGAGATATTTGTGTGCAAGTGATTTGTTTTAGGCAAGTCAGCGGCACTTTCTGAGTTGCTGCTGGCTAGGACTTTGAAATATTTTTTCTGATGATTGGAATGGTACTAACTAGAGAGGGCTTTTGGGCTCAATTCTGTATTGTGAGGCCAATTTCTAGTGACCCCAAGATCTCTCAAGCGCTTCCGTTTTCTGCTTCTGGCTGGCATGGGTAGATGGTGGCTCCTGGCACGGATCTTCTGAGAATGATGTTGGGGTAATAATTTGGTAAGATGTGCGTCACTACTGTCAAATGCCATATGACATTAGAGTCTCAGGATCTTTGGTTATATGAGTCAGTAATAAAGGAACAGCAAAGAGAGGGACTGTGTCATTTCTTACTTCCCTAATCCTAGGATACCCCCAAGGGGTAGACCTCTAGGGTCCAGAGATTCATAACCCAGGATTCAAAATGACCACAGAATTATTGGTTCAAACCCAGGTGTTAGTGCAAATGACCCCTGGAAAACTAGGCTTATTTGGGGACCAGCTGAAATGAGTAAATTCAGGTCTGTGTGGTCTAGGGACAGTTTGGTTTACCCCCCAAGACCATAACCACCAGTGATTCCGAGCATTTCCCCAGGTGAGCTACAGGTGAGCGGGACCAAATAGTCGTCGCCCTGCTTTATGCAGCTTGCACAGTCTGATTACTTAAAACGTTGCTGTTACGACATTAACAGAAGTCAAAGGTGAAGGGCTCTTTGCTTAAAAATGTGTGGCTGTAGGATGTCAGGATAACCAGAAGTCAGCGTAATGGTATCAAATTGAACTCATTTCCTGTTTTATAGGGTGCTTCATTACTAGAACAGAGAAATGAGGGAATTGTGGCTTTAGTAAAGTATTTAACAGTTTCTTAAGATATGATGGTCCATATTAAATAAGCAGTGGAATGTGGGCTGGATGGTGTTATTAATTTGACAGTCATATGCAAAAACTGTTAATTAGTGGCACTGAGTCAGCCTGGAAGGGGGTCTGAAGAGGAGTGTCACAGGGTTCTATTCTTGGCCTTGAGCTGTTCAGCCTTTTTTCCAGTGTTGTGGATGGCGGCACAGAAGGTGTGTTTGTCAGCTTCGTTGATGGCACAGAGGTGGGATGGATTGCTTATTTAGTAGCTAGATCAAGGTTCACAGTCATCCAGAATGAAGGCCCAAATTAAAAAAGAAATTCAGTAAGGGATAAATATAAAGTCTGATTTAGTTTTTAAAATTTGAATTGTTCATACGTTCTGGTAAGTTAATTCCACTTCTGGAAGTACAACGAAGACCAGATCCAAGATGTAGATGATGTTTATGCACAGAGACTATTCGAAGTTTTTTCTTTTTTTTTTTTTTGAACTCTAGTGAAAAATTAGAAACAGCCTAAATATCCAGTGGTGTGACTGGACTGGAAGTAATCTCTAAGTGATTCTGATGGATAGGTCTTTATAATACAGTACGATGAAGCCATTAAAAATAATGTTTAGGGGGCACCTGGGTGGTGGGTGGCTCAATCGGTTAAGCGACTGATTCTTGCTTTTGGCTTCAGGTCGGGATCTCAGGGTCGTGAGATGGAGCCCAACATTGGGCTCAGCGCTCAGTGCAGTCTTGAGATTCTCTCTCCCTCTCCTTCTGCCCCTCCCATTCACATGCTCTCTCGGTCTCTGCTTAAAACAAATAAATCTTAAAAAAAATAATGTTTAGGAATAGCTTTAAAATAACATGGACAAATGTTTCTGCTAAAAGTTAAGGTGCCTCTACAGTATGATTTCAAATCTTAAAGAAACAAAGTGCATAGAAAATGGCTGAAAGTAAATATACTAATAATTCTGATACAAAATTACTAATACTGGAAGGGTGGATGGAGTTGAGTGACTTTTTTTACATTTTAAATTTATTATTTGTATTTTCTATAATGTGTATTTATAGCACAGTGGGGGAAAACACTGCTATATATTTTTTAATGTATTTTTTTAGAGCAGTTCTGGGTTTACAGCAAAATTGAGAAGGTATAGAGATTTCCCATTTACCCCCTGGCCCCCTCCCCCAATGCATAACTTCCCCACCAGAGTGGTACATTTGTTGGAATTGATGAACCCATATTGACATGTCTAATCACCCAAAGACCATAGTTTACATTAGGATTTACTATTGGTGTTGTACATTCTATGAGTTTGGACAAATGTGTAATGACATGTATCCACCATTAAGTATCATACAGAGTACTTTTATACCCTAAAATCCTCTGTGCTTTGCCTGTTTATCTCTCCCTCCCCCCAACCCTCAGCAACCATGTTTACTTCTTACTATGGTGACAGTTTCGCTTTTTCCAGGATGTCATATAATTGGAATCGTACAGCATATAGTCTTTTCAGATTGGCTACTTTTGCTTAGTAATATGCAATTAAACTTTTCTCCTGTCTTTTAGTGGTCTGATAGCTCATTTCTTTTTTTTTTTAAGATTTTATTTATTTATTTGAGAGAGAGAGAATGAGAGACAGAGAGCATGAGAGGGAGGAGGGTCAGAGGGAGAAGCAGACTCCCTGCCGAGCAGGGAGCCCGATGCGGGACTCGATCCTGGGACTCCAGGATCATGACCTGAGCCGAAGGCAGTTGCTTAACCAACTGAGCCACCCAGGCACCCGATAGCTCATTTCTTTATAGCAGTGAAGAATACTCCATTGGATGTGCCACAGTTTATGTATCCATTCACCTCCTGAAGGGCATCTTGGTTGCTTCCAAGTTTCAGCACTTTTTATGACTAAAACTGCTGTAGACATCTGCAGCTGCTGTAGGTTTTCATGTGGACATACGTTTTGAACTCCTTTGGATAAATACCAAGGAGTGTGATTGCCAGATCATATGATAAGGGTATGTTTAGCTTTGTAGGGAACTTCCAGACTGTCTTCCAAAGTGGCTGTATCATTTTGCATTCCCACCAGCAATGAATGAGAGTTCCTATTGCTCCACATCCTCGCCAGCATTTGGTGTTGTCATGGCTCTGGATTTTGGCCATTCTCATAGGTGTGTAGTGGTATCTTGTTTTAATTTGCACTTACCTAGTGACATGTGATGACATCTTTTCATGTGCTTTTTTGCCATCTGTGTATCTTCTTTGGTGAGGTGTCTGTTAAGATCTTTGACCCATTTGTTAATCGAATTGTGGGTTTTCTTATTGTTGAGTTCTTTTTTCTTTTTAAAGATTTTATTTATTTATTTGACAGAGAGAGACACAGTGAGAGACGGAACACAAGCAGGGGGAGTGGGAGAGGGAGAAGCAGGCTTCCCGCCGAGCAGGGAGCCCGATGCGGGGCTCGATCCCAGGAGCCTGGGATCGTGACCTGAGCTGAAGGCAGACGCGTAACGACTGAGCCACCCAGGCGCCCCTGTTGTTGAGTTTTAAGAGTTCTTTGTATATTATGGATAACAGTCCTTTATCAGATGTGTCTTTTGCAACTGTTTTTTCCCCCAGTCTGTGGTTTGTCTTTTCATTCTCTTGATCACTGCTATTAAAAAAAAACAAAACAAAACATTTTGTTGTTCAAGGACAGGATAGGGTAAAAGTAGATGGTTTATTCCGTGACTGATCTTGAGTACCTCTCTACTGTGTGTCAAGCACTGGTTTAGTCCCTGGAGTCACAAAATAAGACTCAGCCCCTGACCTGAAGTTGATGATCTAATTGAAAGAGGGAGATCAACAGATGAATAGACAAGCACACTGTAGCCCTCTTGGTACTCCACACATACGGAGGGGGAGCAAATCACGTAGGAAAAAGTTTTGAGATTGTTATATTGTTCATGGCTTAACGTGAGCCCTGAGTGGGGTGAGGCTTTTAGAAAATTGAATCTAGTTCATAACTGGATTGGAAATTCATCAATCCAATCACAGGATCTATTTTTAATGACTTCTGGTCATTTGACCTTTGGGCCATGAGGGGGTTGGGGAGGCATGATTTAAGGGAAACACAAGCAAGCAAGACTATCCTCGGGAGGGACGCTAGGATGATGTAGGATCAGGAATGACTGGAGTGCGTACACTCATGCGGTGGGTACATAATAGTGCTTTCATGTACTTTCATGGTTATCAGGTATAGGAAAGAGTAGATTTACTCATTTTTGCTCCCGGTGTTGGAATATGACCAGTGGATAGAACAATTGCTTTATCCTCTCTAGTTTCCAATCTCTCATCTGTAGAATGATTATACATTACAGGATTCCTTATCTGTACAATGATTACACCGAACTGGATGAGCTTTAAGTTTCCTTTTAACCCTAAATACGGGGAGAACAGACTTCAGTTCACTATGAAAATGGGTTTTGTAGCTGGCAGAGCTGTCCAGCAACGGAAATGTCTGCCCATGGAGTAGTGAGCTTCCCATTGTTGGAGGTATTCAGTTTGGGCTGAATGCTGTTGATTAGGGATGCTGTAGGAGAGAAGGACAGGAATTAGGCTGACCTACAAAGTCCTTTCCAGTTCTTAGGGTTATTATGTGATTTGTAAATGCTGAAAGGTAATGTGGAATAGGGGATATATACCTCTAGTTGCATAGTATTTGGGTCAACGTCATCATGTAAGCTCTTTTAAAAATGTTTATAAATGAGGGACGCCTGGGTGGCTCAGTCGATTAAGCACCTGCCTTCGGCTCAGGTCATGATCCCAGCGTCCTGGAATCGAGTCCCACATTGGGCTCCCTGCTCGGCGGGGAGCCTGCTTCTCCCTCTCCCCCTGCTTGTGCTCTCTCTCTCTCTGACAAATAAATAAAATCTTTAAAAAAAATGTTTATAAATGAGTCCCCACACTTTTGAGAGACCCTTCTGGGGTCATTTTTAGAAAGGATGAGGAGAACTATTTCATGGTTGGTCAGGGTTGTGGCCCCAGGGCTGCTGAGAACTGAATTTGGTCTTTCGGAAAAGCAAGAAAGTGGGAGGGGGGTGGAAGTGGCAAATAATAAAATAGATGAACATGTCGAAGACCAATGTGTTTATCGGCCAGTTTTATTCAGTGTAACGAATGAATGAAGATGGGGCCCTTTAATTGAATGATGGATCCTCCGCTTGGCTGTGGAGGACCTGGGAATGCCCTTGATCACATCATCTCCTTCTGTTTCATCTCCCATATCACCAGCTAGAGCACATTAAAAACTATCCTGACACCAGGGATAAGACTGAGCCTTGTGATGGCTCTCTAGGTTTAGGGACAAAGAACAAAGGACAAATTTAAAGAAACTTTGGAGTGGGGTTTTCCAGGAATGCACATACTTGGTTTATATCAAACCATAAGTTTGTGGTTTGAGTTAAAATGTTTACTTTTTCAATTTATTAATAGCTTACACATAGAAAATAAAATTTCTATTTCTATAAAATTTGATTTAGTTTACTTTTGCCTAAATTTTACTTGCCTATTTAGAATCTACTGTGATTATTTAAAATTTTTAGATTTTCTTCCTGGTATTTTTGGATTACTTTTTGTTGGCCAGGGGGCAGGGGGTGTGGTGGGCAGTGCTAGGGCTAAATCCCATAGCACAATTTCTTAGCTCTGCAGAGAGAATGGAGGCTTATCTTTGGAGAATGTCACAAGATGATTTCTGTGTCCCCGTGATCCAGCCTCACATTTTGGCACTTGAAAAATCAGTATTTGGCAAGAAAGTGCTCTCTTTACGTGGAGTAAAGCAATTTGGGGGTACAGGAAGTAGGGAACGACAGCTTTAGATGTATGTAAAAATACAGGCAGAACTTAGTTATTTAGAACTATAGTTGGAAATGTTTGGGCCCTTAATGATGAAGAAGGGCCCGGGTCTCCTTTATCTCAGTATTGTTTGGGCCTCATAGAGTATGGCCCATCAGCTGGGTTTGTTGAATTGGTCTGTACTGGTTCCTTGGGCCACTTACCGGAGGTATGGGAAACACTTAGACTGTCGTACGCTTTTTTTTTTTTTTTTTTAAGCAAAGTATGATAAGAAATAACCGTTCACAGCCTTTTTTGTCCTTTGAGTATTGGGAAGCCATAAAACTCTTTTAGTAAAAACAACCACTTTCAGTGGCTGTTTTTTTCAGTGCTGGCGGAATGAAAAACTCCCTCTCCTCTTTCTATTTTTCTTCTGCTGGAAATGAATTGCTCTTGGTGTGCCGTTCTTAAATTCATGTGTCCTCTATCCATTTTAATCTTGTTATCTATTTTTATGGTGACTGTCGCCATGGTACTCGAGCTCTTTACATAGCACAACAGAGATTTCAGATGTCTGATAGGACAGCTCAAAGTTCTGCTGCAGCCAGCAGAGAAACAGTGTTTGAATCCCTTTTTTTTTTTTAATTGAGGTATCATTTGCATACAGTGGAATGCTTAGATCTTAAGTAAAGCTTAAGATCTTTAATCAGTTTTGACACAGAACATTTCTATCACCCCAGACATGTTCCTTGTGACCATTTCCAGTTTATCCCCTCCCCCCCACCAGAAGTACTACAACTCTGATTTCTATTACCCCAGGTTCGTTTTGCCTCCTAGGTTCTTAATATTAAAATGTTGTGTTTCTGAGTAGGGCTTTGAAGAGGCGGAAGAGTGTGTGTTTAAAAATCAGTATTCTATATGGTTAGGTGGCCTTGGTAAGTAAATAATTTTTGGTGCTTGTCTGCTCTTGCGGACAGATTTTTCCTTCTCATTAGTCCATGGGATCCAGATTAATGTTAGGAATTCTGATACGAAGAGTCTGAAGCACAGACAACTAGGCCTAGGGTGGGATACATGTAGTTGGGTAAAGGCTGCCCCTCTTGGCAGGTGTGTGTGAGCTGGCTGGATTGGAGAGCTAGAACGCTCGAGGAGAAGAACTGCAGTTGCTCCTAGCACATCCCGTTGGATTTCCCAGAAAGCCCCCTGACATACTTTCTCTTCCTGCCTCTTCCTTGAACTAGCATATAAACTTAATGACCCACAGAGCTACAGTGTTGGGCTTGTTATATTGTAACACGATCTGTGTTGCAAAGCCCACTCTCTGCACTGCTGAGCTCTCAGCCTCCTGGAAAGCATGTGTCAGATTCAGCTAGAAATTGCCCCCAACACGTTATTGAAACATTGAACGGGGTCTGTTCCTTCTGTCCTTCCTAAAAAACTTAAAACAGTTAAATGAAATTTTCATTACCAAAGTAGTGCATGAATACATTCTCTGTAGGAAAAAAAAAAAATCCAAACGCAAACTTTCCAGAGGAAACAAAATCTTCTTTGACAACCACTCCTAATCCCAGTCCTCCAGAGGTTAACTTCTGTTAGGAGTTTGTTGGTATTCAAATGCTTTACATACTTGTGTTTATACCTATAGAACTTAGAACAGGTTCAGTGCATTGTGCTTCGTACTGTGCTATTGCTACCCTGGCCCCCACAACGGGACATCTTGGTGATCGCTTCCTGTCTGTACATCTGGGACTTCTTGATTCTAACTCCTGCATGGCCTTCCTGAGAACTTTCCCCTGATTGATGGGCATTTAAGTTATTTCCAAATCCTCTACTGTTACAAAAGCTGTTCCAGTAAACTTGGCTGCACATGCTTCTTTGCAGTGCGCGTGAGCATTTCCGTAGGGTAGATACTGAGCAGAAGCAATGGCTGGGTAATAGGGTGGTCCGATTTGAAATCTTCAGGAAGATGCATTACGAGGTCAGTTCTGTCAGTTCCTAGCTTAGACCTAACGTAGGCCAGGGCACACTTGAAGGGTGTTCAGACATGAAGCAGTTGTTCCCTCCCTCCCTCCCTCCCTCCCTCGCCCCTTCTCTCCTTCTCATTGACACACAATGTTTTATTAGTTTCAGGTATACAACATAGTGATTCAGCAACTCTATAAAGTGTAGCTGCCGTCTGTCACCATACAATGCCATTACAGTACCATCGACTATATTCCCTTTGCCGTATCTTTCATCTCCATGACTTCTTTGTTCCCTAGCTGGAAGCCTGTATCTCTCACTCCCCTTCAGTCATTGTGCCTGTCCCCCTGCCCCTGTCCCCTCTGGCAAGCAGTTATTTTGTTTTTATGAGTCTGATTCTACTTTTTGTTTATTTGCTTTGTTTCTTAGATTCCACGGAGGAATCGTATGGTATTTGTCTCATATAGCATAATACCCTCTAGGTCTGTCCATGTTGTCACAAATGGCAAGATCTCATATATATATATATTTTAATGGCTGAGTAATATTCCATTGTATATGTACCCTGCATCATCTTTATCCATCTGTGGACACTTGGGTTGCTTCTGTATGTTGACTACTATAAATAATGCTGCAGTGAATATAGGGGTGCATATATCTTTTCAAATTAGTGTTTTCACTTTCTTTGGGTAAATACCCAGTAGTGGAATCAGATGGTATTTCTATTTTTAATTTTTTTTTTAAAGATTTTATTTATTTATTTGACAGAGAGAGATATAGCGAGAGCAGGAACACAAGCAGGGGGAGTGGAAGAGGGAGAAGCAGGCTTCCTGCTGAGCAGGGAGCCCGATGTGGGACTCGATCCCAGGACCCTGGGATCATGACCTGAGCCGAAGGCAGACGCTTAACGACTAAGCCACCCAGGCGCCCTCTATTTTTAATTTTTTTGAGGAACATCCATACTGTTTTCACAGTGGCTGCACCAGTTTGCCTTCCTACCCACAGTGCGTGAGAGTTCCCTTTTCTCCACATCCTTGCCAACACTTGTGATTTCTTATTTTAAATTTTTGAAATTTTTAAAATTCTTTTTGATTTTAGCCATTCTGACAGATGCGAGGTGATAGCTCATCGTGGTTTTGATTTGCATTTCCCTGATAATTAGTGATACTGAGCATCTTTTTGTGTGTCTGTTGGTCAGCTGTATGTCTTCTTGGGGAAATGTCTATTCAGTTTCTCTGCCCAATTTTAATCAGATTATTTATTTTGGGGGTGTTGAGTTATATAAATTCTTCATATATTTTGGATACTAACCCCTAATTGGCTATGTCATTGGCAAATATTTTCTCCCATTCAGTAGAGTTGCCTTTCTATTTTGTCGATGGTTTCCTTCATTGTGCAAAAACATTTATTTTGGTGTAGTCCCAATAGTTTATTTTTGCTTTTGTTTCCCTTGCCACAGGAGACAAATCTAGAAAAATGTTGCTAAGGCCAATGTCAAAGAAATTACTGCCCATGTTCTCTTCTAGGATTTTTATGGCTTCAGGTCTCACATTTAGGTCTTTAATGCTTTTTGAGTTTCTTTTTGTGTTTGGTGTAAGCAAGTGGTCATTCTTTTACATGTAGCTGTCCCTTCTTCCCAGCACCATTTATTGAAGAGATGGTCCCTTTTCCCTATTTTGTATTCTTACCTTCGTTGTCATAGATTAATTGACCGTATAAACGGGTTTATTTCTGGATTCTCTTCTGTTCTATTGATCTATGTGTCTGTTTTTGTGTCAGTACCATACTGTTTTGTCTATTGCAGCTTTGTAATCTGGGATTATGATACGTCCAATTTTGTTCTTTCTCAAGACTGCTTTGGTGTTCACGGCCTTTTATGGTTCCATACAAATTTTAGTATTGTTTGTTTTAAGTCTGTGAAAAATGCTGTTGGTATTTTGATAGGGTTTGCATCAGATCTGCAGATTGCTTTGGGCAGTATGGGCATTTTAACAATATTAATTCTTCCAATCCATGAGCATGGAATATCTTTCCATTTGTTTGTGTCATCCTCAATTTCTTTCATTGATGTTTTATAGTTTTCAGTGTACAGGTCTTTCACATCCTTGGTTAAGTTTATACCTTGGTATTTTACTCTTTTTGGTATGGCTATAAATGGAATTGTTTTCTTAATTTTTCTCTCTGCTACTTCATTATTGGTGTGTAGAAATACACCTGATTTCTGGGTATTAATTTTGTATTCTGTAACTATACTGGATCCATTTATAACTTCTAATAGTTTTTTGATGAAGTCTTAAGGGTTTTCTGTGTATAGTATTATGTCATCTGCAAATAGTGACAGTTTAACCTCTTCCTTACCAATATGGGTGCTTTTTCCCCCTCTCATGTCTGATTGCTCTGGCTTGGATGAAGCAATTGTTTTCTAAGACTAGGGCAGGGTTTAGGTTGTGCTAGGTGTGTGCCCCCCCATAAGTCAGGGCTGATTGGCTGCAACGGTTGGTATTGGGAAGAGCCCCTCTGAGCCCCATCATTCATTCCGTCTGGTCTCCCCAAGGACTTTGGTCTGCATGTTGGTGGTGGTTGTGTGGAGAAGAATCACAGGATAGATGAGTAGCACATTGAGGACTCTGGATGGCAAATTCTAAATCCAGTTCATTTCCAAACTGGAGACCTTCGGTGCATCTGTAATTCTTCTCTGTGACATCTTTAGAATTCCAAGTGTGGCTTAAATGCTCAAGCCAAGGGTGAGGCACATTTGGAAGCATTTTAGTGTTCTTAAAAAAAAAAAAAAAAAATCTAGAGCACTGTCATGTTACTTTTATTAACAGTTTCATTTTATTTGGAGAAGGATGATGTGTGTCTCTCTGTATTTATACTTCTTGCCATCATCTGGATTTCCGAGAACTCCTAGAAATCATGAAAATTCATCATGTCAGGCCAAATCCATACCTTTAGGAGCCAGTGTGGCAAGGAAGCACTTGGCTGTGTGCTCCTGAAGGCACACGGTGGGGCTGCTGGTCACCTCACTGGTGAGAGAGGCAGGGCCCTTTTGCAGCCATAATTACTACACATGTATTTGCCTTCAGATCCCTTATGTAGATGTTAATGCAGACGGTTCTGGTTCTGACCCCAGGGGGACCCCCCCCTCCAGTTGCATTAATAAAACCCTTGTCCAAACCCAGTGATGCATTTACGTAGCCTCCTTTTGGGGGTGTTGAGGCATCTCCTCCTCTGGTCTCCCCTGAGCGTCAACAGATGGTATCTCTTCTGTCATTTCAGGATTTGGTGACAAAGTTGGCACCCTGCCTTATCTCGGGGCCCTCCTGGCCTTGGTCTTTCTGGCCTTCTTAGCATGCCCTCCCCATCACACAACCCATTTAGGTGGCTGTCCTCTGGTTTTACAAGCTGTCTTTCTTGGTGGACAGCAGCCAGTGTTCTCAGTGTAGACGAATCTCTTAATTTTATGGGGGGCGGGGGATAGGTGGGCAGTGTGTTTGTTTTTAGTACTCTTGCAGTGGTGCTGGACAAAACGGTTTGTCCGTCTTGTCTTTTGGCCCTTGTGACCACAGCAGTGTGACAGTCTGACCTACAGTGACATCGAGGTCCTTTTTGGGGTTCTGACTGTTGCCCCCGGGCTTTGACAAGGTCTTGATTGTTTCTCCTTACCTGTATTATATTGCCCTTGCCATTGTTAAGTTTACTGGCTGCTTTTCCTCCTGTTTGGTCAAAGTTTCCCTTGTAATCTTCCCAGAAGTTGGGCTTATCCCTACTCAGAGTTGAGTCCCTTTTTTCTTTTTTTAAGATTTAAAAAAAAAAAAAAAAAGTTTTTTTTTTTTTATTTGAGAGAGAGCACGAGCAGGGGGAGAGGCAGAGGGAGAGGGAGACTCCCCACTGAGCAGGAGCCCAATTTGGGGCTCAATCCCAGGACCCTGGGATCATGACCTGAGCCGAAGGCAGACGCTTAACCGACTGAGCCACCCAGGCCCCTCTAGTGCCTTTTATCTTTTATTTTTTTCTGGCTATCATTTATCAGGTACTCTGCAAGGAAGGGACGGTGCTTAGTACCTGAGGTGCATTTTTTCACTTTTTCCTAGGCTTCTCTGTCAGACCCAGCAAATCAGAATCTCTAGGAAGAGGAGTTTGGAGACCCTTTAAAACCAAGAGGCTGTTGAAAACAAAGCTGCATTGCTCCCTCAAAGCCCCACATTATCCTTTGAGTAGGAGCCAATGCTTTCCTCATTTTATAGGTGAGGAAGCTGAGGTACAGAGAGGCGAGGTGATTTGCCCGAGGTCACGCAATGGGAAGTTAGAGTTCGTTTGCAACCCTGACTCTTTCACTCTGCATTCTCTTGGGTATTTATAAAAGTGTTAAATAAGAATAATTTTAGTCCTGACCCTGGGTGAGCCCCACGCTTGATACTTTGCTCTCACAATGCCCATTTCATTTCCTCTTCTGTGCCCAAACCACCACCACCACATTAACCTCTCGGTGACTCGAGTTTTCACTAACAAGGAGCCTGTGAAAGGTCATTTAGTTTAGCCTCTTCCTCCTCTTCCTCGATGCATAGGTTTCCTGCATAATAGAGTAGAAAGAGCGTATAGCTTCTGGAATCAGACAGATCTGAGCTCACATCTCAGTTCCGTCACTTTCTGCTCTGTGGCCTCGGGCATATGACTCAACGTCTGTGAGCCTCAGTGGCCTCCTCTATAAAATGGGGAAGATTATGGTCCTCCTCTCGTGGGATTATCGTGAGGGATGAAATGTGCTATAGTACGTGAAATGCTCAGCAAGTGACGGGCACATAAGTCTTTGGCAAATAACGGCTATTGGAACTTTCCTGAAGGAACATCAGTCTCTGAAAGGCTGCTTTTTACAGAGAAGATCCCCTATTTTTCTCTTGCCGGTTTATTCTGTAACAGTTCTAATGAAGTAGTTAGATGAAGTTTTGTTTCCTGTGCACACGGAAGTGCCTTTTCCTCAAAAGGTTCTAGTCTTCTGTTGGCCCCAAACTAAGTACAGTCTACCTGCCAGCCTGACACGTGGGCAGCCTCCTTGATTGTCCTTGAGGCCGGCAGGAGCTCACTGGTGCATGGTAACCACGGCCTGTGTGTCTTGGCCTACTGAGCGCTGATTTCATCCTTCTCTCCAAACTCAGGAGCGTGAGCCATCTGGTCTCTGTGATTGATCCACATCTATTTTGTCACTTTGGCCTAGAACATCCTCGCCAGTGAGCACTCTGCCCGATGCCATTAGCCTGTCCATTTCAGGGAAAACATTCAAGAGTGGACACCCTGATGTCCTGGGCCAAGACTGGGGTCATTCATTCAGCCAGTTCCCGATCGCTGTTTTGTCTTTGAACTCAGCCTCAGCCGTGCAATTGTTGGGGCATGAAGATTCCCAAAACAGCCTTCTCCCGAGAAAGGTACTTACTCCCTTAGGGCTGTGCTTAGGGCAAGCCCCTCCCCCACGGTGTTCATTTTTCACTGTGTCTTTAAACAGTCTTCCTTTACGGTGTCTCCACTCTCTTCACTTAGGCTGACTTTCTGTTTTCTGGGGAAATGTGTCTGTCTCCTTCACCCTCCAGTCACCCAGCAGATTTTTTTTTTTTTTAGATTCACAGCATACTTTATTTTGGCTTAATTAACTTATGTCAAACACTTAAAATTTTAACATGCATATTCATGTAGTTTTGTGAGCTTCATCCTGAAAACCATCTTTTTATCAGGCTTCCGTGTCAGAGTGCTGGATGTTTTTTGCCTTTTCCTGTAAGAAGCAAATTCTGATTCATTCATCTAATTATACAGCACAAATATATGAATGTAGCTCTGGAGCATATTAAGTGCTTTTAGAAGCATGTGCTGGATGTGTGATCCAGGTGGGAGCTCAGTTCGGCCTAATGTTCTTTAAAGGCAGGGGCTGAAGCTTAAGCTTCTTAATTATTCTGGTCAGTTCATCGGTAAGAGCCTGGCACCTGGGTGGAATATCAGCAGGTTTTTAAAAACGCTGTTTTTGTTCTGGGGTACCCCTCTCCCTGGGTCTCTGGTGAGTTGGTGCTGAATTGTTTCCCGTGCGGGTCTGCACTGTTTGGGCCTAGTCCCGATCTGGGATAGCTGGAATCCGAGACCGAAGTGTCTGTGGGTGGGGTACAGATTTGGGAGGCTGCCACCGGAGGGTGCTCAGAGAGGCTGGTCAGGTTCCGCTTCAGGGAGCTTTGGCAGCAGGCCGTGAACCACCCTGGGCAGGGCACCAAGAGAGATTTGGCTTGGGGCAGCGGAGCAGGATTTGGGCCTGTGTGCCAGCAGGGCCCAGGTCATGTGGGCGACGGGCAGTGGCCCGGGGCCTCACTTTGAACTGCAGGGGCAGAGCTGTCTGGCTGGGTGTTGAACTCTAAGCACTGATCCCTGGGGTTGATTCACTGTAGCCAACAGGCCTCCAAATGGATTCACTGTTGGACTTCTCAGTTCCCCTCATCCTGCTGAAATCAGTTTTGTTGTGATTTCCATTAATTAGTGGCTCACCCGTGGTTTACTTGTTGATTTCCTTCGGAGTCAGTAGTTGTATTACTGGTTCTGGTTGAATATCCTTTGCTAAGTGGGATTACCAGATGCCAGGGTGACAGTGGCCACTGAGCATTCAGAGTGGCGTATTGTGTTACGTAGCGATCTAGCACCCATCTGGAGTAAGGGAATAGGGCAAGGGAACACATCTGTCGAGTGCCTTCCAGATGCTGGGTGTGTTTCTCATTTTTCACAGGTGAGGCAGGAAATTGAGGCTCCAGTATGGTGGCTGAGTGTCGCAAGTCACACAGCTGGAGGGGACCGACTCACATCCCTATCTACTGTCTGTTCTTTCCCTGGAGAAGTGCCCTCCTCTGCACTGAGTGTGCCATGGCTTAGCTTCTTCTGCACGGGCTGGCTGTCCGTTTTGAGCCAGGGTCAGCCCCCTGTGCATCATCCAGCCTTTCCCCCTCTCAGCCATGGCATTCCTGGGGGATTGGAAGCATTCCCGTTGGTATTGGAGGACTGCTCCCCTTTCAGAGCAGAGTCTCCCAGGAGGAGATGATAGAGCGACAGGGCGAGGGGCTGCCCCCCATCTGGAAACAGAAAACACCCTGGTCCCTTTGCTCACCTGTTTATCTTTCTTGGTTAGGTGTCTCCAAGTTGACCAATCTTGTCTGTATGTGCATGGTTTCTCATCTTTAATTTGAGGTCTCACACTGCTGGCCCACCCCCCAGACCAGGTGGCACCTTTCTTGGGCACCCGAAGCCCTGTGTGCTCTGATTACCCACCACAGGAAGGGTGTGCTGCCCTTTTATTAAAAACCTGCTGATTCCAGCCAGGCAAGTCAGCAGGTGGCTCTCACCCTCCTTACAAGCCCCACTGTCTGTCTATTTAGCATTGTCAAGAAATGTGATTACTATTTTTTCCCGTTTTATTGAGAAACAGTTGACATACATCACTGCGTAAGTTTAAAGCATACAGCGTGATGGGTTGATTTACATATTTTGTGAAATGATAATCACAACAGATTCAGCTAACATCTGTCTTCTCATATCAATTCAACAAAAAGAAAGAAGAAAGGGACAAAAGGGTTCCTGTGGTGAGACCTCGCAGGATTTACTCTCTTAACACCTTTGTTATAGACCACACAGCAGTGGTAGCTCTAGTCATCATGTTGGACATCACATCCCGCGTACTTACATATCTTGCCGCTGGAACTTCGTGTCTTTGGCCACCTTCCTCTGATTCCCCGCCCTGCCATCCCCCTGCCTCTGGTAACCACAGGTCTGATCTCTTTTTCTATGAGTTTTTGTTTGCTTGTTTGTTTACAGCTTTTGTTTTTGTTTGTTTTTTTAGATTCCACATGTAGGTGAGATCATGCAGTATTTATCTTTCTCTGACTTACTTCACTTAGCAGAATGCCTGCAGGGTCTATCCGTGTTGTTGTAAGTGGGGGGATTTCCTTGTTTTTCACGGCTGAATAATATTCCACGGTATACACATACCTCTTCTTTATTCATCAGTTGATGGACACTTAGGCTGTTTCCATGTCTTAGCTATTATAAATTATTGCTGCTGTGAACATGAGGGTGCAGATATCTGTTTGAATTAATGTTTTCTTGACCTTTGGATACATTCCTAGCAGTGGAATTCCTGGATCATAGGGTAGTTCTGTTTGTAATTTGTGAGGATCCTCCACACGGTCTTCCACAGCGGCTACACCAGTTTGCATTCCCACCAACAGTGCACGAGGACTCCCTTTTCTCCCCATCCTGGCCAGCACTTGTTACCTCTTGTCGTTTTGAGGCTGGCTCTTCTGACAGGAGTGAGGTGATATCTCATTATGGTTTTACTTTGCATTTCCTTGATGATGAGCAACATTGAGCGTCTTTTCATGTACCCGTTGGCCTTCCAGATATCTTCTTTGGAGAAATGTCTATTTGGATCCTTTGCTCATTTTTAATTGGGTAATTTCAAGATATTTTTGTTTGCTTGCTCTTGAGTTGTATGAGTTCTTTTTTTTTTTTTTCTTTTTTTGACAGAGAGAGAGAGCACAAGCAATGGGGAGGGGCAGAGGGAGAGGGAGAAGCAGGTGCCCTGCTGAGCAGGGAGCCTGACTTGGGTGGAGCTCGATCCCAGGACCCTGGGATCATGACCTGAGCCGAAGACAGGCGCTTAACCGACTGAGCCACCCAGGCCCCCGAGTTGTATGAGTTCTTTATATGTTTTGGATATTAACCCCTTATTGGATATATGGTTTGCAAATATTTTTTTTTCCCCATTCTGTAGGACTTTAGGGAATGTAATTATTCATTCAAATGACTGTTGAATTCCAAATAGTTTCTACTTTAACCACTTAAATGAAAAAAAAAATATATATATATATATAGAGAGAGAGAGTGTATTTCTCTGCCGTCCTAAGGGAGAACATCAGAAAGCCTTTTTTTTGTTTGTTTCAGGATTGGCACCTTGGGCATCATTACTGCACAGACTTCCCTTTCTGGCATGTGTGCTACTCAAGACCTTATGCTGATGGATTGTTAGGCTTTTTAAATTCTCACCTCCATGTTTTATATTTTTGGAGGTGGTTGTTTTGTTGCCAGCTTTGTGCTTTCCATTACCATAAGTGCTTCTAATAGATCCCTTCTTCCCAGTGAAACTCACACTTTCTTCCTCACAGTCCTCGGAGGATCAGACAAGGCCATGGGAAGGTATGGGGGCTGTAAACTCCAGAGCCCTCCATCCTGAGCCCCCGTCTTGCTGCTGGGTCTCCACTTGTGGAAAAAACAGAACTGCTTCAGAGAGGATCCAGGAAAACTGCAAACGCCACAGCTTGTTAGCTTGGGCAAAAAAATGACCTTGAGAAACCTCAGTTTTCTTAGCTGGAAAATGGGGATTATATTGTCCCTCCATATTTTCTTGAGTTGCCATGAGGTCAGGAGGAAAAGGAAGTCCCCAAATGTGTGTATTAAAGTGAGTGTAAACCCAAGTGCCGTTCAAACAGCCCTTGGTGGTGTGAGTTAATGAGCAGGTCTCTTGTGTGCTTCCTTTAAAAAACTGCTGGAGAGAACTGTTAGTTCTCTGGGCTCGTTCTCCGGGAGATACTCAGTTCCTGGTTTCCTCCCTCCACTGGGCTCTGGGTAAAATGCCGAGTCAGCAGTCACTCATTTCCCCACCTCCTCCTGGAACGCTCACATAGTTTGAGCACAGTTCAGATCAGGTTTAACCACAGTGCACGCACACACGTACACGTGTGTATGCATGCTCTCCCTTCCCCCCGTGCATGTACAAAAACATGCTGCACAAACTACCTCACACGGCACATTTGTAACCATATTTTTACCTCTGCCTGCTTCCTTATATAGAATTCCCTGCCTGTTTTCACGAAAACACTACAGTCTCAGAACTGAGTTTGAACACTAAAACTCTACCTTTGCTTTTGTTAACCTATCTTCATTTTAGGGCAAGCAGCAGGTATTATTTCTTAGAACACATTATTTTTGGAATCTGGGGCTCTCCTCCCCATAGGGATATCATCCATTTAAAATCCTAAATCTAAAAAAAAAAAAAAAAATCCTCAATCTGATGGGAGAAGCAAGATTTGGTCTGTGTCCTCAAAGGGCTTATAGTCTGAGGGAGATGCAGTCCTCCTGGCACGAGTGGACCCATGTGCCAAGCACTGGCCTAAGAATTGTCTTGCTTACTGCAGAGCAGTGTATGCAGGATAGAGCAATGTACCAAGCGCACCGCGGTGGCTTTGAAAGCAAACGGGGAGCTAGGTGTGAAGGAAGGGGAAGTGCACTTGTTCCTGGGTAGAACTGTGAAAGCAGCGTTCCTTCCCTGCTGGCAGTGCAAACAGAGTGGTCTCTCTTACTTGACTGAGTGGTGGTTGTGCAGTCAGACCAACAAACGTGTTTGCTGATCAGGATCATTGAGTATTTGCTGGAGAAAACTCAGTATAACCAGATCAGATGACCTATTTCTATGGCCTGTCTCCTGGAATATGAAAATAGCACTGCTATTTGGGACCTTTATTTTTTCCTTCCATTATTCTGTTAACATCTATTACTCCCAGTAGTGGGAAGGCTGGGTGCTCACTGATAGGGGGCGCTGAGGAGAGGGTTCCAGCCCTGGATGGCAGATGGGCAATCGTTAAGGTCCCTGTCGATCTTGATAGTAATTCTAATTTTACTGGTGGCCTAAACCATTATACACGGATGCAGTGTAATCCAGCTTTACAAACCTACAGAAAAAGATGATAATTAGAAGGCCCTGAGAATCCAAATAGTCATTTTTCGAACAGCTGATTAAGAAATGTTGGTATTCAGTCAATCACCAACATGCTCAGTGCTGTATATCTTAAGCTTGTATTGCGAAAATCTAAAATGCACACCATACATTTTGAAATGGTGTAATAGGGCCTGATAAATAACTTGATGTTTTAGCTTAGGCCCTTGGCCACTCTTCAGGGGTTTCTATCAAAAGCCAGGCTGGGCAGAGGCTTCTGGGAAGAAAGGTCAATGTATGCCCAGTGAAGTGAGTACTTTTTTTACTTTTTCTGAAGCAGGCATTCCAGAAAAAAGAAAAAATAACAAAGCTTGAGAACCGCCAGGCAGCATTTGGATGGTGATAACATATGGGTATGGCAACTTGCTTCTGCCAGGGTTGAAATGGTGACCTGCACACTAAGAGAACCAGAGACATATTTGCACATAATCATAAATATGCTGTAAATGCACATGGCATCTCTCAACAGAGATCATCCCTGGCTAAGCATTGCTGAAAAATGAATTGTTTGGGAATCCTATACCCTGATGAATTCTGTTGTAAAATAATAGATGTGGTTTGCTACAATATTTTGACCTTTGGATGAGCTTAGACAATCACACTGAAAAAATTTTCAAGTTAAAACTTTATAGATTTATGGGATGCCTGGATGGCTCAGCCAGTTGGGCGTCTGCCTTCGGCTCAGGTCATGATCCTGAGGTCCTGGGCCGAGTCCCACATCGGGCTCCTTGCTCAGCAGGGAACCTGCTTCTCCCTCTGCCTGCCACTCCCCCTGCTTGGGCTCTCTCTCTCTCTCTCTGATTAAAAAATAAAAATAAAAAAATAAAAAAACTTTATAGGTTTAAAAGAAAAAAAATTAGCTTTCTGATAAGAGATTAAGAAGGATATGCAAGGGGTGCCTGGGTGGCTCAGACAGTTAAGCGTCTGCCTTCGGCTCAGGTCATGGTCCCGGGCTCCTGGGATCAAGCCCCACATCGGGCTCCCTGCTCAGTGGGGAGCCTGCTTCTCCCTCTCCCTTTGCCTGCCGCTCCCCCTGCTTGTACTCTCTCTAAAAAAAAAAAAAATCTTAAAAAAAAAGTATATGCAAAATATTAGCCAAAGAACTAAAAACTCAAACTGTTGTTCTGTGTAGTAGTTACCCAGTGGAGATCATAAAATGGAAAGCTGAGGTTCAGTAGGGGACCCGAAACTCCTGGCAGAGAGTTGGTGTCCCTCCCCATGATCCATAAATTGTTCATTAGAGAGGCAGCAAGCACCCAAGATTTAACAAATGGGAGTCTTATTCCAAACTTCACTCTCCTTCAACAACAACAACACCCCCCAAGAAACCTCATTAGGTGTGTGTTGAATCAAGTTAACTTATGACCTGCCTCCTGAAAGTGCTGCTAGGTGATGTCCTGGCTTGCTGCAGTGTCCTTGGGTGGGAGGAGAGAGCAGCCATTGTGCATGAGCACGTGCACGCGCGTGCACGCTCACACACGCACGTGTGCTGAGACAGGTGGTTGTCCAGCAATAGTCACATGTCACATAGCAATTTGCAACTCAGAACCACAGAAAGGGGTTGTTTTCCTATTCTGTCTGTTCCAGTTATTTAACTGATGGCAGATGTCCTCATGAAGGGCTATTAGTACATCAGAAGATGTTTGCTGAGGTTAACCCTTTTTGGACATTGACCAAAGTACAAGGGCAGCCACCCCACCTATTAGTGACAACAGCAGGGGTGAGAAACGCAGGAAGAAGGCTCAGGATCCCCTTAAAACTGTCCATCAGCTGGGAAGGCTTTTTAAGCATAGTTTGTGCTTCCATCAAGGAATTCCATAAGTGAGTTCATAAAGTGGGATTGGGCTACATGTTGAAACACTGTTACTGTTACCCTGAAATAGAGGTTTCTTGATTTCTCTTGGCTGCACTGGAACCCTGTAGCAAATTAAGGCATGGCTGTTTATGTGGACCACTGAGAGCTCCCAAGAAAGAAACCAGATAGGGAATGAATAGAAGTAGAGATGAGGAAAGAGGGGTTTGAAGGAGGCTTCTATCAGTAATAGGGAGGGTGGGACCCTCCACCGGAGATGTAAATTAACAGGCGATCCTGGCAAGTCACTCTGGGTTCGGAGTTACTCTGGTCCCTTCACCCACCTGCGTGACAGACCTCTGTGGGTGCTAGGTTCATTTCTGAATCCCTGAAGGACTCTGTTGATTATGTTGTGCATTAAGCCATGTCCATAAAATAATGAGTATACCGATGAACACAAAAGAGGCATCAACTCACCCCTGGTGATGCTGCCCAGTCTATATTCAGTCTAGATTTGTGTTCTTCACGTCCATGCTAGCAATCCCCAGTATAAACATAGCTAAAATTTTCCTTAACTTTTGGGATTGTCAGTTACCTCTTTGTGCCCTGAGAGGGCAATACATGTGTAAAGGTCTTCCTGAACCACTAAATGATTAACAGTGGCTTGGACTGTTTAACAGGGTCGTGCTAAGGCATTGACCTTTATTTTGTAGGTCAGAGGCTAAGTGGAGAAGAGATTTTCAAGTAAAGAAAGTGCACAAAGAAATGGAAAAGAGACTTATAGGATTGGGAGCTAGTTTTTTCTATCGAGGTTCATTGACGTAGGAAAAAAAAATACCATGTAGATAAAAAGCAGCTTAATTGTTATATTTTGAGAGTTCCCACACATACTAGAAATCCCCCACCCGGAGCGCTGGTTCCTATTTGTGTAGCCTCCCCAAGCTAACCTCCCTGGGGCTCAGTTTCCTCCTCAGAAATAGAAGACTTGTTGCTCTTAAGTCATTTCTGAGGATTTGATTAAGTACAATCTATGAAAGCTAGTGCCTACTCAGTACTTAATAAAGGCAGTTTCCCTTCCTTTTTTCTCTTCTGCTTTTAAAAATTAAGATGTGGGCATCCTATAAATAAATCAAATAATAAAATGCATTTCAGTGGAATTGGGCCAGTTAAAGGAGAAAGGCCAGAGAATGAAAGCAAATGCACGTGAGGACGAACTGGGAGTGGACAGGTTCACCAACTTTGCACAGATCCAGCAGGCTTTGGAGGGCGTGGGATTCACAGACCAAGGGAAAAGTATTCTTTAAATTTAAAAAGAGGGTGCCTGGGTGGCTCAGTGGGTTAAGTGTCTGCCTTCGGCTCAGGTCGTGGTCCCAGGGTCCTGGGATCAAGTCCCGCATCGGGCTCCCTGCTCAGTGGGGAGCCTGCTTCTCCCTCTCCCGCTCCCACTGCTTGTGCTTGTGCTCTCTGTCAAATAAGTAAATAAAATCTTAAGAAAAAATAAAAAGAAAAAGGCTTACAAAAACATTGTCAGAGTCTGTTAGCCAAATATTTCAGGCCCCATCTGAAGACTGGAAGCCCAGGAATTTTGGAAGTATTATCCTTTCTTCATTTTCAGTGGTAGAAACCTCAAACTTCCTGCTGTGGAAAGTGGGGGTGGCCACTGTTTTTTTGGTCAAGAGAAGGGGTGGTTTTCTCCTTTTCTTCTTCTCTGGATGAGTGCTGCCATCTGATGTCTTCGAGTGGCATTGCGGCTTCGCCTCTAGCTCTTAGGAGCCCACTGAAATCAACCTGAAAGTCCCAGGTTCTTGTTTCTGGCTGGAGGCTCCAAGGATGAAGGTAGGCAACTGAGTTTCTGAAACTGAGTTAGCTTGGATATACTTTTTTTTTTTTTTTTTAGTGGTAAAGAATTTACTCCTTACATTTTTCTTCCTTTTTTGTGTTAAAGCTTCCCAATAGTGTTACTGAATGTAAAGTCACCAGATAGCTGAACAGGAACTCAATAGGATGCTGTGACTCTGACCTTTTCTTATCTGTTCTTTCCTTTCTAGGGAAATCATGGTGAGGATACCGTGCTATCTGATTCCATCTGATTCTGATACCATGCTATCTGAAGCTTGGAGTAAAAAATATTTGTAAACGAGCCAAACACTTTTTCTCAATATTTGCAACTCTAAAGATTTTACTTATTTATTTACTTAGAGCATGAGTTGGGGGAGGGGCAAAGGGAGAGAGAGAATCTGAAGCAGACTCTGTGCTGAGTGTGAAGCCTGACGCGGGGCTCCATCCCTGAGATCACGACCTAAGCCAAAATCAAGGGTCGGGTGTTCAACCTACTGAGCCCCCCAATATTTGCAACTTTATTACTATCTTTTAAGTTTATTTTCCCTGTTTGTATTTTGTTACTGTAGAGATGTTTGCTTAGCATAATTTGCTGGAATGGTTGAAAAGAGGCCAGGATTGAGAGATGTGGAGATAGCATGAGACCCAAACAAAGCCCCGATGCACTTTGGGAGAGGGGTTAAAAAGCAGAGAAGGTTTGTGGAACTGTTCAAAACAAGTCTGAATTCATAGTTATGGTGATGGTTTTCTTCTGGTGTGAGGGTGGCCAGGGGAAAAGAGGTGGGAGGGAGGAGAAATGTGACTGGAACAGTCTCTTGAAATGCCAAGCTTAATAGACAGGGGTGGAGGTAGCCTGGTGGGACATTCCAGGTGGAGAAATAGCATTGGTGTAGAGGTCCATGAATATCCTTGTATTTTATACTTATCACAGCACTGGGGAATGTGCTTTGTACATTTCAATTCCTCAGCTAGATACTAACTAAATAAATGAGTAGGAGGGAACAGAGGACCTGGCACAGTGGAGATTAGGAATGTACTAGGGGCCCCAAAGGAAATGAACCACAGGATGGCTGAAGAATCAGTGCTGTAGAGAAGGAGGGCAGCCTGAGTTTGCAAAGTGCTGGGTCTGATTCTTCCTCTTCTGCCAGGAGACGGAGGCCTGAGAGCAGCTAGGCCCCCTGGTAGGCACCTGCCCCTAGAACCCTGTGCAGGAGCAAAGGATTCATGTTTGTGGTGATGAAGGGACTGCAAAGGTCTGCCATTTGTTAGGTGACTAATGGAAGTCAGTTCTCGGGAGTTGGTGAGAAGGGCAGCTGGTAGGCTGGGGGAGCCAAGAAGGAGGATGTGGTTGGGGATTGTGAGCACAAAGCTTGCCCCTTTGGAATTGGACAGTACCTTCTGAAGCCAGTTCATGACATAGGTGGTGGAGATGGAGGTCAGTGGAGTCAAAGGAGATGAGGAATAGAGAGGTAGAGGCTCTAGGTCATGGGTCCTACCCAAAGTATATTTGGAAACAGGAGGGGGAGCATGGTGTACTCCTAAGAAACAGACTTTGAAGTCAGCAGGTTCTGGGGTCTCTGACTTGGCCTTAACCCACTTTGACCTTGGTCATATCTCAATCTCTCTGAGCCTTTGGGGTTTTTTTGAGAGCAGAACAAGGATGATGAAAATGGTACCTGCAGAAAAGAGAATGCCAGTACAGCACCTAGAATAGGGTCCAGCACATAGGAAGTGCTCATAAGCACTAGGTATGAATGTAATGTCTATGTATATATGAGAGGTATTCAGAGGTGAGCTGTCCAGATGACCTGGGGGTTAGGACTTGTTACCCAATGGGAAAGAAATGGGACCATTCATCATCTTTTTAAGAATATGAAAATTAAGTCTATTACAGAATTATGTAGAAGTCTGTGTCCAAAATGTTCATTTCCCTGAATCTGGAACTAGAGCGGACTTCATCATAATAATGCTACTTTGTATTTCTGTCACACTTCGCAGGTCGTGGAAAGCTTCTACAGGAACATTCTCATGTGCTCCTCCAAGATATTGGTGAGGGGAGTATTAGTGTTGTGATTTGTAGCTGAGGACCCACAGGCTCTGAGTGGGTACTGCCCATGTGGCCTGAGGACAGCTCTGTGTTTTCCCTGCATCTCACTTTAGCAGGGAGGTTGCAGGTCAGGGGAAGGATTTCCCGACTCAGCTTGTTGACTGATGCTGATTACTGAGGGATCTGGAAGATAGAGTTCTTGTTTTCTGGAATGGTGTAGGTGCATCAAGGTCAAGGAGTGGCCCAAAGAACTCCTGAGGGTCCTCCCCCAGCCCTGGGGCTCACTGAGGGCCAGGGTGTGTAGAACCCCCCCTCTCACGCAGGAGGATTTTGACTAGTGAAACATCAGTTTCAATCTCCTTCCTAGCTTTTCCCTCTCTAAAGTGCGGAAGGCAAGTGCTACCCAGTTCCCTGCTTTCTGCAGTGTGATAAACGGTACAGGGATGCCTCGGAGTATCCTGAAGTGACACGTGCCATTTTTCACAACAGCTTCTGTTTATCCTGGGATGAACCCGCCAAGGCCTGGAATAGTCTTTCTCGGTCCGTGTCAGGGGTGTGGTCCTACGGTTCCATCACCCCTTAGTGCATTAGTAGTCTGACACCAGGTGCTGTTGGAGAGAGTGTGCAGGCCACTGTGATTCAGTGAGGAGACCTGGATTTGGAGTTGGGAAACCAGATCTCCTTCAGGTTCTGGCATCGACCACTTTGCCTGCTGC